>NW_027455805.1:0-357500 GCF_040206685.1 Ascaphus truei
CTCTCCTTCCCCCTCTTCCTCTCTCCCTACCTCTCCTCATTCCCCCACTCTGCCCCGCTCTCTCTCCCCTCTCTCTCTCCCCCACCACTCTCTCTCTCCCCGCCCTATCTCCCCCCCTCTCACTCCCTCCCCCTCCCTCTCTCCCCCACTGTCTCTCCTCCCATTCTCTCCCCCCCACACTCTCTCTTCCCCGCTCTCTCCCTCCCCCTCTCTCTCCCTCCCCCTCTCTCTCCCTCCCCCTTTCTCTCCTTCCCCCTCTTCCTCTCTCCCTACTTCTCCTCATTCCCCCACTCTGCCCCGCTCTCTCTCCCCCTCTCTCCCCCCTCCCCTCTCTCTCTCTCTGCCCTCTCTTCCCCCTCTCTCACTCCCTCTCCCTCCCTCCCTCTCTCCCCCACTCTCTCTCCTCCCATTCTCTCCCCCAACTCTCTCCCCCCCACACTCTCTCTTCCCCTCTCTCCCTCCCCCCCTCTCTCCCTCCCCCCCTCTCTCCCTCCCCCCCTCTCTCCCTCCCCCTTTCTCTCCCTCCCCCCCTCTCTCCCTCCCCCTTTCTCTCCTTCCCCCTCTTCCTCTCTCCCTACTTCTCCTCATTCCCCTACTCTGCCCCGCTCTCTCTCCCCCTCTCTCTCACCCCTCCCCTCTCTCTCTGCCCTCTCTCTCACTCCCTCTCCCTCCCTCTCTCCCCCACTCTCTCTCCTCCCATTCTCTCCCCCAACTCTCTCCCCCCCACACGCTCTCTTCCCCTCTCTCCCTCCCCCCTCTCTCCCTCCCCTTTTCTCTCCTTCCTCCTCTTCCTCTCCCTCGCTCTCTCCCCCACTCTCTCCCCCCCACTCTCTCCCCCCTCTCTCTCTCCTCCCTCTCTCTATCTCCTCCCTCTCTCTATCTCCTCCCTCTTCTCCCCGCACTCTCTGTCCCCCCTCTCTCTATCCCCTCCCTCTCTCTATCTCCTCCCTCTCTCTCTCCCCCCCCCTCACCTCCCCTCTCTCCCCCCCCCCCACTATCCCCCAGACAGAGTGTCCAGATACAGGTCAGTCCGGTTTAATACTGGACACCTGGCAACCCTACCTGTACCCTATGTTTCCGCTTACCCTTCCTTGGGGCAGCACCCTCCTTACGTACTGTAACAATGTATGTTAACGCTTGTTATTTTATTGTTTTCTCTTCCCCGCTCTCTCCCTCCCCTCTCTCTCCCTCCCCCTCCCCCTCTCTCTCCCTCCCCCTTTCTCTCCTTCCCCCTCTTACTCTCTCCCTACTTCTCCTCATTCCCCCACTCAGCCCCGCTCTCTCTCCCCCTCTCTCTCACCCCTCCCCTCTCTCTCTCTGCCCTCTCTTCCCCCTCTCTCACTCCCTCTCCCTCCCTCTCTCCCCCACTCTCTCTCCTCCCATTCTCTCCCCCAACTCTCTCCCCCCACACTCGCTCTTCCCCTCTCTCCCTCCCCCCTCTCTCCCTCCCCTTTTCTCTCCTTCCTCCTCTTCCTCTCCCTCGCTCTCTCCCCCACTCTCTCCCCCCCACTCTCTCCCCCCCCACTCTCTCTCTCCCCCACACTCTCTATCTCCTCCCTCTCTCTATCTCCTCCCTCTCTCTATCTCCTCCCTCTTCTCCCCGCACTCTCTGTCCCCCTCTCTCTATCTCCCCCCTCTCTCTATCTCCTCCCTCTCTCTCTCCCCCCCCCTCACCCCTCCCTCTCTCCCCCCCACTATCCCCCAGACAGAGTGTCCAGATACAGGTCAGTCCGGTTCAATACTGGACACCTGGCAACCCTACCTGTACCCTATGTTTCCGCTTACCCTTCCTTGGGGCAGCACCCTCCTTACGTACTGTAACAATGTATGTTAACGCTTGTTATTTTATTGTTTTCGTCCTCTAACCCAATTGTACTGCACTACGGAATATGTTGGTGCGTTATATAGTAGATAAATGATAATAATAAAAATGCAATGTTAGAACATAACCGGTGCATCTCTTAGTGTCAGGCACCGAACATAGATTGTAAGCTCACAGGGCAGGGACTGTGTAACATTGCTATGTGCTGCTTAGCGCGCGTGTAATTATGATACGCTTTGAGTCCCATTAGGAAAAAGGCACTATATGAAATAAAGTTATTATTATTATTATTATTATTATTATGAATGCAGCGGGGCTACAGGGTAGATTGTGAACAGCTCCAGAAACATAAGCAATTGTTCCTTCTTAATGTGTCTTTAGTTTAGGAGGTGAAGCAAACATTTTCATCCTCGCTGCCCCAGGCAGTCGCGTCTGATGTTTTTTGTGCTCACGTGATGGTTCTAATTGGGAACATTGAGTTATTGCAGAAGGCTCAGGATGCCATATATTCCACTTATTGGCAAATATAATTTGTACAATGAGATTAAAGTCATGTACCATCATGTGATCTGCCATTTAGTCAACTGTTAAGCTTGTTTAGGAAAATGTCCAGAAAGCCCTAGTATATAAATTGTATCAATGATTTATTTATTGATTTATAAGTATATATATATATATATATATATATATATATATATATAATATATATATATATATATATATATATATATATAAAATATATATATATATATATATATATATATATAAAATATATATATATATATATATATATATATATATATACAGTGTTCGACAAACCTATACATTTGCTCGCCCCGGGCGAGTGGATTTAACCCCCGGGCGAGTAAATATTGGCCCAAGCAGCACACGTTTGGTACTAGGTGGCGAGTAGATTTTTTGGTGATTTGTCAACCACTGCATATATATATACACACACATTGAATTCTGCTCACAATAAAATAACGTAAGATGCTTGTTAAAGAAGTTTCTTATATCACCATTTATTTTTTTGAAAATATCAAGAATTCGAGACGGTGCAATTTGCTCCAAAGTGCGGAGCTAAAATGTGCATCTCCATCTATTTGCACCGACAACATATGTACAACGCGTGTAAAATCTTGTTACTTATATTTTGCTCTTCTTATTTGATTACGACTGGGGTTCTTCTCATGCTCCATGTTTGCAGCTGTGAGATTTGATACGGCGCCCTCAAAGGCCGCGGGGTCAAAGGCGCAATCCAAGAGGGTGCAGTTTTTACATAGGTTTGAAGCAGGGGGTCTGAACCCCATTAATTTCAGCTTCCGGGGACCCCTTGCTTCCAGAGATCCTTACCTCCGTAGCGTAGGCAGTGGCCGATTTCCCATTAGGCCGGACAGGCAAGATTTTGGTGCGGAAAATTTCCCATTGGAAATGTGTTGTGTTCAGTTCAATTTCAATCATACAGTTCAGAGGGAGAATGAGTGTATTCCGCGCAGGAACAGAAGAGAACGCACTAATAGTTTATTGATGGGAGAACAAGAAGATCTAAACCAGGATCAAAAATGTCACTGTAATTATGCTGGAGAGAGAAAACAAAGAAGAGGCTTTTCCTGTATCACATCATTTGGTTTCCCGTCAAAAGCACATTGTTCATGTAAGGTTAGATTGCCAATAAAGTATCAAGATTTCTCTGCGTGACATTTATTATTCAACATTTTATTTTATTGCGTTCGCAGTGGGGAGAGCGGAACAAAAGAAGTCCGTATAGTAACTGTAACAAAGTGTATCCATGAGAACAAATTGTTAATTAAGGTACCAGCTGTACTCATCCTGGTCCCTCCACATAATGAGCCAGCCAGATAAGCATTTAAAAATCTATTTAAACTTGATTTAAATGTTTTGATGGCGACAAGTGAAGTGTGAATTGCTAAATGCTCATTTTATTAAACATATTGCAGCCTGTACACCGTTACCAATAAGATCAGGGTAACCCGGCTGGAGAATTAACACTGTCAGGGAACATTTCCAAAGTGCCATTAGCAGTAGCAGAGTTATCGGTGTAATATAGAGACCATTATTCAATGTAATTTCTCATGTCCGGGGACTATCTATTTTTTATCCCAAAATATCTGCAATTACCTATATATAATCTATATCTAATACTATATATACCTATACTTGGTGGTCACTTTGTTTATTCACATGGTCACAAACTACACATTATATATATATATATATTTATTTTTAGTTATACACTAGCAATACACTGATTAAATGCACATTATTAGGACACATAATATTCTCTTTTTGGTTGTCACATCATAATTTTCATTTATTAGCCACATATCAGGGCCACAATTATAAAATGTATATATATATACGGCCCTGAGGTAGGTCTCCCTGAGAGACCGAAACGTTGGCTTTCGTGTATCTGTTCATTTCAATACAGATTATTTTGGATTACACCTCGCTGGTTGCTGTCTCTTTACTGGTCTTTGGGCTGGTTCGTATGATTTGTGGATTCCTATGGGACTAGCAACTGCCTTTTGCTTTACATTAGAGTGCTGACTGCTTTATTTATATTTAATATTATATATATCTAACTGATAGGCGCAGTCTTTTTTCTGTGTATATATATATATATATATATATATATATATATATATATATATATATAAATATAAATGCTACAATAGATATACACTATGAGGCTTGTTCACAAAGACTCATTACAAGACACAATATATCCCATTTACTTGAGTGGGCTGGAAGTTATTTGCGTGTGCTGGAAGGTTGCGTATGTATATCTTTATTTATATAGCGCCATTCCATGTACATAGCGTGTTACAGCACTAACACACGTGACATAATAGGAATAAGCACTCCACACATAAAAGTAACATTTAGGAAAAGGAGTCCCTGCCCCGGAGAGCTTACAATCTAAGGGGTGAGTAAAGAGAATTTACAGAGACATTAGGAGGGTGTTATGTTTCGTGTGTCTGCAAGGGGTCATATTAAAGATGGCAGAAGACTGCTTAATAAACATGACACATAGCAGCAGTAATTACAGAAGCAGGGGCTCAACTGAGCTTTCCCGGGACGGTTTGTAACCAGCGAGGCTGAAGTGGTCTCGTTGTTTATGATGTGTCTGCCACCCCTTTAATCCCCATGTGTCTTAATCCCCTAGTGTTTCCCAACTCCAGTCCCCACGGATCCCAGCAGTCCAGGTTTTCAGGATATCCCTGCTTGAGTACAGGTGGTCCGGTCAGAATGATTGAGCTAATGTGAGGATACTCAGAAAACCTGGACTGTTAGGGAAACATGAGGACTGGAGTTGGGAAACACTGCACTGGGTGTTGGGACTGAACAGGCGAGCATCACGTTTAAAGTGACGTGGAGAAGAGTTACAATATTACATTAAAAACCAGAGTTCAAGGATTTAATAACATCATGTGTATCATTGCCGACACTAAATGCCATTCAGAGTAGGCAATGTTTACATATTTGTCAGCAGTACTATTTCTATGTAAATTGTAACAATAGCAAACTTTAATAGAGCCATTTTCGCAAGCAAATGTGTCATTCATCTCTCGTGACGGCCGATCTCCGGAATGCAACTTTAGTACATTGAAGTGTAGTCCATTTATGTAGAATCTAGAAGGCATTTCATCGCTCGGAAAACTTCCCCAGGGCTCCCAAATAGATTTCCTTTTGGCACAGTGATATTCCCCCGTGGCTATCACATGAATGGACATGCAAGAGAGTCATCCTTCACATATCATAGATCTACGTGTTTCTAACATCTGGCTCTTCTCTTACTTAGTATGAGAGGGATTATCTGTGTGTAAATAACTATTCCATCTCTCACAATAAGAACATTTGCAAAGTCTGCACGCAGTATGAGATATCAGAACATGCCACCGGTACGACCTTCTGTCCAAGCAGGGTAATATGTCTGGACAGCAGAGGTTTGGGTTACAGCAGGAGGGGGCAACTCCAGTCCACAAGACCCCACCAAAATTTCAGGTTTTCAGGATATCCCTGCCTCAGCACAGGTGTCTCAATCAGTGACTCAGTCAAAGTATGGTGAGACTGTCCATTCTAAGGTGCTATATACGGTACATAGTGAATGGTACAGTATGGTGAGACTGTCCATTCTAAGGTGCTATATACGGTACATAGTGAATGGTACAGTATGGTGAGACTGTCCATTCTAAGGTGCTATATACGGTACATAGTGAATGGTACAGTATGGTGAGACTGTCCATTCTAAGGTGCTATATACGGTACATAGTGAATGGTACAGTATGGTGAGACTGTCCATTCTAAGGTGCTATATACGGTACATAGTGAATGGTACAGTATGGTGAGACTGTCCATTCTAAGGTGCTATATACCATACATAGTGAATGGTACAGTATGGTGAGACTGTCCATTCTAAGGTGCTATATACGGTACATAGTGAATGGTACAGTATGGTGAGACTGTCCATTCTAAGGTGCTATATACGGTACATAGTGAATGGTACAGTTTGGTGAGACTGTCCATTCTAAGGTGCTATATACCGTACATAGTGAATGGTACAGTATGGTGAGACTGTCCATTCTAAGGTGCTATATACGGTACATAGTGAATGGTACAGTATGGTGAGACTGTCCATTCTAAGGTGCTATATACGGTACATAGTGAATGGTACAGTATGGTGAGACTGTCCATTCTAAGGTGCTATATACCGTACATAGGGAATGGTACAGTATGGTGAGACTGTCCATTCTAAGGTGCTATATACCGTACATAGGGAATGGTACAGTATGGTGAGACTGTCCATTCTAAGGTGCTATATACCGTACATAGTGAATGGTACAGTATGGTGAGACTGTCTATTCTAAGGTGCTATATACGGTACATAGTGAATGGTACAGTATGATGAGACTGTCCATGATAAGGTGCTATATACGGTACATAGTGAATGGTACAGTATGGTGAGACTGTCCATTCTAAGGTGCTATATACGGTACATAGTGAATGGTACAGTATGGTGAGACTGTCCATTCTAAGGTGCTATATACCGTACATAGTGAATGGTACAGTATGGTGAGACTGTCCATTCTAAGGTGCTATATACCGTACATAGGGAATGGTACAGTATGGTGAGACTGTCCATTCTAAGGTGCTATATACCGTACATAGGGAATGGTACAGTATGGTGAGACTGTCCATTCTAAGGTGCTATATACCGTACATAGTGAATGGTACAGTATGGTGAGACTGTCTATTCTAAGGTGCTATATACGGTACATAGTGAATGGTACAGTATGATGAGACTGTCCATGATAAGGTGCTATATACGGTACATAGTGAATGGTACAGTATGGTGAGACTGTCCATTCTAAGGTGCTATATACGGTACATAGTGAATGGTACAGTATGGTGAGACTGTCCATTATAAGGTGCTATATACGGTACATAGTGAATGGTACAGTATGGTGAGACTATCCATTCTAATGTGCTATATACGGTACATAGTGAATGGTACAGTATGGTGAGACTGTCCCTTACAAGGAAATCAACTGACGCTGAAAGGTTATATAAAAAATATGCATTTGCCGGTTTTCCTTTTATTTTGGACCAGCAGTAATGACAAGACAGAGATCGATGTCTCTGATCTTGGGCAATTGATTTGGATGAGATAACAGGAGGTTGCTGTAATATAATTATTCTCCATTTCCTCTTAAAACACATATGACAGGATAAGGTTGGTGCCAACTGTCCAGTTAGACCAAAAATCAATTTTTAAAGATTAATTGCATACTTGTTTGGTTTATAAAAGGTCAGATTAGAACCGTGCAGCCTACAAAAAAAATGATACAGATAGTTTGGGCTTAAATACTAATTTTGATGAGAGCTAGAGAAAAGAAAACATATATACCGTATATACTACATAGTGCCGTGTTTACTAAGCCATAAGACATATTACATAGTGCCGTGTTTACTAAGCCATAAGACCCCTTTGGGTGAATGGGCTCCACCAGGTAACACATATGGCTTAAAGTATTATTCTATACATACTAGTAGATCATATCGCTAAGATCTATCCTTCCACTATTACTTTCTATACGGACGGTGAGACGCAACCCTTGGTGAAGACAGTATGGCTATAAGCAGGGGGTCCCATTAGCAGAAATTAACGGGGTCCAGCTCCGGAAACCCCCTTCTTCAAACCTATTTAAAAATAAATGTAAATAGGAAAGTGGGCAGTGTGGATTGCCCCATTAAAGGAAACTCGCCTACCACATTTATTTTACCATTATTATTTTCTCGGCGAAAGGGGGACAAGAAATCATCGACCCTACAAAAATTAGGTAATATTCCTTCTTCTACCGTACTGAGCATACTGACACGACTGCCGAAAGTGTATTATTCTTATCAAGTGTCATCTTTTACAACCAAAAAGAAAGATGTGAGACGCGTTTGGTTTCCTTATACGCACTATATTTTGAATTTCACAAATATGAAAGTTTGAGAAGTACCTTAAATCCAAAGTTCATGGTTTATGTTATAAAGCATAGGAAGGTGGTTGGAGAGGAAGGTGGTTGGAGAGGAAGGTGGTTGGAGAGGAAGGTGGTTGGAGAGGAAGGGTGTTGGAGAGGAAGGTGGTTGGAGAGGAAGGTGTTGGAGAGGAAGGTGGTTGGAGAGGAAGGTGGTTGGAGAGGAAGGTGGTTGGAGAGGAAGGTGGTTGGAGAGGAAGGTGGTTGGAGAGGAAGGTGGTTGGAGAGGAAGGTGGTTGGAGAGGAAGGTGGTTGGAGAGGAAGGGTGTTGGAGAGGAAGGTGGTTGGAGAGGAAGGTGGTTGGAGAGGAAGGTGGTTGGAGAGGAAGGTGGTTGGAGAGTAAGGTGGTTGGAGAGGAAGGTGGTTGGAGAGGAAGGTGGTTGGAGAGGAAGGTGGTTGGAGAGGAAGGTGGTTGGAGAGGAAGGTGGTTGGAGAGGAAGGTGGTTGGAGAGGAAGGTGGTTGGAGAGGAAGGTGGTTGGAGAGGAAGGTGGTTGGAGAGGAAGGTGGTTGGAGAGGAAGGTGGTTGGAGAGGAAGGTGGTTGGAGAGGAAGGTGGTTGGAGAGGAAGGTGGTTGGAGAGGAAGGTGGTTGGAGAGGAAGGTGGTTGGAGAGGAAGGTGGTTGGAGAGGAAGGTGGTTGGAGAGTAAGGTGGTTGGAGAGTAAGGTGGTTGGAGAGTAAGGTGGTTGGAGAGTAAGGTGGTTGGAGAGTAAGGTGGTTGGAGAGTAAGGTGGTTGGAGAGGAAGGTGGTTGGAGAGGAAGGTGGTTGGAGAGGAAGGTGGTTGGAGAGGAAGGTGGTTGGAGAGGAAGGTGGTTGGAGAGGAAGGTGGTTGGAGAGGAAGGTGGTTGGAGAGGAAGGTGGTTGGAGAGGAAGGTGGTTGGAGAGGAAGGTGGTTGGAGAGGAAGGTGGTTGGAGAGGAAGGTGGTTGGAGAGGAAGGTGGTTGGAGAGGAAGGTGGTTGGAGAGGAAGGTGGTTGGAGAGGAAGGTGGTTGGAGAGGAAGGTGGTTGGAGAGGAAGGTGGTTGGAGAGGAAGGTGGTTGGAGAGGAAGGTGGTTGGAGAGGAAGGTGGTTGGAGAGGAAGGTGGTTGGAGAGGAAGGTGGTTGGAGAGGAAGGTGGTTGGAGAGGAAGGTGGTTGGAGAGGAAGGTGGTTGGAGAGGAAGGTGGTTGGAGAGGAAGGTGTTGGAGAGTAAGGTGGTTGGAGAGGAAGGTGGTTGGAGTGTGATCAGGGTCGCTTTAACAATTAGGCGCACAAGGCGGCTGCCTAGGGTGGCAGAATCTGAGCAGAGGAGCCAGCAGCAGAGACCGGTGAGGTAAGTCCTATGTGTTTGTTCTGTCATGCTGTGTGTTTGTGTACAGTATATACTGTATGTTCTGTGGCTTTCCTGTGTGTTTCTCTTCTGTTCTGTTGTGTGTCAGTGGGGGGGAAGAGAGTGTCAGTGGGTGGAGAGAATCAGTGTCAGTGAGGGGGAGAGAGTGTCAGTGGGTGGAGAGAATCAGTGTCAGTGGGGGGGAGGGAAGAGTGTCATTGTGGGGGGGAAGGAGTGACAGTGAGGGGGAGAGAGTCTTCGTGGGGTGATAGTGTGTTTCAGTGGGCGGAGAGAGTGTCAGTGGAGAAGAGAGTGTCAGTGGGGGGATAGTGTTTGTAAGTGGGGGACGAGAGTGTCAGTGAGGGGATAGTGTGTGTCAAGGAGGAGAGAGTGTCAGTGGGGGGAGAGCATGTCCGAGGGGGTCAGAGAGTGTCAGAGGGGGTCAGAGAGTGTCAGTGGGGGGAGAGAGAGTGTCAGTGGGGAGATAGAGAGTGTCAGAGGGGGGAGAGAGAGTGTCGGGGAGACTAGGGCACTGAATACCGTTGCCCCGGCCTGGAGTGCGATACTAGGTGAAGCAGAGAAGTAGATATCAAATCTTTTCATGCCGATAACCAAAGTCCAGAAGTAGGGATGAAGCCACGAGTAGCACAAGTGAAATGAGAGAAGGAAAATAACGTAATCGTTATGGGGAACAGCAGAATAAGGTTTGATTACAATAGGACAGGGGCGGCCAACTCCAGTCTTCAAGGGCCACCAACAGGTTAGGTTATAAGGATATCCCTGTTTCA
Organism: Ascaphus truei; assembly: GCF_040206685.1. Taxonomy (NCBI): domain Eukaryota; kingdom Metazoa; phylum Chordata; class Amphibia; order Anura; family Ascaphidae; genus Ascaphus; species Ascaphus truei. Next base: position 10,466 of record NW_027455805.1, read on the forward strand.
GCACAAGTGGCTCAATCAGTGGCTCAGTCCTATGTGCTGAAGCAGGGATATTCTTAAAACCTGACCTGTTGGTGGCCCTTGATGACTTGGCTTGGCCACTCCTGCCGTAGGAGAATAGTAATCAGGAAGGTACATGTTTGCACTGCAGCTAGGTTTGACGGCTGATGGCTTTGGTGGAGTTTAGCCATCATTTGGCTGGTCGCGTTGACATTGTGCGTATCAGTCGCACATCTGCACCCAATCAAGAAGCAGGAACAAGCCAGCTCACATAAACCCAGCTCACATAAACCCAGCTCACATAAACCCAGCTCACATAATCCCAGCTCACATAATCCCAGCTCACATAATCCCAGCTCACATAAACCCAGCTCACATAAACCCAGCTCACATAATCCCAGCTCACATAAACCCAGCTCACATAATCCCAGCTCACATAAACCCAGCTCACATAAACCCAGCTCACATAAACCCAGCTCACATAAACCCAGCTCACATATACCCAGCTCACATAATCCCAGCTCACATATACCCAGCTCACATAATCCCAGCTCACATAAACCCAGCTCACATAAACCCAGCTCACATAAACCCAGCTCACATAAACCCAGCTCACATAAACCCAGCTCACATAAACCCAGCTCACATAAACCCAGCTCACATAATCCCAGCTCACATAAACCCAGCTCACATAAACCCAGCTCACATAATCCCAGCTCACATAAACCCAGCTCACATAAACCCAGCTCACATAAACCCAGCTCACATAAACCCAGCTCACATAAACCCAGCTCACATAAACCCAGCTCACATAAACCCAGCTCACATAAACCCAGCTCACATAATCCCAGCTCACATAAACCCAGCTCACATAAACCCAGCTCACATAATCCCAGCTCACATAAACCCAGCTCACATAAACCCAGCTCACATAAACCCAGCTCACATAAACCCAGCTCACATAAACCCAGCTCACATAAACCCAGCTCACATAAACCCAGCTCACATAAACCCAGCTCACATAAACCCAGCTCACATAATCCCAGCTCACATAAACCCAGCTCACATAATCCCAGCTCACATAAACCCAGCTCACATAATCCCAGCTCACATAAACCCAGCTCACATAAACCCAGCTCACATAAACCCAGCTCACATAATCCCAGCTCACATAAACCCAGCTCACATAATCCCAGCTCACATAAACCCAGCTCACATAAACCCAGCTCACATAATCCCAGCTCACATAAACCCAGCTCACATAAACCCAGCTCACATAAACCCAGCTCACATAAACCCAGCTCACATAAACCCAGCTCACATAAACCCAGCTCACATAAACCCAGCTCACATAAACCCAGCTCACATAATCCCAGCTCACATAATCCCAGCTCACATAAACCCAGCTCACATAAACCCAGCTCACATAATCCCAGCTCACATAAACCCAGCTCACATAAACCCAGCTCACATAATCCCAGCTCACATAAACCCAGCTCACATAAACCCAGCTCACATAAACCCAGCTCACATAATCCTAGCTCACATAAACCCAGCTCACATAAACCCAGCTCACATAAACCCAGCTCACATAAACCCAGCTCACATAAACCCAGCTCACATAATCCCAGCTCACATAATCCCAGCTCACATAAACCCAGCTCACATAATCCCAGCTCACATAAACCCAGCTCACATAAACCCAGCTCACATAAACCCAGCTCACATAAACCCAGCTCACATAAACCCAGCTCACATAAACCCAGCTCACATAAACCCAGCTCACATAAACCCAGCTCACATAAACCCAGCTCACATAATCCCAGCTCACATAATCCCAGCTCACATAAACCCAACTCACATAAACCCAGCTCACATAAACCCAGCTCACCTAATCCCAGCTCACCTAAACCCAGCTCACCTAAACCCAGCTCACCTAAACCCAGCTCACCTAAACCCAGCTCACATAATCCCAGCTCACATAAACCCAGCTCACATAAACCCAGCTCACATAAACCCAGCTCACATAAACCCAGCTCACAAGAAAGAAATGTGTATACTCTGCAAAAGCCAATTCTCCGTCGGGCTCTCTGCTCCCCTCTCAGAATTTGTGGCTTTTGCTAATGTTTCTGACCACCTGGGCTATCCAAGGGGACCAAAGAAAGATTTAAGTTGTGCCTGGTTTTCTCGTCAACAAAACCCCACCGTTTATAATGTGACCAGATGCATCACTTCATAGTTTGTTGGCTACTTACCCAATGAGCCGATAAGCTTTGCCTGATCACAACCAGACCCTAAACTAAAGGCAATATTTATGGTGAATCGCTGCACCTATTAAACATTTTAGGGGTGCAATGAGATCACTGGTTGCAATGGATTGAGATACATTTTGTGAGAACAGAATGAGCCAGAAGAGAGACTTGGTGTATGCACAGGCCCCATGCCTGGGAATCGGGTTGAAGGACACTCAGAGCTAGCAAAGTATTAAAACATGCAAATCCACGGTACACATTGTAATAATGAAAGGCTGTTGTGGTTCACCGAGTGAGGAATGAGAATGAGGTGATCACTAAGAATCAAAAGCCAGCACGAGCTGCTTGAAGAGTTGTTGATTTGAAAGTCAAAGTACTCTACACAAGAAAGGGGAAATTGGCAGTTGGATACCGTTTTGGGCAAAACACCAATGATACTTAGCAGTGGAAGGTCTGTGAACCCCATCTCCACCCTTAATAATTCACAGATAGAGGTTATTTGTATTCCATGTGATGAAGTTTAGCCACATCACATACCCAGGGTTTTATACTCTTTCTATTAACTCTAAAGGAAAACAAACTTCTATTATATGTTATTTAGAAGAAGAAAAACAGATGTAAAATATAATTGCTGGGACCCACGTACCTTTTTTAGTCTACTCTCTCAATTTTTAAATATGATTAATCACTAAATATCGATCGCACACTAAATTATAATTCCATTGTGTGTTAAAGTATTGATTGTAAAAGTGATTTTGCCATTAATCATTTTACACAGGGATGTGTTCTAGTCTAATTTGCTAATTTGAAGATCACTGTAAATTGGAGGAACTAACAATATGTTAATCTGCATTGAATGTGGTACGTGTGCTGCAAGATTAAACCGCGACATGTTGTCTACCCGAAAATGTTCTATGTTGTGTTTCATAAAAATAAGTAACATCAGATTTTAGGCTTTTGCATAAAAAGAACAAGACAGATATATGTTCAATTAGGCTGCATGTTTTAACACATTAATTTATCATTTATCTCCAACCTACACATGCATTTTATCTGCAAAGTCTATTTAGATTTCGTACAAGCGAGCTCATATTGGATTTCAATGTTGTGGTTTATCCTGGAAGACTCCTGATTTGGGCTTTTAGAGACGTCATTGTTTGAGACAATGGTGGTTTAGCCTTTTTAATACTAATCAAGAGCTTTACAATCAACAAAACATCTGTCATGTCTTTCAGCCATCCTTGCGAATACACAAAGCTTCCCTTTCTGAATATGTGCCTTTAGAGAATTCTGTCTGGTTACTTTTAATATTCATTCTCCAAGTCTCCATGGAAGATAAAGGATCTCCCTTTTGCTGGTCCAGTGAATGAACTTTTCTGCCATCCTGTCTCCCTGGTGACCAAGTAAACACATCTGCCTTCTTCTGGTTTTGTGGATGGAATCAACCTGCCCAGAATCCAAAATCACTTGGTACAGTATAACAAGATTACTTCAGTCTGTTCCATTTGTGTCCACAAACCAGAAGTCTAGACAATGCTTCACAACAATTAACATGCAGATCTAATTCGACTGACTGGAACTCTCCCCAGCCACGTCTAAAATACACACGCAAACCAGTCACTTATGTTGAGTTTTTAATGACTTGGATCCACAGTGTACAACAAGTGAAAGTGATGCAAAATGACATGAGTGAGATTAAGTCGTTTGGAATATATGGTCAATATATTGGCAAGCCAAGAAGGGTGGGGAGCCGTGTTGGTCCTTTCTTCCATGTAGTAACAATGGAGGGAGTAGGGGGTATGATACCTTTTATTGGGCCAACAGGCAGCTAAAATGTTACAAGATTTCAAACCTCTCAGGGTCCGTCATTGTGTAACCCCAGTACCACAAGCTTTCCAAACTCTCGGGTTCCTTCATTGTGTAACCCCAGTACCACAAGCTTTCCAACCTCTCAGGGTCCTTCATTTGGTATATAATATGATACTGTTCATAAAAACGTAGGAGAAACAAACATCAATTCCCGTTATCCTTGATACTATACAATATTGCCAACCTACCTCCATATCAATGCAGTGAGGGGAAAGCGTTTAAGGCAAGAGAGAGAGAGCAGTAGAGGTGAAAGGAAAGCAGACAGTTATGGGTAGTGCGCGGGAGACGAGCACGGGCATAACGAGAGATCAGAACTGATATGTAGGAAGGAGCAGAGAGTCTTGAAGGTAAGGAGGAGAACTGCGTAGGTGATTAAAAATGACGGGAAGCCAGGAGAGGGATTTAAAGGAACAGATGAGCAGACTGTTTTCGGAGAACGTAACATTTTACTAGCAAAGGACTAGATAGATTGTAATATCCGACTAGCACCCTCTCTATCAACCTTTAAGACCCAAATCAAAACACACCTGATTAAGGAAGCATACGAGTAGCTCTATGAGTGATAGTTTTACACCGCATACACTGACCTTGGCCCCTTGCAGACGCACTTACCAGAATGCCCTCCTGCTATCTCTGTACGTCCTTCCTACCAACTCGATTGTAAGCTCTTCGGAGCAGGGACTCCTTTTCCTAAATGCTACTTTTATGTCTGAAGCACTTCTCCCCTTTATATGTTATTTATATTATTTGTTATCTATATGATTGTCACGTGTATTACTGCTGTGAAGCACTATGTACATTAATGGCGCTATATAAATAAAGACATACATACAAGGATAGAGCTGTGAGGCAGGGAGGGATATTAGCAGTAGGTTACAAGCAGTATGCTCTTGGCGGTGCAGCAGTGCAGGGATTATCCTCTATATACCACACAGTGGTGGTAGAAAAGCATCAGGCAGCACTCCTCATCTTTGCAGTAGATTAAAATATATTGGCTATCACCTACGTCTCAGCCTTCCAGTGACTTCATCAGGGTAGCCATTGCATTACCCATTCACATCCAGTTTTAGCCCTTACATTATGGGCATATAAAGAATAATGAAAGCACTGGGATTGGAGAATTGATAAGGAAGCACAGTTTGATCTGCTGCTAAGATGAGTAATGCTGCCTGATGCTTTTTTACTACAACGAAAGAAGTTTCATGATGCCATGGAGGTAGGTTTGCAATACTGCAAATTATCCACAATAATAATATTTAGTAACCATGGGAATTGATGTTTCTTCTGAGTCTTGTAAACCCACACATGCACAAAACCCTTTGAAATGTGTACTTGGGAAACCTTCCATTGTTCTCAATCATGGAGGGCAACTATATCCCATTTAAACAAGACAGGTAACACCTACAGGTAATAAAAACTTCTTATCCCGTCAAGTCAAGTTATTATTTGAGTAATTTGAGCAGCTGGTAAAGGTGAAGGGCTTTGTTAGATTGTTTTTTACTCACGTTCCAGACTGTTTTATGTTGCTTTTTTGAACGAATGTATTTTGCTTCAATTACTTTACCAGTTTGCACTACAGAAGGTGGGGGGCGGTAATACACTGGGGGTGTCGATCCCGTCCCTGCAAGCAAAATAAAATGTATTTCTTTAGTAAGACCACCTGCATTAGTGTCTTTAGCATGTACGAACTGGCTCAATTAAAAATAAATAAATATATATATATATATACTGCATATATATGACTTTTACAACCATAAGTTCTGAAGATAAAGATACTGACGTGGTCTTGTGTTTAAAAAAAAAAGATTTATTGGTGATAACGGATTCCCGTTTTGGTCCCAGCATGGACTGAAACATTGATCCGTTATCACCAATAAATCTTAACGTTTTTAACACATGACGAGGAGTAACGTAATCTTAATCTTCCGAGTTTTTGCCAGCGGTCTCCTGGATTTGCGTGCGTCCGCAGCAGAACACCCAATGGTTAGTGCTCTTCGTCCTGTATATATATTCTACAACAATAGGACATTGTAAGTAAAACAACATATAAGGCTGGGGTTCTCAACTCCAGTACTCAAGACCCCCCAACAGGTCAGGTTTTAAGGATATCCCAGCTTCAGCACAGGTAGGTGGCTCAATCAGATCCTGCTTCAGCACAGGTGGCTCAATCAGTCCCTGATTCAACACAGGGGACTCAAGCAGTCCCTGCTTCAACACGGGTGGCTCAATCAGCGGCTCAGCCTCTGATTGATCCACCTGTGCTGAAGCTGGGATATCCTTAAAACCTGACCTGTTGGGGGGTCTTGAGATCCTCGATATAAGGGTTTATGATTAAAACACTTTAACCTTGGCATTTATATGCATACCATTTATTTTAATTATGCATAGCATGTATTTATGCATATTAGCAGTGTTTAGTTTAACAAACTGATTAACACTGCAGCCTTAATTTATGTTGCAGATGGTTTAAGCTGTGACATTTTATGTCTTTTTGAATGTTAAGTTCAAAAATTTCATGACAGTGCAATACTTAAAGTGAAAAGGGCATAGCAATTAGTTTAAACCAGGGGATCTGTAAGGCATTTGCTTTTTATAATGTCAATTATGCGCAAGCATAATGCATAATAAAAGAGGCATGAAATCTTTTTCATGCAATTATTCTTGGAAAATGCTTTACGAGTACAATTTTCTTCCCATTATCTGCTTTAAAAAATACTCTATTCAATTTTGCAGCTACTGGAACTTATTTTAATTATCATGAGTGACCCTGAAGGATGTTTATTGTTTTTGGCTTTTCACATTGTATGCTCGTTGTTTTAATCGTTGTTTTAACTGTAAAAGCAAAGTCATTTCAATCGCCTTGTTGTGGTCAACTCAAGAATACAAATGACGTTCAACTGAGAACAAGAGATTCCCCTGGTACAAGCTCACTCATCACATCCAATCTTCCCCTCTCTAACTATCTTCAGAAACCAACGCAAAACTCATCTCTTCTCCATCGAATTCCATGGTCCCCCATTAACCTCCTATCCCACCCCCTCCCTCATCCCACCCTTTCAAATACCCATGACCTCCCCTACCCTCACCGCTTCCTAAACCTTCTAAAAGTCCCTCCAAAGTTACCCACCTCATCACAATCACCTCCACTGTCCCCACTCAGAACCATCATCATGCCACCGACAAGACTAAATCCAGAGACCTGATCCCAATCTCTGTCCCCCAACCAAGCAAGCTCTCCATGCACCTAACCCGTAACCTGGCCATAATGTTCCCCCCTGCCCACAAACCAAGCAAGCTCTCACTGCCCCTAACCCATAACCTGACCATAATGACCCCACCCACCAACCAAGCTCTCAATGCACCTAACCCATAACCTGCCCATAATGTTCCCTCCCCTACCCACCAACCAAGCTGTCAATGCACCTAACCAATAACCTGATCATAATGCCCACTCCCCCACCCACCAACCAAGCTCTCAATGCACCTACTGTAACCCATAACCCGACCATAATGTCCCCACCCCCACCCACCAACCAAGCTCTCAATGCCCCTAACCCATAACCTGACCATAATGTTCCCTCCCCTACCCACCCACCAACCAAGCTCTCAATGCCCCTAACCCATAACCTGCCCATAATGTTCCCTCCCCCACCCACCAACCAAGCTCTCAATGCACCTAACCCATAACCTGATCATAATGCCCCCTCCCCCACCCACCAACCAAGCTCTCAATGCACCTACTGTAACCCATAACCCGACCATAATGTCCCCACCCCCACCCACCTACCAAGCTCTCAATGCACCTAACCCATAACCTGATCATAATGCCCCCTCCCCCACCCACCAACCAAGCTCTCAATGCACCTACTGTAACCCATAACCCGACCATAATGTCCCCACCCCCACCCACCAACCAAGCTCTCAATGCCCCTAACCCATAACCTGACCATAATGTTCCCTCCCCCACCCACCAACCAAGCAATCGCTCATTGCCCCTAACCCATAACCTGACCATAATGTTCCTACCCCTGCCCCCCACAATGACATCTTAACAATGACTATGCCCATTCCATGAAATGTTCCATATATAACCCCACATTGTTTTACCAACGCCTGTACAGCGCCCTGGATAAGGACGCTATATAAATGTTGTTACAAATACATAAATCCCTCTCAAATTGAGTTGTACTGTATAATGCTGAAATAGCTCCTAACACAGTATAGTGTCTCGTGCTGGGTTTCCACCACACGATGAATAACATCACCAGGGGACTGTATTTCCATGAGCACCGACCTTCAGTGATTACAGGATTCCATGTGGGATTTAATGATGCAGAAGAATGAAGAGTAGAAAGTGTCGTTAAGGGTCTTAAGTATGATTTGCATTTTGCAAGTAAATATAATTAATAAGTAGTAGAGATTATGAGTCACCGAGAATTGATCATTTCCTCATTACAAAACCGCAATGTTCCCATAATAACGTTCTACAGGTGGATTGCCTTAATATTTCCAATGATGGGAAATTTACATTAACTCTTAAAATTCAAGTGTGCTGTTGAAGTGCATTTTAATTGTTTTATTTCACACATTTCTGTGAATTTCACAAACGTTCGCCTTATAATTTTGCCAGAATTCCACCAGAATTGCTCAATTTTTCACCCTGCATATAGACTTGCCATTTTTTACCACTTTTGTTCCCTAAAACAATAGCACATTAAGCCTCGTTCATCAGCTTATGCAAAAGTGTTCGCACATCTCTAAAGCGCTTCAAATAGAGAAAAGTTTGCTCCATTCTGTAATTTCTTGATATAAATATAGATAAGACATTGATACCACATAATTCACAAAAAGGAGCTAATCCGGACTCCTTCCATGAATCCAAAAGCACACAAAACAATCCCTGTTATACGTGGGGTGCTTTAAGATGCCACGGGTACCTTGTCAATGCTCATAGGGTTTGTGTAACAACCCGATATTGGAGCAAAACTTGTGTGTTCTGACATTGCTGCAGCAGATTGAGGCACTTTGCTCCCACATGGCTCCGAGAGCGCCATTGGGTGCGATTTGTGGGTTGTCCGTAAGAAGAGTAGAGATGGGCACATAATATGTGGTGTGGCCACAGCACCACATCAGAAACTGCACTTGGAACCACATGTTGGAAATCAGAGACGCTTACAGTAAGACCTGCTTTCATTTTTGGGTTCTCAGTAAGGTAGTGGGCTTGCAAAAGGTCCAGGCCCCGGCCCAAAAGGTTGCACTCACACCTACTCTCATTGGACTGTTTATTGACCTGCGATGGAGCTTGTGTAGTCCTCTCAGATGTGTTGCCCTGCAGGGAGCGGAGAAGACCGATGGGACAGGTACTGTATATCTCTTTATTAATGTCATTATCTCACTTTTTTTACTATAATTACTGTATGTTTAAGGTTTTTTTTGTTTGTTTAATGTATGTAAAAACACATTGTAGTTATAATCAGAAGAGAACAAAGTCAAATAATGTTTCCTTAGTCGAGGAAAGGACGATGTTCCTCAATATGTTGTATTTTAATTACGTAGCAGAAGAAACTTTACAGCACGTAATCTGCATAAAGACCATACAGTTTTGCATATATGTTAAAACCCGGTATTTATGTGAAAGAACGTTTAGGGTATACTGTACATTTCAGGAACATTTAGCACTTGGTAAACATGGTCTTTTAAAAAAATCAGTTTAAAATGAGATAGAGACAGAAATTATTAAAGGCTTAGCATTCAAGTTATGCTCTTAACCTGGATAGTATACGCAGGCAAAGTGACGAATATCTGACACCTCAACAGACATATCAAATAAACAGTAATGCGCAGTCTGAAGGGAGGATTATTTACGCGTTTCACACAAACAATGTTAAAGTAGGTGCTATGTATTGCATGTTGAAGCTAATTGGATTGATTTGAAGAGACATTTGGCAGTAGGGCAATTGTACTTAACCTTCATCATGCAAAAATAAATCATGTTACCATGAGCCATGTTTTACGATCCGCAAATAGTTTTATGCGTGGCAGCAGGGTCATCGACAGCATTTCAAGGACCCGAGACTAGAGTCTTTACCCGGGACTCAGGTTGTGACTTGTCCGCTTCCCCCCATCAGTGGCCCTTCTCATTTTCTCTCTAGACCCCTCTTTCTCTCTTACTTTCTCCGCCTCTCTCTTACTCTGCCTCCTCTCTCTATTTCACTCCCCACACTCTCTCCATCTGCCCCTTCCCTGCCCTCTCTCTTTCACTCCCCACACTCTCTCCATCTCACCCTTCCCTGCCCTCTCTCTCACTTTCCCTCCCCACGCTCTCTCCATCGCACTCTTCCCTGTCCCCTCTCTCTCTTTCACTCCCCACACTCTCACCATCTCCCCCTTCCCTGTCCCCTCTCTCTCTTTCACTCCCCACGCTCTCTTCCCCCCTCTTTTCTGCCCTCTCTCTCCCCACCCCGAAGGCCCTACCAGTTGAGCTGGGGTTCCGGGCTCTACACAACGGCTGAGCAACTCAACCAGGCTGCCGTTGGCAGAAGTAGGGCCCTGCTTCTAGCAGGATCTAACTTCCAATCTCAGGGCACCAGTGTGGGCCCCGTCTGCGGGACAGAGGCCCTCCCCCAATTACCCTGACATGGCCCTGATTCGCATTCAAGTTTTCTTCTTAGATAAACTGTAAACCGCAAACAGGCAGAGACAAGATATACACATGGCATCCACGCGGACACATCACATAAAAAGGAATATACAGACAGCAGGTAGGCAAAATCCATTCCCCTGAGTCACACAGATCACTCATTAAACATGAACTAATGTTGAAATCCCCATGCAGTCATGCACAGACAACAACCCAAGGTAAGGAATGTAGCTCAAGGTGATGGAAGATCATTTCCCCCAGAAGTCTAACAATCAAGATCAAACAGAAGAGACACCATTTTTGACAATGGTAAACTCAAACAGCTTTTACATTTGCCGGGAATAACAAACCTATTGAAGACCAACTGATGTAAAAGTTGGAAAGTCACTTACAATGTGTTGGGGGCCCCTCTGGGGTTAACTGACATAGATTGATCCAACAATGTGTTAACTATGATAACTATATACAATTATATTCGGGGACAATACGAGGAGCTTTCAGAAGAACTACTCACCCCATGGGCAGTACAAAGGACTCGGGGGCATCCCTTAAGGTTGGAGGAAAGGAGAATTCACCAGCAACAAAGGAAAGGGTTTTTACAGTAAGGGCAGTTACAGTGTGGGATTCATTACCCATGGAGACTGTGATGGCAGATACAATAGATTTGTTCAAAAAAAGGTTGGACATCTTTTTAGAAAGGAAAGGAATACAGCAGTGTTTCCCAACTCCAATCCTCAGGGAACCCGAACAGGTCAGGTCTTAAGGATATCCCTGCTCCAGCACAGGTGGCTCAGTCAAAATTACTGAGCCGCCGATTGACCCACCTATGCTTAAGCAGGGATATCCTTAAGACCTGACCTGTTCGGGTTCCCTGAGGACTGGAGTTGGGAAACACTGGTATACAGGGATATACCAAATAAGTAAACATGGGAAGGACGTTGATCCAGGGAGTAATCTGATTGCCAATATTTGGAATATTATTTTCCCCTTATGAGATATCATTGGAGGTTATATCATATATATATACTGTACACACACATACATACACACACACATGCAGATTATATTGTATTATATTATTGTACCCAGCAGATGTACACTGCAGAGAAAGCAGATACAGCACATAATAGTATTGCGTCAGCGTATCTCACTTTCTCCAATGACCTTCATCTTAACATCAGGTCTTCATCCGGTGATGTACCAGCAGAAGCATCACGCTGCGACTCATTTATACGACTTCTTCCTTTTGCAATCATTTAGGCCAACATGTTGATCCTTACACCTGTGTGTCCATGACACCACTTTACATTGAGATCTGACATATTGCAAAGTCCAAAGAGCTCGTTTAATTGCTGGAGAGTACGGTAGTTCGGCATTGTTTAAAACTCCACTTATTCGGCCTTTGTATAAGTTTTTTGTAGCCTTGATAATGACTTGAATGTAATGCATCCAAACATCAGCATATACTGTATGATCACAAAGACATTTTAGGTGCTAAACTAAAATAAAGAAAGGCAATAACAGAAAAAGGAGAGCGCGCACTGCCCACACTGTCACACAATTTATTATCAAAGTTAAAATGCATTTAAAATGAGTGAATTAAATGCTTTGTCATAATCTATGAAACCTAAAATGAGCGGCAGACCAGATGTATTACTTCAGGAAATCACTTGTTTTACAGAACACGTGTGCACCAGTTCAAAATAGTGCAAAATAGTGCAAGCTAGGCAAAGTCCAGGATCTGCGGCAGCCTAATAGTGAGCATCTTGGTAAAGAAAATCTTGTAAGTGGTTGTTATTAGACGGATTGTTCTGTTGTTCCTTAGGTCTCCTTTGTCTCCTTTCTTATTGATGCGTATAATTATGGCGTGACGCCATTGTTCTGGAATTTTCATGTTCTGCAAACCACATGGAAAGAGTTTTGCAAGAATTGTCACTACTTCTTCCCCTGTGTGTTTCCCAATTTCAGTTGTAATCCCATCTTTCCCTTAAAACCTTCCCATGGATTTTATTGCCTTTGCTACTTCTTCTGGAAGGTCTCATGGTACAGTATGTCACTGGTGGTTTCTTCTTCTGGAAGGTCTTATGGTACAGTATATCATTGGTGGTTTCTTCTTCTGGAAGGTCTCATGGTACAGTATATCACTGGTGGTTTCTTCTTCTGGAAGGTCTCATGGTACAGTATATCACTGGTGGTTTCTTTTTCTGGAAGGTCTCATGGTACAGTATATCACTGGTGGTTTCTTCTTCTGGAAGGTCTCATGGTACAGTATGTCATTGGTGGTTTCTTATCCTGGAAGGTCTCATGGTACAGTATATCATTGGTGGTTTCTTCTCACTCTTCATCTGTTGGATTATACTCTGTGTGATCTGTATTATTGTACAACTTTTTGATGAAGTCTTCAGCACACTTTATGATAAGTGCCAGGTCTTTTATTGTTGACTTATCATCTTGTTTGAGTGCAGTGATTTGCTTATTCCTAATCATCAGTCACAACTTCATCTTCTTCAAACTTTTGCTACGTCACTAGTCTTCCTCCCCATATCACTGTTTCATTTCCACTTTCATGCGTGCGGTTTATCTTCCACAACTCTGTATATTTCAATTGTTGTTCTTGTGTCTTGAGGTTGCTTCATTTCTTGTAGTTTCCTCAGTAACTGCTATGTCTCATCTCATTTTTTATTAGCCTATTTTTTTGTTAGTTATTCCTTCACTTTTTCTGTGCTTTCAACTACAAATCTTCAACAGATTTCCCTAATTGTATGTTAAAGTGTGTGTCGCCCACCCCCCTCCCCCCTCCCCCCAGGCATTTCGAGCACGCGTGGCAATTTGTCAGCGCTTGTAGAAATTCTCTGCTGTTATTTTTGGAGGTTCTTGAAGTTGATTGCTTTTTTGTCTTTTTAAATCAGTTTTCATTTTTCCATCTTCGCATTAAGATGGAATTTGCAGCGAACCAATTGGTGATCACTGTGTTTCTAAAGGGTTAAGGACAGTGCAGTCTTCAATCCCATGTTTCTTGGTAGCTAGGATATAGTCCAATTCCTTCTTAATCCCATTGGGTCCGCTCCCTGGGAAATTTCTCTCTGTATTCTTCGTGAAGAATGAATTCATAATGTAGATGTTTTTACATTCTGCAAATTCTACCAATCTGTCCCCTCGTTCATTGCTATTGCCATAACCGCACTTACCAGCTGATTCTTCGTCTTTCGAATGGGCGCCGATCTTTGCATTGAAATGTCCCACAACAATCTTGAAGTGGCAATTTCCCTTGTTATTAAGTTGGTTGATTTCATGATAGAAGTCTTCCCAAGCCCTGTCCGTGCCCCTTGTTGTTTGGGCATACACTTGGATAATTTGAAACCTGTATCTATCAACTGAATGATGATTCTGGCCGCTTTATCTGAAAAGCTTTTTCATACTCTATGTTTTTCCAATCTCTGGTTAATTGCTTACTCCATGGGAAGTACCAGAAGTAGTAGTAGGAGTAACATAAATATATGTATCAAGATTTACATACGTATTGCTTCATATTACACACAACCTCAGTCATCTTGGGTAATATCAGGAGCAGGTTTATATACAGGTCGGCAGATGGTTAAGGTGGCAACAAGTGAAGCAGCCGAAGTCCTTGAGGACTTGTAAAGAACAGTCTGCATACTTGCAACGGCATATTCATGTAACACTAAGTTTAGGAACATACTAACTGTATAAAGGGGACTTGCACATACAATAGTTCTAACAGTTGTGATCTGAAACAATGTAATAGCATGGATGGATGGATAGAGACAGAGAGACAGAGAGACAGAGAGACAGAGAGACAGAGAGACAGAGAGACAGAGAGACAGAGAGACAGAGAGACAGAGAGACAGAGAGACAGAGAGACAGAGAGACAGAGAGACAGAGAGACAGAGAGACAGAGAGACAGAGAGACAGAGAGACAGAGAGACAGAGAGACAGAGAGACAGAGAGACAGAGAGACAGAGAGACAGAGAGACAGAGAGACAGAGAGACAGAGAGACAGAGAGACAGAGAGACAGATACAATAGATACAATAGATACAATAGATACAATAGATACAATAGATACAATAGATACAATAGATACAATAGATACAATAGATACAATAGATACAATAGATACAATAGATACAATAGATACAATAGATACAATAGATACAATAGATACAATAGATACAATAGATACAATAGATACAATAGATACAATAGATACAATAGATACAATAGATACAATAGATACAATAGATACAATAGATACAATAGATACAATAGATACAATAGATACAATAGATACAATAGATACAATAGATACAATAGATACAATAGATACAATAGATACAATAGATACAATAGATAGACAGATACAATAGATACAATAGATAGACAGATACAATAGATAGACAGATACAATAGATAGACAGATACAATAGATAGACAGATACAATAGATAGACAGATACAATAGATAGACAGATACAATAGATACAATAGATAGATACAATAGATACAATAGATAGATACAATAGATACAATAGATAGATACAATAGATACAATAGATAGATACAATAGATACAATAGATAGATACAATAGATACAATAGATAGATACAATAGATACAATAGATAGATACAATAGATACAATAGATAGATACAATAGATACAATAGATAGATACAATAGATACAATAGATAGATACAATAGATAGATACAATAGATACAATAGATAGATACAATAGATACAATAGATAGATACAATAGATACAATAGATAGATACAATAGATACAATAGATAGATACAATAGATACAATAGATAGATACAATAGATACAATAGATAGATACAATAGATACAATAGATAGATACAATAGATACAATAGATAGATACAATAGATACAATAGATAGATACAATAGATACAATAGATAGATACAATAGATACAATAGATAGATACAATAGATACAATAGATAGATACAATAGATACAATAGATAGATACAATAGATACAATAGATAGATACAATAGATACAATAGATAGATACAATAGATACAATAGATAGATACAATAGATACAATAGATAGATACAATAGATACAATAGATAGATACAATAGATACAATAGATAGATACAATAGATACAATAGATAGATACAATAGATACAATAGATAGATACAATAGATAGATACAATAGATACAATAGATAGATACAATAGATACAATAGATACAATAGATAGATACAATAGATACAATAGATACAATAGATAGATACAATAGATACAATAGATACAATAGATAGATACAATAGATACAATAGATACAATAGATAGATACAATAGATACAATAGATACAATAGATAGATACAATAGATACAATAGATACAATAGATAGATACAATAGATACAATAGATACAATAGATAGATACAATAGATACAATAGATACAATAGATAGATACAATAGATACAATAGATAGATACAATAGATACAATAGATAGATACAATAGATACAATAGATAGATACAATAGATAGATACAATAGATAGATACAATAGATAGATACAATAGATACGATACAATAGATACAATAGATACGATACAATAGATACAATAGATACGATACAATAGATACAATAGATACGATACAATAGATACAATAGATACGATACAATAGATACAATAGATACAATAGATACAATAGATAGATACAATAGATACAATAGATACAATAGATACAATAGATACAATAGATACAATAGATACAATAGATACAATAGATACAATAGATACAATAGATACAATAGATACAATAGATACAATAGATACAATAGATACAATAGATACAATAGATACAATAGATACAATAGATACAATAGATACAATAGATAGATACAATAGATAGATACAATAGATAGATACAATAGATAGATACAATAGATAGATACAATAGATAGATACAATAGATAGATACAATAGATACAATAGATAGATACAATAGATACAATAGATAGATACAATAGATACAATAGATAGATACAATAGATACAATAGATAGATACAATAGATACAATAGATACAATAGATAGATACAATAGATACAATAGATAGATACAATAGATACAATAGATAGATACAATAGATACAATAGATAGATACAATAGATAGATACAATAGATAGATACAATAGATAGATACAATAGATACAATAGATAGATACAATAGATACAATAGATGGATGTATTCTCCGCACCATGTAAATATCTGTCCTCTCGCTGATGATTACCTATGGTGTTAAACGGAGGTCTGAATAACTGCGGCTTCTACCTCGCAAAAAAGAAAAAAAGATCTTGAAAAAATAAACTCTCAAAAAGTGACAGCACAATGATAGAGAGCTGACTGCTCCCTTTCCATTCTGTTACATGCTCCTGGGCTCCCAGACAGGTTATTAGCACCGCCTGAATAGGAGCAGCACTGCCTGAATAGGAGCAGCACTGCCTGAATAGGAGCAGCACTGCCTGAATAGGAGCAGCGCCTCCCAGCCATCCTTGAGATGCAATCCTTCAGCCTGGCAAAGGATGTATTACAGGTCACGAACAAGCTAGTTGAACAGAATACTCAGTAGTTGCCTGATGGGCAGAAGCCAAATGTTGGGCTGTAATCAATGCTATCAAATATTTATCAATCAAAACTAACAAACAAATTGATTAACTCTGCAGCACTTAGTTCAACAGTTTTCGCAATTACTAAAATTGATTAAAGGCTTATTTTTAATCTCTGCGCCGTAGCCCTGTCACAGGACACGCGTTTCCATTATATGGACAATAGTTTATTTTGTTTGCAGTTATGCTTTATAATATACTAGCTGAGAGACCCGGCGTTGCCCGGGATGTAATGTTCCCGTTCCTCTCTCTCCTCCCCCCCCTCTCTGTTTGTCCCCCATTCACATCAATCCAGTCCCCCCCCTCCCTCCCTCCTTTACAGCTTCATGTAGCGTGTGTGCGTCAGTCACTGTGTGTTTGCTTGCGCGTCAGTGAGTCTGAGGCAGAAACACAAACACACACAGACTGACTGACGCACACACAGTCAGTGTGTGCCTCAGTCAGTGTGTGCGTGCGTCAGTCAGGCTTTGTGTGCGCGTCAGTCAGTGTGTGCGTGTGTGCGGCAGTCAGTCAGTGTGTGCGCGCGGGGCGTCAAAGGCAGGGGGGGGCGTCAAAGGCAGGGGGGGCGTCAAAGGCAGGGGGGGCGTCAAAGGGAGGGGGGGGCGTCAAAGGGAGGGGGGGGCGTCAAAGGGAGGGGGGGGGGCGTCAAAGGGAGGGGGGGGGCGTCAAAGGGAGGGGGGGGGGCGTCAAAGGGAGGGGGGGGGGCGTCAAAGGGAGGGGGGGGGGCGTCAAAGGGAGGGGGGGGGGCGTCAAAGGGAGGGGGGGGGGCGTCAAAGGGAGGGGGGGGGGCGTCAAAGGGAGGGGGGGGGCGTCAAAGGGAGGGGGGGGGGGCGTCAAAGGGAGGGGGGGGGGGGCGTCAAAGGGAGGGGGGGGGCGTCAAAGGGAGGGGGGGGGGCGTCAAAGGGAGGGGGGGGGGCGTCAAAGGGAGGGGGGGGGGCGTCAAAGGGAGGGGGGGGGGCGTCAAAGGGAGGGGGGGGGCGTCAAAGGGAGGGGGGGGGCGCCTCAAAGGCATGGATTCCTCCCCCTGCATTTCCTGCAGTGGACAGGAGGGGGGGGGGGCAGTGGACAGGAGGGGGGGGGGGCAGTGGACAGGAGGGGGGGGGGGCAGTGGACAGGAGGGGGGGGGCAGTGGACAGGAGGGGGGGGCAGTGGACAGGAGGGAGGGGGCAGTGGACAGGAGGGGGGGGGGCAGTGGACAGGAGGGGGGGGGCAGTGGACAGGAGGGGGGGGGGCAGTGGACAGGAGGGGGGGGGGGCAGTGGACAGGAGGGGGGGGGGGCAGTGGACAGGAGGGGGGGGGCAGTGGACAGGAGGGGGGGGCAGTGGACAGGAGGGGGGGGCAGTGGACAGGAGGGGGGGGCAGTGGACAGGAGGGGGGGGGGCAGTGGACAGGAGGGGGGGGGGCAGTGGACAGGAGGGGGGGGGGGCAGTGGACAGGAGGGGGGGGGCAGTGGACAGGAGGGGGGGGGGCAGTGGACAGGAGGGGGGGGGGCAGTGGACAGGAGGGGGGGGGGCAGTGGACAGGAGGGGGGGGGGCAGTGGACAGGAGGGGGGGGGCAGTGGACAGGAGGGGGGGGGGCAGTGGACAGGAGGGGGGGGGGGGCAGTGGACAGGAGGGGGGGGGGGGCAGTGGACAGGAGGGGGGGGCAGTGGACAGGAGGGGGGGGCAGTGGACAGGAGGGGGGGGGCAGTGGACAGGAGGGGGGGGGCAGTGGACAGGAGGGGGGGGGCAGTGGACAGGAGGGGGGGGCAGTGGACAGGAGGGGGGGCAGTGGACAGGAGGGGGGGCAGTGGATAGGAGGGGGGGGCAGTGGATAGGAGGGGGGGCAGTGGACAGTGACACACACACACACACACACACACACACACACACACACACACACACACACACACACCTCAGTTGATGCGCCCTTTCTCAGTTCCGTTTGGCGCCGGAGGTGGGGAGCGACACCTACCTGTACTTCCGGGCGCCGCCACCGTCTGACTCGGCGCCGCGAGGGAGGAAGGGGGTCCGCCATCTTACGCGCCGCGTGGCAGCTGCGGGAAGCGAGGTGATTTGGAGCGGGGAGAGGTGATTTGGAGCGGGGAGAGGTGATTTGGAGCGGGGAGAGGTGATTTGGAGCGGTGAGGGGGGAGAGGTGATGCCGCTGGGGAGGGGGAAGAGGTGATGCCGCTGGGGAGGGGGAAGAGGTGATGCCGCTGGGGAGGGGGGAGAGGTGATGCCGCTGGGGAGGGGGAAGAGGTGATGCCGCTGGGGAGAGGGAAGAGGTGATGCCGCTGGGGAGGGGGAAGAGGTGATGCCGCTGGGGAGGGGGAAGAGGTGATGCCGCTGGGGAGGGGGAAGAGGTGATGCCGCTGGGGAGGGGGAAGAGGTGATGCCGCTGGGGAGGGGGAAGAGGTGATGCCGCTGGGGAGGGGGAAGAGGTGATGCCGCTGGGGAGGGGGAAAAGGTGATGCCGCTGGGGAGGGGGAAAAGGTGATGCCGCTGGGGAGGGGGAAAAGGTGATGCCGCTGGGGAGGGGGAAAAGGTGATGCCGCTGGGGAGGGGGAAAAGGTGAGAGAGTGTGTGTGTGTGTGTGTGTGTGTGTGTGTGTGTGTGTGTGTGTGTGTGTGTGTGTGTGTGTGTGTGTGTGTGTGTGTGTGTGTGTGTGTGTGTGTGTGTGTGTGAGAGATTTTTTTGGACCTTTGGCCCGTCACTCCGCCTCAGGCCAATGAGAGGTGTGGGGGGCGGGCCAAGGGGGTGGTGTGAGTGTGTGAGGCCAATGAGAGGTGTGCGGGGGCGGGCGGGCCAAGGGACCAATGAGATTGCCGCTAGGGACACCGGACATCCAGCAGGCAGGCATGCATGCATGCATGCAGGCAGGCAGGCAGGCAAACATACAGTGCTTTCACTAATATAGTATAAGATTGTTGCAAAGCCGGTTTGTACAGGCCCTGACGTTGCTGAGAGAACATATATATCATGCATTGTGATTCAAAGTGAATGTCAGATTCCACATACGTGGTCAGCACAGCATGCGGCTATAGTTCCAGGACTCAGGGCTATAACACGTGTTTAAAGCAGTAAAACCTCTTCCACGTGTGTGTGTGTGTGTGTGTGTGTGTGTGTGTGTGTGTGTGTGTGTGTGTGTGTGTGTGTGTGTGTGTGTGTGATGGAGTGTCTGAGAGAGTGTTTGTGAGAGTGAGTGTCAGTGAAAGAGAGAGAGTGAGAGAGAGAAAGAGAGAGCGAGAGAAAGTGTTTGTGTGAGTGTATGTGGGGTTTGGGAGGGGGGAGAGAATGTTTGAGAGTGTGAGAGGGTGTGTGTGTGAGAGAGAGAGAGGGGGAGTGTGTGAGAGAGAGAGAGAGAGAGAGAGGGGGGGGAGTAAGTGAGTGAGAGAGAGACAGAGAGAGGGAGTGTGAGAGGGAGTGTGAGAGAGAGAAGTGTGTGTGTGAGAGCGAGGGAATGTGCGAGAGAAAGTGTTTGTGTGAGTGTATGTGGGGTTTGGGGGGGGGAGAGAATGTTTGAGAGTGTGAGAGGGTGTGTGTGTGAGAGAGAGAGAGGGGGAGTGTGTGTGAGAGAGAGAGAGGGGGAGTGTGTGAGAGAGAGAGAGAGAGAGAGGGGGGGGAGTAAGTGAGAGAGAGAGGGAGTGAGAGAGAGACAGAGAGAGGGAGTGTGAGAGGGAGTGTGAGAGAGAGAAGTGTGTGTGTGAGAGCGAGGGAATGTGCGAGAGAAAGTGTGATGTGCATAATATGTTGTTGTTTTGTTTTTTTACAATGATATTCCTCAATTCCATCACTACAGAAATAACTCTATTCATAGAAATATGTTATCATTGGGATATCTTTGCAATCAATGTTCCTGGGTCACTCCAAGGAAACACAAGTGATTTTCTTCAGCAGTCAGACATAAAAGTTCTTCAGAGGAGAACTTCTCAGGGGCATCCCGTGTTCTCATGTGATTACAAATGAATTGGAAAGAAGTCCATAGTGGCTGCCGCCTTCCCTTCGGCCTTCAGACAGAACTTTGTTTCTCATTTTTAAATCCATTTTTTTTTTAATTCTACAAATAGTTATCATTGTTAAACTGCCTCTTTCCAGAGACTCTGCAAAGCAAATTTTCCTTTACAAGACTTTATAACTTTCTGATCTACAAAGGTCTTAGTCGTTCATTTTACCCGTCTCCCTTAAGTACGTTAACTGATTGCAATTTCTCCCGTCAGGAACGAAGAACTCGGCTGGGTAAGTCTGAGTGCCATTTTTATTAGTTCTCTGGGGCTTGGAGTTGAATTAAATTCAAAGTGAATACAACTGGTAACTTTTTAACAGTGTAATCCGTACACCGTGAGCTGAAATAGAATATTAGTTTTGGTATTAACCCCCAAATGTCAATCCAGCATTACATCATAGGTACGCATTCCATGGACACTTCTTCTGACATAGATTTTGTGAGGAAATGTTAGGTGTAAAATAGTCTATTAACTGGCATTTTTTAAATTTACCTGAACAAAGCTA
This sequence comes from Ascaphus truei, assembly GCF_040206685.1. Taxonomy (NCBI): domain Eukaryota; kingdom Metazoa; phylum Chordata; class Amphibia; order Anura; family Ascaphidae; genus Ascaphus; species Ascaphus truei. Next base: position 32,387 of record NW_027455805.1, read on the forward strand.
ATTTGTGATTCCCAGAACCAGTCAAGAATATTTGCCCAGTTGACACAAAATGGTGATGTGGACAGGCTCGTTCTGCTGGTCACCAGAAAGTTGCATCATCATCATGACACACTCCTGCCCACCAACCAAGCAAGCACTCAATGCACCTAACCCCTTGCCCGACTATAATGTCCGCCCCCTACCCACCAACCAAGCAATCTTTCACTGCACCTAACCCATACCCTGACCATAATGTTCCCCCCCTACCCACCAACCAAGCAATCTTTCACTGCACCTAACTCATACCCTGACCATAATGTTCCCCCCCTACCCACCAACCAAGCAATCTCTCACTGCACCTAACTCATACCCTGACCATAATGTTCCCTCCCTACCCACCAACCAAGCAATCTCTCACTGCCCCTAACCCTTAACCTGACCATAATGTCCCCAGCCCTACCCACCAACCAAGCAATCTCTCACTGCCCCTAACCCATAACCTGACCATAATGTTCCCCCCCACCCATCAACCAAGCAATCTCTCACTGCCCTAACCCATACCCTGACCATAATGTTCCCCCCCTACCCACCAACCAAGCAATCTTTCACTGCACCTAACTCATACCCTGACCATAATGTTCCCTCCCTACCCACCAACCAAGCAATCTCTCACTGCCCCTAACCCTTAACCTGACCATAATGTCCCCAGCCCTACCCACCAACCAAGCAATCTCTCACTGCCCCTAACCCATAACCTGACCATAATGTTCCCCCCCACCCACCAACCAAGCAATCTCTCACTGCCCTAACCCATACCCTGACCATAATGTTCTCTCCCTACCCACCAACCAAGCAATCTCTCACTGCCCCTAACCCATAACCTGACCATAATGTTCCCCCCCACCCACCAACCAAGCAATCTCTCACTGCCCCTAACCCATAACCTGACCATAATGTTCCCTCCCTACCCACCAACCAAGCAATCTCTCACTGCCCCTAACCCTTAACCTGACCATAATGTCCCCAGCCCTACCCACCAACCAAGCAATCTCTCACTGCCCCTAACCCATAACCTGACCATAATGTTCCCACCCCTACCCACCAACCAAGAAAGCTCTAAATGCCCCTAACACTAAGGGGTTCACTAAGTGGCTGTCAGTTCAGCAGAAGAGGACCAAAGATGCAAAGTTCTGTGGGGAAGATCATGTGACCAGGACAGCATTAGATACTATTGGTGCACTGCTAGAGAGAGGGCAGGGCTCAAAAAGGGGTGTGCCAGAGTCTATTTCAGAAGAGGAAGGGGATGTGACTTTATAAATGGTTGCTATAGAAATAAAAAAATGCTTGTTACATAAAAATGTCATTTAGAGTTAACTTTTTTTTAAAAATGCTACAAGTATTTGCCCATAGTATGTATGTATATCTTTATTTATATAGCTCCATTAATGTACATAGCGCTTCACAGCAGTAATAAATAATATAAATAACACATAAAGGGGAGAAGTGCTTCAGACATAAAAATAACATTTAGGAAAAGGAGTTCCTGCTCCGAAGAGCTTACAATCTAATTTGTTGGTAGGAAGAACGTACAGAGACAGTAGGAGGGCGTTCTGGTAAGTGCGTCTGCAGGGGGCCACGGTTAATGTATGAGGTGTTAATTATCAGCCAAGGAGCTACTCATATACTTCCTTAAGCAAGTGTGTTTTGAGGTGGGTCTTAAAGGTGGATAGAGAAGGTGCTAGTAAAGTATTGAGGGTAAGGGCATTCCAGAGGTGTGGGGCAGTCAGTGAGAAGGGTTTAAGGCGGGAGAGGGCTTTAGATACAAAGGGGGTAGAGAGAAGACATCCTTGAGCAGAACGCAAGAGTCGGGATGGTGCATAACGAGAAATTAGGGCTGAGATGTAAGGAGGGGCAGAAGAGTGTAAAGCTTTAAAAGTGAGGACTAGTACAGAACTAATTTATTTAAAAAAAAACACAAATGTCGGATATTGTTTGGTCTGCGGCTTTAAGCGTCACTGCCCTTCGTAGAGATGTGCAAAACTTTCAATAAAGCCGCGGCTAAGTCAGAGTGCGCAAGAGATTCGTTTCATTTGGTTATTTGCACCGTTCTCCAAAATAACTCGATTTGCTTAAAACAGCGATGCTGCTTCCCCCCCCCCTCATCCCCCTTATTTGTGTATGTAAAGCGTGTGATAATGGATAATTCTACATTCTTACCTAAGCTGGCAATCGTTTGGTGCTCCTGTTATACTGTAAATATCCTGATTGTGTGCCTAAGAAAATGGCCGTCTTCTACGTGTGCTGCAGTCTGTCTGCTTCAGCTGATTTGTAACATTATATTACTCAGTGTAGCACATTATTGTTACAGCTTTCAGAGTAACAGACAGTCTGCTGTTTGAAACACAGCAACAGATGTTTGTGATACTTTGTTGCCAACAGGCAGAGCTCAAAAAGGAGTGTGTCAGGTGTTTCAAAAGAGGAAGTGGCTATGACTCTAAATGGTTTCTGTAGCAACCAAAGCCTGATCAGAACATTAAAAATGTCATTAGGAGTTTAAAAAATGCAGAGTATTATCTAATACTACAGAATGGATTTATTAAAAAAAAACATATAGAATTGTTCACGTTTTGCTGCTTTAATGTCGGCGCTATAACCAGGGCGCAAGCTCCATGCTTTGCTGTGTGGCGAAATTTCACTAAAAGGTTGCGAAATTGCAACATCTGAGCCTAATTTGGTAACATTACAAGCCCCCTGAGGCCCGCGAAACGTTTCACAAGAAATTACATTTGGGAAACAAAACTCTAAAAATGTGGCGACTGCATTTTGTCCAGTTCTGCACATCTCAGCTTCCTAACGTACACAACTCCCTGCAACAACCCGGGAACATCGTTTCACTGCTACACAATGTGAGTACCTGCAGTGTGAACATTGTGTGATGTGTTAGAGACTGGACAAGACATTCCTGTCCTTCCTCCCATAGTGCGGCCAGGAAAGAACCTTTTACTGACTTGTTTCAGTGAACACATCATGGGAGATGCACTGTATTTTGGAACAAAATTTATGGAAAATGAATCATTTTATTCTTGCGTCTCTGTGCAGATGTATCAAGGTACTTTACCCAAAGTTCATCCGCTTTGCATCGCTTATGATTTAGAAAGGGTTAATAGGAGGGTCTTTAGGTAGGAGACACGTGACAAGCATTTATATTGGGATATACTGTATCAAAACCTTTTCCTAGCTTAAAAAATCTGTGCTGTTTCAAGTTCCTGGGTAAAAATCACCCCTGTATATAAGTAACATAATATTTATTTTTATTGATACATATCCACCTTTAAGACCCATTTTCAAACCCACCTCCTTAAAGCTGCGCTTAAAATGCCGTCGCGCTGCGGTCGCTGCGGTCGCTGGAAAAATCTAATTGATTTGACTTCCAGCGATTACGACCAACCCGTCGCTCCGTCATGCAGTGTGGCGTCAACGGCACTGTAAGCGCAGCCTTAACTAAGCATATGGGTAGCTCCGTGGCTGATACTATACACCTCATACATCGACCTGGGCCCCCTGCAGACGCACTTAACAGAACGCCCTCCTACTCTCTGTACGTTCTTCCTATGCCCCACCTAGATTGTAAGCTCTTCGGGACAGGGACTGCTTTTCCTAATGTTATTTTTATGTCTCTAGCGCTTATTCCCATTATGTGTGGATGGCACTATACCGGTATAAAGATATACATACATACATACATACGTACATAACCCCTCCTGAAATAAAAAAAAAAGCAGGATACCCGTTGACAAGCTATACAAGTACAGTGAAGCGGAGATGAATCGCCACAGTTCAATGCAGGATAAGGAATTAAGCAATCTATTTATAAGCTTCCCAGGTTGCAAGAACAAGAAGGTACCATGTCCTAATCAATAGGAACCTTCATGCACGCCGACCCTGCAGCATCACACTCAGCAGTCAGCTGGAAACACATGTATGGACATTCCTGACTTCTGAAGAAATCGGGGCTTGTTTGATTAAACCCAACCAAATCCAGATGACACCTCATAAAGTTTGCTCATTCTGGCCTAAATGTTTTAAACAAAACAAACTGAATGGAAGGGGACTTATGCCGAGTGGTGCATTTGGTAAATTTCAGAAAATTTCGTTTTTCTGTCGTTCCCCATCCCAGTAATTTGTGTTGATCAGGGTTTCTCACTAAGTTAGGACGACTTTAGTAAAACACCAATCAATGCATTGAAGAACATTTTAAAGATAGTAGAAATATTTTAGACCTAATAGTAACTAATCTCTTGAGCTGTGACAGTTTTGGACGGACAAAAATGTTTAGGACTGTGTATTTTTATGGGCTTGGAAAATATTTTATGCTTTGTTAGTGCAACTTTGCCAACAAATGTGCAATTGAAAGTTTTAAGCATGACCATGTAGTTTTACTGTAAAGAATCGGGGAGTGCGTCCCCCACAGCGCACTCCCTCCTTACCTGATGTCTCGCGCAGCCCCGCTGTCCTTACAGCGCGCGCACTCCCGCAGGAGCTTTTCCGACATCGCGGAGTCTGGCTCCGCCTCCCGCTTGCGACGCGCATCAACGTCGCGCGGCGGGCACACGCGACACGTGTGCACCGCTCCCGAGCTGCGTGTCAACTCTTGTTATTATGCCCACCTGTCTCCTGTGTCTCTCCTCATATCCGCGCCTCCACGGAGGCCGCGCCTCCGCTCCTCTCCCCCCTCCCATTGGTCCTGCTCTCCCATATATGCTCAGCTGTGCCACTCGCACTTTGGCTGAGCAGGGTTCCAGTTAGCGCTGCTCCCCCACTTCCTGGTTCCTTGCCTCTTTGCTCCTTGCTCAGATTGACCTCCTGCTTACCGACCCGGCTATTACCTTGGACTCTGCACTTCTGGCTTACCGACCCGGCTTACCTCTGACCTTCCGCATCTCTCCAATCTTGACCACGGCTTACGGACCTCTACGCTCCTACTGGCTCCAACCCCTGACCACGGCTAAACAGACACTGACCATTCTACCGGCTCCTACCTCAGACCTCGGCAACTACCTGACCAGAGAGTACTCTGCAATCCTGACCCGGCTGCCTGACCAACCGCACTCCAGACGTGCCCCCGTGGCTGAGGGTGGCGTTATACCCATTCCCACCTCAGTACCGGGGTCCTGCCTTGGTTGTGGTGAGCACGGCGTTACATTTACATAGTGAGTATATTGTGAATTAAATTCCATATTTATATATTTTTGTAATGAAAATAATGAGTGGCCTAATATGTCCTGAAGAAGTGCAGATGAATTGCAGGCTGTAAAGTATCTTAATAGACCGGTCAGAGACTCCTTCCCCTCCCCACTGTAAAGACTATTTATAATCATAAAGAACACTTTCCATCTATGACAAGGCGTATACAAATTGTGTATTTCTAATGGTACTTTAATAGAGGGGATTTGTATGGTTAAACCTGGCCGGATAACAGCATTTCCCGCTTGTATGTGATGTTCATCAGCAACAAACAGAGGTGTCAATGGAACATATCGCTGCTTTAGGCTGCAGCCACGCTGCCGCTGAGCGCGCTGATGCTTGAGAGCGGTGACGTCACCAACTCTCCAAGCATGAGCGCAGGCCGTCCTGGGGGGGGGGGCCGTGGCTGGGGGTGTGTCATTGGCTGGATCTGGGCTACTTCTGTGTGTAAGTGTGTGTGTGTATGGGGGGGGGTTAGTGTGTGTGTGTGTGTGTGTCTGTGTGTGTGTGTCTGTGTGTGTCTGTGTGCATTGACTGGCGCTGATTTGTTGCTGAAGGGTCATGTGACCCTCAGCGCACTTAAAAATCAATTTGCTCTGTCTCCACAAGCGCCCAGCTTGGGAGAACGTACGTGCACGAGCGAGCGAGCACGCATGCGCCGCGTGAGCGTGGCCATACAGATTGATATTAACTTAAGTGAGCATGCCAAGCGTGCTCAGCGGCAGCGTAGACGCAGCCTCAGGCTGCGCTTATAATGCCGGTGATGCACGTCATGGCAAAACATCCTGAACAGACGTGTTCTACCAGCATCCTGAACAGGCGTGTTCTACCAGCATCGTGAACAGGCGTGTTCTACCAGCATCCTGCCACATTCATGTAGCGATCATCAGAAGAACGCAAAAAGTCGGTAGACCACCTGAAATGGTTAATATTGACTGTTATCCCTGTATTAACTGCCACCTTTCCCTTTAAAAACAAGCCTACAGTACATGGATCAGCAGCACACTTAGTTATTAATAAGTATTTCTTACAAAATCCTACTTAATTAGCCAATTGGGAAATCACGATCATTTTTTTATTACCTACGGGAACACCTTTCAGCAGTAAAAGAAACGAAGCCAATCATGAAATATTGCACATGAGGATCTTCCGCAGATATTTACACGTACGGTGCCAGTTATGTCAAAATACTTTATTAACATGTTGTGAGACTGAATATTTTATTACCTATTTCCATATTGATTTTTTCAGAGGTGTTTTAATGAAATAGCACTGCACATCTGTATTTGTCTCAAGTTTGTGCCGAAGTATTTGCTTTGACTCCCACGTATCACCTATTTGGTCCATAACAAAAATATATATTTGTTGCATACCAGTTTATGTAGCTTCTTGCTGATCACATAACGCCACAAGGAAATAGATCTGTCGAAAGCTCGATTAAATCAGGATTTATAACGTGACATTACCAATATCAGGAACTGATAAACACGGTCAATACGTATCGTCACAGCTAGTTATCTGCAAAAACAACCGGCTGTATATCTCTGTATTTTATTACATTTTATTTTCCCTTTAATATGTGCCTCAATACAATCCTCACAATGATAAGTAATTAGCTAAGTTGCCGATCGATCCGTTCTCCTGTGAAGATTCTGCTCGGGGGGTTCACTAAATGGCTGTCAGTGCAGCAGAAGAGGACCAAATATGCAAAGTTCTGTGGGGAAGTTCATGTGACCAGGCAGTCACTAGATACAATTGGTGCACTGCTAGACAGAAGGCGGGGCTCAAAAAGGAGTGTGCCAAAGCCTGTTTCGGAAGAGGAAGGGGATGTGACTTTGTAAATGGTTGCTATAGAAGCAAAAAATACTTGTTACATTAGAATACATTCAAAATGTAATTTATAGTTGTTTTAAAAAAAAATACTACAAGTATTTCTCATAGTACTGAACTGAAGATTATGATTTTTTTTAAAAACACGTCTTTTTCCCTCTCCCACACCCCCCCCCCCCCGAGCATGTGTTTCTCTCCCCTAACATGTCTCTCTCTTCTGCCCCCCAGCATGTATCTCCCATCATCTCTCTCCGGACCCTCATCTCTCTATCCATCTTCCCCAGCATGTCTTTCTCTTCCCCTCTCTCCCCCAGCAGTGTCTCTCCCCCCTCCCCCCAGCCTGTATCTCCCCCCCACCACCCATGCTATCTTTTTCTCCCCCCTCCAGTCTCCCTCTCCCCTCCCGCCAGCCTGCCTCTCCTTTCCCCCCACCCATGCTATCTTTCTCTCTCCACTCCCGCCAGCCTATCTCTCTCCCCTCCACCCAGCCTGTCTCTCTCCCCTCCACCCAGCCTGTCTCTCTCCCCTCCCCCCAGTCTGTCTCTTCCCCCCCCCACATGTCTCTCTCCCCTTCCCCCAGTCTGTCTCTCTACCGTCCCCCCAGACTGTCTCTCTACCCTCCCCCCAGCCTCTCTCCTTTCCCCCCTCACCCATGCTATCTTTCTCTCTCCTCTCCCCCCCAGCCTCTCTCCTCTCCCCCCAGTCTGTCTCTCTCCCCTCCCTCCTGTCTGTCTCTCTCCCCACAGTCTGTCTCTCCCCCCCCACCAGCCTGTCTCTCCCCTTTATTATAAATAATTATATAGAAAGGCCCATACCGCAGGTGTCATCGAAAGGCGAGATGGGATATTGCGATGGTCAGTTACCCGGTCAGGCGTGATAGCCGCCAATGGATTTTGATGACTCTGGAATATATATATCATTGCAAGAAGAAACGACCATCGTTGGACAAAGATGGTCCTCAACTGGATTCCAACAGCGATTGAAAGACCAAGACGTCAACCAAAAGTAAGATGGGAGGATGGAATGGCGTGGAGAAGAGAGGTTTTAACCGCAGGACCTGGGGGATCACTGGGGGCCTTCCTCCAGCAATGGGGAGACAAGAGCTGAAGATGATGATGATGGTGATGATGAGATATATATATCTGTATATCCTAGTGTATCTGTCTACCTAACCGAATCTATCTATCTGAGATATCTATCTACCTGCCCAAATATATGAATCCTTCTATCTATTTGTCTATATATCAACGTCTGTCTCTGTCTCTCTGTCTGTCACTGTGTCTGTCTCTGTCTCTCTCCATATATATATAGGCAGGTAGATGGATATCCCAGTTACAGTAGATAGATTCGGTTAGGTAGACAGATACAGTAGGCAGATAGAAGCATATAGAGCATTGCTGAGGACCAACCAGTGACCGTGATCCATCAGCGCAGAGTCTCCTCAGGAGGTCATGGATCCCGCTAGGTGGGGCAGCCCACTGTATATACATTCACATTTTATCAACTGTCCCCACATTAGCCTGTATACAGCGAGGAGACATTAGCCTGTATACAGCGAGGAGACATTAGCCTGTATACAGCGAGGAGACATTAGCCTGTATACAGCAAGGAGAGGTCCCCGAGGCGGTCTCAAAGCTTTTACAGAGGGATTGCAGACATTGATGTACGAAGTGGAAATGTGGGATATACAACCTAAGCCCCGTTGGACAAACCCCGTGGCGGACGTGGTGCTGCTTTAAATGAACACGATTCTGAGATCCCTTTACCGGGAGAGTCAGAGTAACATGTAGCACAGAGGGGTATATTACTGGGTCAATAATTCAGAGCATACAGTATTGTAATGTAGGGGTTAATTCATCTCCTTTGTGTCTCATTACCAGTGTACTTTACATATCAGTTCCCTCCACCTCCCCAAATTATTCTCCTTCCCGAGCACCTACACCCCTTTAATTTCCGCCAGGAACCGGGTCTCCATGAAATACAATGTTCACATTTGGAAGCTATGTGTAGTGTATTTGTCGTGTGAGAAAATCTGTTTATCTGAACAGGCAATCGCTTCCGTTTGTCAGATGTCCCTGAAACAGACAATTACATAATAAATCAATAAAAAAAAAAGAAATAAGAAATTCCAAAAACGTTTGTCTTCTAAAAAAAAATAATGTCACATAAGCTGGAAATTCAGAGTTATGAACACTTTGGGCGATAATAACTCAGCTTCTCTATACTTTGTCCTGTCACAAATGGGTTTCTGCGACACGTAGCACTCTCTATCTGGTTATAAAATCCCAACATTACACATTGCTCATGATTATTTGTGTGTGTGTGTGTGTTTTGTGTGTTTATATATATATATATATATATATATATATATATATATATATATATATATATATATATATATATATATATATATATATATATAGGCGCCAGGGCACACAATAACAGTGGTAACCTGACCCATTGGTGCCCAGTCAGTGCTGCACAGCTACATCACGTGGTGTTTGTGGAATAACTACATATTGAGTAATTGATGATCTGTTGCTCTCAGAGCGGAGAGCTAATAAGTAGCAGACCGGTCCCCACATAGGTGCAATCCGGTCCCCACATAGGTGCAATCCGGTCCCCACATAGGTGCAATCCGGTCCCCACATAGGTGCAATCCGGACTGTAAATAACGTTCCTTTCGCATAATCACACATAAAGTGAGTCTATATCATTTCCCTTCTGTCATAGTCCTCATCCCATGTTTTATAGAGCTGTGCGCCATCCCATCCCCGCAGTGCGGCATCTCATCCCCGCCGTGCAGCATCCCATCCCCGCCGTGCGCCATCCCATCCCCGCCGTGCGCCATCCCATCCCCGCCGTGCGCCATCCCATCCCCGCCGTGCGCCATCCCATCCCCGCCGTGCGCCATCCCATCCCCGCCGTGCGGCATCTCATCCCCGCCGTGCGGCATCTCATCCCCGCCGTGCGGCATCCTATCCCCGCCGTGCGGCATCCCATCCCCGCCGTGCGGCATCCCATCCCCGCCGTGCACCATCCCATCCCCGCCGTGCGCTATGCCATCCCCGCCGTGCGGCATCCCATCCCCGCCATGCGCCATCCCATCCCCGCCGTGCGGCATCCCATCCCCGCCGTGCGGCATCCCATCCCCGCCGTGCACCATCCCATCCCCGCCGTGCGCTATGCCATCCCCGCCGTGCGCCATCTCATCCCCGCCGTGCGGCATCCCATCCCCGCCATGCGCCATCCCATCCCCGCCGTGCGGCATCCCATCCCCGCCGTGCGCCATCTCATCCCTGCCGTGCGGCATCTCATCCCCGCCGTGCGGCATCCCATCCCCGCCGTGCGACATCCCATCCCCGCCGTGCGGCATCCCATCCCCGCCATGCGCCATCCCATCCCCGCCGTGCGGCATCCCATCCCCGCCGTGCGGCATCTCATCCCCGCCGTGCGCCATCTCATCCCCGCCGTGCGGCATCCCATCCCCGCCGTGCGCCATCCCATCCCCGCCGTGCGGCATCCCATCCCCGCCGTGCGGCATCCCATCCCCGCCGTGCACCATCCCATCCCCGCCGTGCGCTATGCCATCCCCGCCGTGCGGCATCCCATCCCCGCCATGCGCCATCCCATCCCCGCCGTGCGGCATCCCATCCCCGCCGTGCGGCATCCCATCCCCGCCGTGCACCATCCCATCCCCGCCGTGCGCTATGCCATCCCCGCCGTGCGCCATCTCATCCCCGCCGTGCGGCATCCCATCCCCGCCATGCGCCATGCCATCCCCGCCGTGCGCCATCTCATCCCCGCCGTGCGGCATCCCATCCCCGCCATGCGCCATCCCATCCCCGCCGTGCGGCATCCCATCCCCGCCGTGCGCCATCTCATCCCTGCCGTGCGGCATCTCATCCCCGCCGTGTGGCATCTCATCCCCGCCGTGCGCCATCTCATCCCCGCCGTGCGACATCCCATCCCCGCCGTGCGGCATCCCATCCCCGCCGTGCGGCATCCCATCCCCGCCGTGCGACATCCCATCCCCGCCGTGCGGCATCCCATCCCCGCCGTGCGGCATCCCATCCCCGCCGTGCGGCATCTCATCCCCGCCGTGCGCCATACCATCCCCGCCGTGCGCCATCTCATCCTCACCGCGGGGCATCCCATCCCTGCCATGCTGCATCCCATCCCCGCCGTGCGGCATCCCATCCCCGCCGTGCGGCATCTCATCCCCGCCGTGCGCCATCCCATCCCCGCCGTGCGCCATCTCATCCCCGCCGTGCGGCATCCCATCCCCGCCGTGCGGCATCCCATCCCCGCCGTGCGGCATCCCAGAGATTGGAGCGGGTGCTTCTGCAAACGTACTAAACTGTACTATGTAGAAAGGTTAAAAAAGCCGGCACACCAAATAGTCCAATAAATGCATCTTTCCCAGCTCTACGTTTCGGCTTCCAAACTCTTGGAGAAGGGCGCATTGGGAAGCCGAGACGTACAGCTAGTAAAGACACATTTATTGCACCATTTGGTGTGCCAGCGTTTTTTAACACATATATATTATATTGTGACAGAGTCACTGTCCTTATGGACTAGAGAGCCAGCAGAGTGGATAGGTTCCTGTGTACAGAAGGTTAAATTCCTCTATGGAAGCTTGCTGCACCTGGTACTAATTAAGACAGCACTCCTAAGTGAAGGTTAAAAAAGGCAGGAAGTACCCTGCACAAGAGAGACTGCTTTTCCCCAGCAAGGAGGAGATTGATTTTCTCCAAGCCAGGAAGGACTCTGGCTGTTCTGGTTCCCCGGCCCTGCTGGAAGCATGGCTGCTGGGACCAGCTAGGAACCCCACCCAGGATAAAGATTTCAACGGGCTGGACACAGCCTGCTCCCCGGAACCGGCGTTCCTGTTTGCTGTTGGACCTACACAGAGACCCTGGGATAGGAATTCCCTACAATACAGATAAGCAATCAATAAGACTCTGCAATGTTGTTGCAAAGACTCTGTGTGGTTGCATAGGATAGTATATGTTTTGGGCTGGGAACCAGTTTAGCTGGCCAGCACCATTAGAAAGGGCCACGCAAAGTTTAAATAGTTTCCCTATAGGGAATATGTTTTTATTTTATGATTTTTTTTTCTTAAAGGCACAGTGTACCTATGGTTTAAGTGGCTTGTGGAAAAATAAACCGCTGAAGGTTGAGGGCTGAGTGCCTCATGTGTGTATACACGCATTTGGCCTTTTCTACAAATTTAACCCTAGAAGACTGTGTCACGAAGAGCCTGGGCAAACGGCAGCGCTACACAAAGGGAGCAGTTTACCACATATGGTGGAGAGTGCTGACAGGCACTGAAAGGTCTGTAGGTTTGAGAAACAAAATGGGGATTTAAAATGGCCACCCAGTCGAAGTGCAGACTCTACAAGTGAAGTCTATCCCACTGTGTATGACCAGTTGTGCTTACAGCATACACAGAGAATGTGTGAAGTGTGGATGCAATAGCACCCAAAGGTCAGTAGATGAAGATATGTTAAGCCCCTGAACCCAAGCAGAAAACAAAATTGATGCTGAAAAAAGGGAAAATGGCATCTAGCAAGTGCTGAGTGTAAAGACTGCCCCATTGGGCATGGGAAAAATGCTGTGCTGTGTAAAGCTAACGCCATAAGCAAAGTGCTGAGTGTCAAGTTTTCCCTGCCGGGTTTTTTTAAATGGCCGACATTAAATGTTTGCCTTGTAATGTACATACCCATGCAAAACAGTGTCCCCTGAGGCCAGACGACGACGACTCATATGTGGCCCTGAGAAGAGAGCCGTACCCGCAGAGGGAAGCTGCAAAAGTGACCAGCGTCCAGAGCGCAGGACCCCATAACTTTGGAGTCAGTGACGAAGAATTCGGAGCCGTGCCGGCCAGAAGAAAATAATAATATTTTATATACACACCCCCACACGTTTTAAATGCAATTTGATTTCATAATTACACTTTAGAGGCACTCAACTGATTTGTCAAAAATCATTCAGAATACAGAATACAGAATACAGAATACAGAATACAGAATACAGAATACAGAATACAGAATACAGAATACAGAATACAGAATACAGAATACAGAATACAGCGCCTACGCAAACAGAACGTGAGAACCACACTGAAGCATTAGGATCTTCTGTGATATTTCTGGTGTCTAACAGTCAGGGAAGCCCGCGGCATGCTAATGGCTGAGCTAAGATTAGTACGCTGAACCCACATAAGACAAACCCCCAACCACACACATGCTACCTTGGTCTTTATGATATACCCTTAAGCAGCCATATTTACTGAGCCGTACATGTGAGTGGTCCGTAACGTGAGTGGTCCGTAATGTGAGAGGTCCGTAATGTGAGTGGTCCGTAATGTGAGTGGTCCGTAATGTGAGTGGTCCGTAATGTGAGTGGTCCGTAATGTGAGTGGTCCGTAATGTGAGTGGTCCGTAATGTGAGTGGTCCGTAATGTGACTGATGGCTCAGCCTTGGTATCTCTGATATACAACTGGAATGTTTCAGTGTTCCACACCCAAACCTTTTACTTTATAAATCCTAGTTCTCGATACTTCAATTCTGCAGGGAGGGTTGGGGGGGGCGAAGTTAACAAGTCCATAAATGTGAAATCACAATCCTTTAAACATGGGAAGTTACCAAAAAATTGTTTACCCTTAATGCCAAAACTCTTTTCTCCACTTAATCATCATCCAACCTGTCAGGAATCTTAATTAAAACATTTTTACACAGTATGTGTTTTAATTAGCTATGGCTGGAGTGCTGAAAGCTATCAATATTTAGCAGGATAATTGTACAAAATGACTTTTCAAAAATGAGCAGCAGGCAAGTATCCACCGAACAGCAGGAGGCTATTCAAGCGCTCAGTGCAAGATGGGGTGCCTTCCGTAATCCGCGCTGGATAATAATGCGCAGTGGGATTGACACATGCTGCGATATTCCGAGCCTCGTTGCTTTTCCCTGAACATCACTTGGCTCTCGGGCACTTTGTACATCAGGGTCACATAGGCTACAAGATGCTAAGATTGACTACCAGTTGTTGCCATATTTTTGTATGGAAGGTGTTTAATCACTTTTCCCACCTACACGCGAGGAAGGGGTAATCGCGCAGAAATGGACATCACTTTTTAATGCAGAACTCGCAAGAGAGAGACATTGAAGTGACAGTTATCTGCCGGACCCTTCAATATTACGAACGCTTTCAGCAATGAAAGAATTAAAGGGGCAATTCACGCTTATATTTTTATTATTGTTTTATTTTTTTTCATACATAGTAATTTGAAACAGGGGGTGTCCGGAGCAGAACCCCATTAATTTTAGCTCTGGGGACCCCCTGCTTCCTGAGATACAGACCTCCGTAGGGGGCGCCGGTATTTCTGCAAAGTTAAAAGCTACCGCGTCACGTGGGCCAATAGGAAGCCGACCTGATGATGTCGCGGCTTCCTATTGGCCGGCAGGGCGCCGGGAGCTTTGAAACTCCGCCATTACGTGATCCCTGCTAGCCGAGTTGCTACCGGAGCCCCCTACGGAGGTCTGTATCTCCGGCATCAGGGGGTCCCCGGAGCTGAAACTAATACGGTTCAGCCCCGGACGCCCCGCTGCTTCAATGCTACTGTATGTTAAAAAAAATTGCTAAGAAAATCGCCTGCGCGGATCGCCGCTTTATCGCACTGCTCTACCTTCTCCGGAAAGTATAGATTTTTTATCTTCTCAAGTGCAAAACAGCTATAAAAAAAAATTGCGTTTTCCAAAAAATGCCAAATGCAAAACTGGGAAAGAGATATCTGGCTGGCTGCTGGCGACAGGTCTGCGTGGCTTGCCACCGGCCGTAATCAATTAGCCAACATCATCAAGACGTGTATGGAGGACGTTCCTCTAGCATTCCAGGCATGTTCTCAATGCAATGTGGATATAGAACGTGGTAAGGGCGCTCTAATACAGGGCCAAAACCGATGAATAAATCCAGAATTTGTGGAACAGTGGGTGAAACCATAACCATATACACAATGAAGTGAGTATGCCCCAAAGATACTAGAGATGACAGTCCCTGAAACCAGGGGACGAGGGAAAAGATGCCGACCCCTCTGTTTCATTGGGAATGTCCCATTCCATAGCATGTAATGTGCACTCACAATCACCCAAAATTTGTAATAAGTGGAGAATTCCCATTTCACTTCAAAACAGATCATTTAAACTAATCCTGTAATATTGTAACTCCTGATACATTATGTAACATGGTAAGCGCAATCACAAGTAAATAAAGCTTAAACTGCGAGTACATTTATTTATATGTTCTTTTCAGCAGGGTAGTTTCAGTAAATAATTGAACCAAATTGTTGTAATACTGTATATCAAAGTTTTAAGTGTCAGACATATTTATCCTCTTTATTTTGAAAATGGAATACAATTAATTAAGGAAGAACGGGGGAGGGGAGGGCGGGCTAAAACGTCCTGCATAGTGCACTCACAAAGAATGAACAGGGCCTCTTGATACTTAATTAATGTAATTATAAACCTGGAATTGGAGTTCTGGAAGAGAAACCACGGTTCTTTAATTGGTCCCGATGACATCAATGGGCAGCAAAACCTTTTACTGACATTGGCAAGCGTCTTTCCATTTATTTGCTCTCATGGTTCGTTACAAAAATACCCTTTGATATAGTAAAATAGTTTGTGCGTAGCTACACCGACTTCTACACATCTAGTGAAACCTGGGATCACAGGCAGAATAACGGGGAGACCATTAACAACGGAGCCTTCCCCCTAACAATAAATCCTACTGCAAATAATTGTGTAGGACTTCACCCAAGAAGATGCAAAACCATTGATGGGTCTAAAGGTCGTGTCCATAAACTTTCATTTCTTAAGCTTCAGTTCATTCGAACAGTTTCCCTCAACAAAGGGCTTTTTCTACTCCATCGTAAAGCAGCACTATAGGTTTCATTTGTCTATTTTATTTTTTTACATGATTGAAGCAGGCTCTTCTCCGGAGCTGAACCCCATTAATACCCGCTCAGGGGTCCCCCTGCTTCCTGAGAAACAGACCTCCGCAGGGGGCGCCGGAATCTCGGCAAACTGTAAAGCTCCCGCGTCACGTGAACCAATAGGAAGACGAACCTGATGACGTCGCCGCTTCCTATTGGCCGGCAGGGCACGGGAGCGTTGAAACTCCGCCGTTACGTGAACCATGGCAGCCGAGCGGAGCGGCTCCCCCAACCTGCCTCCGGATACAGGGGGTCCCCGGAGCTGAAATTAACGGGGTCCATCTCCGGAGACACCCTGCTTCAATCCTGTGTTTAAAAGAAAATTGCAAAACAAATTTCCCGCTTGGATTGCGGCTTTAAGCCTCTTATTGAGTCCTTTAGGTCAGTTTAGGGGATAAAACATATATTCTGAATGCTATGAAACAAAATATTTTTGACAAAAATAAAAGACGCAGCAAACAGTATGATACATCGTGTATTCTGTAGTATCTTTTCCATTATAGAAATATCTTAGTGACAGGTTATTATTACTGGAGCAGAGTAACCCATCACTAACATGGTTATCTGGTATTTACAACGCATCAAGATTAAAGCCCCAGAACATGCGACTCTAGGCCACCCATGCTGCAAGTGCGTACGCCATCTTTTCATGGACGCACGTTAAATGGAAGGTTTCACAAAGTGTCCTGTTGGTAGTTGGGATGACTGGAAGCAGCAGGATATTGGCAGGCTTCAGATGCATCCTGAGCCATTGTGAGAACACAATGTGTAACCGTATAATCCAGGAGGATGTGACAGGTTTACAAAAGGATTTATTAGACAAGTAATTCTGTCCCAGCAAATATAGTGACCCCCTCACAACAGACCACTTCAGAATGGTGAGTGATATCTGCATCATTACTGCGCCTGAAATGACTCTCACATCCACATTTATTACAAGGGGCGGAAGGCGTTACATAATGCTACCAGTGGAGCCAGCTGGTGGAAAATGCCTGACATCAGAAGTCACTGAATATTTGTATACCTGCCCATGGCATAATATTATACGCTTGTGACAGGGTCTTAACCCCCGTGTAAAAGGGCTCCAAATAAAAACCTGTATCTGGCAGATGATTATCCTATATTTAAGTAGTAATCCCAGAAGAACAGGCCATTACTGGCCAATAATGCCCTGGCTGAAAGAGTTGAAAGCCCGAGGCGATGCCGAGGTAACCCAGCCAATGCATTATTGACCAGTAACGCCCTGTTCTGAGAGGATTATTACTATTATAAGCTTCTTTTTTTTAACTTTTTCATAAAAAACAGACACTTTTGTAGTCATAACTCCTCACTCTACTCTGGTACCTTTCCATCCTCCTTCAAACATGCAACAGTCATACACTACCGACACAGTTTATTGCACTGCGGCCAGTTCCGCAAGCCGGGAGATTTCCCGGCTTGCTAGTGGCCGCCCCTCGGCGTGCCGCGCGTCACCGACGTGCGGTCACGCGTCATCGGGAGCCTGCGCCCCCTGCACGCACGTCCAGGGCTCCCCGAGGGAGCCCTGGTGTCCCGCGATGTGGGGGACGGCGGCAGGGGGTTCCGGGGGACCCGGCGGACCCCGCAGCGGGAGGGAGAGCGCCCCGATCGGAGGGCGCTCTTCCGCTGCTTCGGCGCGCGCCCGGCACCCTCCGGCGCGCCAGTTTACTGCTGCGGCCGAGAACGGGCAAATGCTCGAATAAACTCAGCCGCAGCAGTACCATTACTCAGAAACAGCAAGCTTGACCCTACCTGTCTTTCTAACTATCGACCTGTCCCCCTCCTGCCTTTTGCCTCTAAACTCCTTGAACGTCTTGTATTCTCTCGCTTGCTCCACTTTCTCAACACCCCTTCTCTCCTAAAACCCTCTACAATCTGGCTTCCGCACTGCTCACTCCACGGAAACAGCCCTCACTAAAATAACTGACGACCTCCATGCTGCCAAAGAACGCTGGGATCCCTCATAGGTGGAGGCGCTGTGCACAAGGAGATAGAGCTCACCCCATGCTCCAAGAAGCGGAGGCTTAGGCCTCCTGTGGGCACACAGGTACAGCAGCATGCGTATTTCCCTTAGGCATAGGGAAAGGGGGCTACACCAATATACCCAAAGGAAAGCACCACGGACACGGATTTACCCTTGTGCAGTGTTATTGGGGGCTGCATTATATGTGTGTGCTGTATGTGGTGACCCTCTGCGGAAGGTCACCGGGGTCGGTGCTAGTAAAAGTACAGGAAAGCCATAGTATCACCCATAAACCGTGTCTGTATTTTCCTGCCTTCTGACCATAGGCCACGTGTGGCCCAATAAGTATCAATAGGGTCTCACGGCCCTAAAGTCTGAGAGCTAAAGTGGAGGAGTTACATCACTTTAACCCCATGTTACAAGGCCTAACAGAGCTTAGTGAATCCGGCCTCTCCGTGCCGGATAAAAGATACATACAATTCTTATTTTACAGGGATACATTTAGATAGAACAATGCAGTCGTGTGATACAGGATTGCTGCTTAGGAAAAGGACTCACACAGTGTATCAGCAAAGCCATAAAACATAACTCCGTCTGGAAAGCCATTTCAGAACCGTAGTCACGAGGAAATGAAAGATGTAAAGATGAATGATGAAAGCCACATTCCCACGCTGGGGCTTCGGTGACATTGCGCAGTGCGCTGCCGGATCCACGCCGTGGAATTATTACAGGGCATTTTATCTCATCTCACCAATTGCTCTAATGGGAATTCACGGTAAACGCTTGCAGTCCACGGAATGTAACTCGTATTGGAAAACCGCCATCAAAGGTAATAAAACAGGACACATTTATCTCATTGTCACAATGTCACAGAAATGATTTCAGACAAATAATGCAACAGTTAGGCGTATATTTGTAATTGAATACCTTTTTATGGGCAGTGCCACAAAGCAATAATATATATTACTCCTTAAGAAGCCATCCACCAAAACACAAAATCCTACAACAGTCTGTGCTGGCGTCAGCTTCCGCCATTACAACCTCCGCTGTCTTAATGTGCGTTAAAAGAAGCCGCCATCTTAAATTCCATAATGGGTGTCATTGCTAAAGACAGCAACACAAAGACTTTACAATGGTAAACAAAACTATTATTTTAATGTTGAGTTAAGCAGATTGTTGCCTTAGATGATTAGTTCCCCCTAATCAATTTTGTTTTTTTACCCCGCCCTTTTAAACAGATGTCTCGGCCACATTTTGCGTGGCTGGAGACCCCCGGCGAATGTTTCGCCCTTCTCTGATTCAGGTTATTTGGATTTAGATGTTATTAAACGCACGTTCTCAGTCAGGACCGTTCAGTTTTACCATTCATACCAGATATAACTTACCTGTGTAAGCACATTGATGTCCAAGCAGACGGTACTGCGGATTCGTACAAATCTTTACGGAGACGCTAACCCTTAAGGAAAACGCGACACTCTGCTCAACTTGAATGATTGGGGAACTGCTGTTCCCAAGACGAATGCGCCCGAGTGTAATAATCACAACACGAATACTACATTTGGCCACAGAAACACCATCAGTAGTGAAGCCGAGTCCCTTAATCTACCGACACACTCTTTATTCAATGTATTTCCCTTCGTTTTATCAACCCTGTTTCATTTCAGGTAAAACTTGTAACCGCATTTCCCAGGGGCAATTAATTTTTTTGTCCTTGTTGAAATAACCTATTGATTTTTTTTTTTCTTCAAAGTAATTTAAAGACGTAATACGTTTCCTATTTGATAACTACCAGCTTAATGAGATCTAAGTAAACAAATTTTTATAGTTCCAATGTATTATTTTTGTCATTTGGGATGTGTTCATTTAACACTCCACATAGGAGAAAGGAAGCGTGTGTTTATGTGTATGGGAAGAACCCGCGGTAAAGCTAAAAGAAAATCAAGAACTATTGCTCAATAAAAGGCAATCTTACATCACAGTCAATTTTTGCAATGTAGTTCAAATTAACATTATTCTTCTATAGGCGACTCTAACAATATCTTAGTGCTTGAAACTTGGGGAATTCGTGAGTTCGGAAGCTTTTAAAGCACCAGTCACCCCTACTCTTTTTTGTGCTCCCATTTTTATTGAAGGATGGGTAAATGTCCCCCCTGTAGCTGAACGATACCATTTTCAGATCCAATGACTCCCCTGGTTCACCAGATCATTTCCGGTGAAATTACCGGTTTAATGCCCCCCCCCCCCGGTGGGGGGGGAAATGGATGACAAATCTCACGTCTAGGACCAACAGGAAGCCGCGACTTAATCATTTACAGCCTCCTATTGGACGGCCATTGAAATCCCCTTAAAAACCCATTAAGTAATATTGCTAAGTTCACCAGTAATTAACTCCGGCAGCCGGCGGGTCCCGGAGCAGAAAATCGCACGGTTCGCCTTTGGATGACTTCCCGGTTTAAATCCTGGAAAAAAGAAGGGGTCAGTGAAGGAGGGATTGCTAGTTTAAGTCATACGTACTGTATATTGCAACGGTTGTTGCCAGATATAACAACATTGCAGCAGCTGTAAAACATCAGAGTAACCAAGAAAGTGGCTGATTATTGTTATTATCAAACACTGAGGGGGGGGGGGGCAATCTCCCCACTATGTAACACCCCCTAAAACCATCACCCTCAAACCATAATGGGACCAGCTGTTGGGCGGGACCATACACCATCCTGAGGCATTCTCCTTCCCACGATGAGCTGACACTTTACCTTTTGTTCTAACATTGTATCTCGTTCTCTCCCGAGTGTAAGCTCTGAGGATCAGGCCCTCGTTACCTTCTGTATCTGTTTGCGCTTGTCTTCCCTTATTTGTACGTAACTCTGTTTATGTAACTTACATAACTCTGTTCCCCCGTTGTACCGCGCGGCGGAATATGCTGGCGCTATACAAATAAACAATAATAGTAATAATACACTGGGCTCTCAATACTTTATCCGCTGAAAGAACACTGCGGTTTGGCACACGGAATGTTCTCTTTTTGAGATAAATATAAGAAGAGAGCTACATGCCCAACATCCGAGGGGACGAGCGTGCTCCTCTCCAGCTCCGGTGCCAGCGGGTCGGACTTGCTACATCGGTGATCACAAGACTCGAGGTGGAATGTCTGTGACCGCTTCCTGTCCTGGACGTGCTGGCTCCTACCCTGTAATTCAGCAAGTGTCTTCCTTTTGATCAGGAGCGTGTTTACAACCATTTTCTGTTCAGATTTTGACACTAAGGAAATGGTAATTGACGGAAAAGGTCCTTTTTACACCCAATTTCAAAATGTGGTCACCTACCTTCTTCTTCACTATGTACTTCAGAACTATAATTCAGATCTACCGAGGGCGGCCAGATGGGGTCACCAAAAATACTGGACACAATGGTAAAAGATGTGACATGCTCGAGACTCCACTCCGTGCTGTTTCCTTCTCTCCTTGGCCCCACCTGAAGGCTCCTGACACTTCCTCCTGATTGGATGCATTACCCAGCAGCCAATCAGGATGGAGGAAGCTGGCCAGCTCCCAAGCAACAGCCCTGCTCTCTCCCTGCTTGGGGAAATCCCGCGGCCCACCAAGCTGGTCAGCTCGCTATGTCCAGACAGGTAATACCGGTATACACATACACGCCCAGAGAGGTAATACTGGTATACACATACACACCCAGAGAGGTAATACCGGTATACACATACATGCTGTAACAGGGGACTTATCCCTGTTCAGTAATGTGCCTTTAAATCTAGCAGTGTGGTAGTTAATTACTAAACACCACCTGCCTGATTAGATTGCTTACAAAAACCTGTCTGTTCAGACAGGAAGTGACTCCTTAGCTCTGACTGAGAGCTGACCTTTGGAGCTGACCAGTCTTGAGCTCTGCACGGCAGAGCTGATTTCAAGACACAGGGAAAACTACTACACCTGAAGCTGAACCAGGAAGTGAGAAGATTTTCTCTCCAAGAAACAGATAAGACTTTTATTCTAAGAGACTGCTTATATCTGCTTATTTCATGCTATATGTTTTGGGGCTGCGAGAAATGCTTGACTAATGGAGATGTGAACAAATTGCATAAGATTTCACTAGAAATACTCCCAAGTGAATAGAAGCTTTGTTCCCCGCCCCCCCCTGTGTTTGGATGGATTTCCTGATGAAAAGGAAAAGGCACAATAAAGCCTTATTATAATTACACATTATAAACGTCTCCAAATTGTGTACCTCTGTGAATGTCCGTCTACATATGGTGTCCGAGGTGGGACAAGAGGTGTCTTTGTAGTTAAAAAGGACCGGAGATTTTTATGTGAAATTTTTTTTATGCTTTTTGCCTACAAACAGTTTGAAAAAAAAAAAAAACCTCATGCAGCAGAGATCGGAATTAAAGGGATACACACCACTGAAACCACACTGCACTGAAACTTACAAAAACCCAGAAGAGACTGCTGAAGCAGCTAAACCTTAATTTGCCTATCACAAAGTGTAATATGGTCATTGAAATAGGGGGTTTGCCTTTCAGCCATAGTCAGGGTTCAAGAAGTGAGTCAGCCCTTGAAAAGGGATAGGTGTTTGTTGTTTTCAAGGGTTTCGCTGAAGCAGTGAATACAGATGGTGACTCACGAGTGGTACTGATTTTGCAAATAAAGGTTGCCACATCGCATAGGACTACCAGCTGTGAATGGAGTATATGCAGAAAAGTGTGAAAATTGATACAAGACTGTGCTGAAGCAGGGGAATTTTTAGCAAACAAATGCTGAGTGTAAAATTGCCCTATAGGGGAAAAAGTGATTTCTGAACTGTGTAAAAGGTTTTTCAAAACCAATTGCTGAATGTTGAGTCACCCTGCCGGGAATGAAAGAAATAGTCCACTGCAAATAATGTTTTTTTTCTGCAAGTAAAAAAGTCTGCCTATATATATCTTGGGAGCAAAAACAGACACCCAAAGTGTGAAGTGTGAATGCCATAATACCCAAAGATGAGACTGAAAATTACTGAACTCAGGCAGAAAACCAAATTCTGTTGCTGAAGCGGGGAGATTGCACCCTGAAAGAAAATGGTGTACAGCAAATAGACTTTTTTACTTAGCAACTGCACAACTTGTATACCTGATGAGAGAAAATGCATGCACAGTAATGCTGATATTGTAAAACTTATCCAAGAAAGAAAAAGTCTACAGAGATGCCTGTGAGAGCTACGACCTCTACAAGCAAAATATGCCCATCTGTAGGACTACCACAATTGGGGGTTCTAGCAAATACAGTGGCAAATACAGTGGCTAAAGCGGAAGTGTGAGGAGGCACTGAAGCAGATGACAGTCTTCCAGCAAGAGGTTAACACTCTTCGCATAGAGCTGAATGCCTCACAACAGGAGGTCAACAGTGTCCGGATAGAGGTGGACGTATCTCAGAAAGAGGTTCAGACACTCCGCAGAGCACTGGATGCCTCACATCATGAGACCAACAGCTGCCACACAGACCTGGAAGTTTCCAGAAAGGAACTCCACAGTCTCACTGAGGAGCTGGACATTGCTAAAGAAACTATTGGTAATCTTGATACAGATCTGAAATTCTCTCAGAAGGAGCTTCAGACCCTCAACCTAGAGAAGGAAGTCTCATGCCAGGAGATTGTCATTCTCAAAGCAGATGTGCGTAAATGGAAGGAGGACTGCAAAGAGGCCCTGAAGAATACAGAGACTGAAAAAACAGAAAATTCAGGATTAAAAAGAGAAAACTTAAAACTGAAAGAAGAAAATTTTCAGTTAACAGAAGAAGTCAAGGAAAAGTTTGACGCAGAGCACCGACTGCAGAACCAACTGCAAGGTCTGCGTACACAACTCCAGTATGCTGAGGAGAAGCAGCAAACGCTACAGGAAGAAAAACTGCAGGCTGCTAAAGAGGTACAAGAGCTGCAGGAACGTCTGAATACCCAGTACGTCCCCACAGAGCAGTATGAGGAGCTAAAGGCCACGCTGCATGTCTTCAGAGCATCGTTGGAAGCGGAGCTTCGATACCAGGTGACTCTGTATGAGAGGGAGCGTGAGAAGGCTCAGAAACTGGAGCAAGACCTGGAGAGACAGAGAGACTGTTCCATTCCCTTGAGTCAGTACACCAAGGAGAAAACAGACACAGCGGCAACCTTGATGACAAAAATTACAGAGCTCCAGAATATGAAGGAGACTCTGATACAGATTCCTCCAATACAGAAAAGGGTATTGGCTCTGCCCAAGCACCAGTATCCCACAGTAACTAATGCCCGTAAGGACAAGGGTACAGTGAGAGTTGGGGACTCCACGCAACTTCAAAACAAAATTACGAAGTTTGAGCACCAAAGAAAGCACTAGCCAAACCTACAGCTACCCAACAGGCAACACACAGAGGTAGGAGTGCAGAATCAAAGCCAGAAGAATCCTTAGCTGAAGAAGCTGAACTGGCAACTCCGTGGTGTGGAGAAGCTGCAGAAAGACCACTTCAAGAGCAGAAAACTCCAAGGGCTAGTCCTAACTGCTCTACAACTGTTGCCATACACTTTGTTTACAAAAATAGGAGTGCCCGACGCAACAGAAATCTCAAAACCGCGCACGCGATAAAAAGACTTTACGTGGAAAAAGTCCTCCTCGAGCGACTGAGGAGTGCTGATCTCAAGCATCTTTGGGAGGAGACAAAAATAAACTGGAGAAAGGGCTCCAATCCCAGCGGGACAGAGGGTTCTCTTCCTCCATCCACTCTCATTCAAGTCACAGAAAGGTCTCGAATGAGAGTGGAAGGATGGGCTTTGGCCGTGGTAAGCCCGAGCGTCCCACAAACAGGGGAGGTATGTAACAGGGGACTTATCCCTGTTCAGTAATGTGCCTTTAAATCTAGCAGTGTGGTAGTTAATTACTAAACACCACCTGCCTGGTTAGATTGCTTACAAAAACCTGTCTGTTCAGACAGGAAGTGACTCCTTAGCTCTGACTGAGAGCTAACCTTTGGAGCTGACCAGTCTTGAGCTCTGCACAGCAGAGCTGATTTCAAGACATAGGGAAAACTACTACACCTGAAGCTGAACCAGGAAGTGAGAAGATTTTCCCTCCAAGAAACAGATAAGACTTTTATTCTTAAGAGACTGCTTATATCTGCTTATTTCATGCTATATGTTTTGGGGCTGCGAGAAATGCTTGACTAATGGAGATGTGAACTAATTGCATAGGATTTCACTAGAAATACGCCCAAGTGAATAGAAGCTTTGTTCCCCCCCTGTGTTTGGATGGATTTCCTGATGAAAAGGAAAAGGCACAATAAAGCCTTATTATAATTTCACATTATAAACGTCTCCAAATTGTGTATCTCTGTGAACGTCCATCTACACATGCCCAGAGAGGTAATACCGGTATACACGTACACGCCCAGAGAGGTAATACCGGTATACATACACGCCCAGAGAGGTAATACCGGTATACACATACACGCCCAGAGAGGTAATACCGGTATACACATACACGCCCAGAGAGGTAATACCGTTATACACATACACGCCCAGAGAGGTAATACCGGTATACACATACACGCCCAGAGAGGTAATACCGGTATACACATACACGCCCAGAAAGGTAATACCGGTCGGTATACACATACACGCCCAGAGAGGTAATACCGGTATACACATACACGCCCAGAGAGGTAATACCGGTATACACATACACGCCCAGAAAGGTAATACCGGTCGGTATACACATACACGCCCAGAGAGATAATACCGGTATACACATACACGCCTAGAGAGGTAATACCGGTATACATACACGCCCAGAGAGGTAATACCGGTATACACATACACACCCAGAGAGAGGTAATACCGGTATATACATACACGCCCAGAGAGGTAATACCGGTATACACATACACGCCCAGAGAGGTAATACCGGTATACACATACACGCCCAGAGAGGTAATACCGTTATACACATACACGCCCAGAGAGGTAATACCGGTATACACACACGCCCAGAGAGGTAATACCTGTATACACATACACGCCCAGAGAGGTAATACCGGTATACACACACGCCCAGAGAGGTAATACCGGTATACACATACACGCCCAGAGAGGTAATATCGGTATACACATACATGCCCAGAGAGGTAATACCAGTATATACATATACGCCCAGAGAGGTAATACCGGTATACACACACGGCCAGAGAGGTAATACCGGTATACACACACGCCCAGAGAGGTAATACCGGTATACACATACACACCCAGAGAGGTAGTACCAGTATACACATCCTTCTTTCTACAGCATCATTTTGTAATGGTATCACATGACGACATCACATGACACCTCAATGCTGCAGGAAGAAGGCCACCTTGAGGAAAGGCCCCCAAAGTCTTGGTGCCTAAAGGCCCCAGATGGTCTTAATCTTGCAGTTGTAACAAAAAGACTGGCATAACCTCATGTATTTAGGATAGGTGGAAGGTTCTAGAGTCAGGTTCCAGGGGGACAAGAGGAGAGGAGCCTCGGGGAGAGTAGATGTAACCCCGTGTTAACCTACAATAACGTGACATTGAGATGTAGCTCGGACGTCTTGTATATAATTAGCCTTGAGTATAACCGGGAACTTAGCATTCGTTTCTGTTGTAGGTCATCATGTTGTAAGCCCGAACTTCACTGAGCGTTCTGGATCTGGCCCCAAGAGAGCAATGAGTTTGTGACTGTAATATCCTCAATGCTTCAGACAGGGCCAGTATATTCTTAGCTCGGTTACATTAATGATGTTTTGCTGACCCTGAAGACTTAATACATGAATATATCTAATATAAAAAAATTCCATATTGTGCTGAAATGATTTATTTGCAGACATGCAATTACACTGCTTACCCAAGCCATTCCTATGCAAACTGTATATTTCATTAGTCTGCCAAGCTCCCCTCTTTGCATATCAAACAAGCAGAAGGCGCTATGAATTCCAAGTGAGGCTGCTGCAGAAACAAGATCATTTAAAGAAGCATTGGGGAGCATAACAAAACAAGTTATTTTTACCTACCGAGGAAGCAAATTAACCTCGAAACTTCTACTTCCAATAATGAAACGGTTGGAACCCCCCAAAACAAACTCCTACAGAAGCAACTTTGTGTACGGAGAATTGTGTAGAATTGTATACACCTGCGTGTCGGATTCCGGATTTCTGCTTCCTCCTGGACACAGGCAAACGCTTTATTTTTCATTCTCACGTGTCCAAGTTGACAAAAAATAAATAAAAACATATTTTGATGCATTTTCTTTAAAAAATAAAGAGAAGAGATTTATTTTTGGGAAACGTTTACAATAATACTCACTTATTCCAGTGTATCAAACAAAGAACTTGAAGCAGCAGAATATGCGGATGAGTTTCTGATATAACCCGTGTCCTGACCCCCGAGAACAGCCAGAATTTCCCAAATATTTTGGACTTACGCTTGTCCAATTTTTTTAAAGCCGGCATTTAGTTTTCACATATGACCATAAGCTGAATCCTGCAGACATGTCCCTATATCCCGCAGCCCAATGTGTGGGAGCTTTACAAATAAACGATGATAGTACAGTAATAATATCCCGCACTATAAAAGTTTATATACGCTCCGGTGAAAGCGGGCGCCCAGTTTGAGCCAGATCCGCACTATGGTCAGTATTTAGTAAGTAGTACTACGCCACAAGACCGCCTACGGCGCATTCAAGTGAACATGTTGGAAGGCGTCTTCTGGCATAGCACCACTTAGAGAATATGGGCCTTAAAGCTGCAGACCAAGCAATATCCGACGTGAGTGTTTTTTTAATAAATCAGTTCTGTCCAAGAAAATACTTGTAGCATTTTTTTTTAACTGAATGACATTTTTAATGTATTATAATGTAACAAGCATTTTTTTGTGACGTAAAGTGGTTATAAAATACAGCCTTAACTAATCTTTTCTCGCTCTCTCCTTTCTTCAGATCGGCTTTTTCTCGCAGACAGAAGCTATGTTTTTCAGTATTTGGAACAAACTGCTAATTATCTGCAGCCTTTTATTGCATTAATCAGGTACGTTTTCGGTACTTAATGATTTTCTGTAACAGTCTGCACACAGAAAGTGCTCAGAAACGGCCCCTTTTCCAGGCACAGCACGGAAGCTTTCCGGCAAAACATGTTTGCAAATGAAAAACTCATTCTTTTTTCATATTTATTTGCCAGGAAAGCTTAATTAATCCGACTGAAAACATTTCTTGTAACAATAAAAGGACAAATGAAGGGATTTTGCAAGGCTGCCACGGACCACTTTCTTCTCTTAGTGCTGGGGCGTCTCAACTCCAGTCCCCAGGACCCCCCAACAGGTCAGATTTTGAGAATAGCCCTGCTTCAGCACAGGTGGCTCAACCAGACACTGTTTCAGCACATGCGGCCCTGATTGAGCCACCTGTGTTGAAGCAGGGACATTCTCAAAACCTGACCTGTTGGGGGGTGTCCTGAGGACTGCAGTTTGGAGCCGCAGATTTAGGGTATAAAGAATAAATGTAGAGAAAAATTAGGATGCAAAATGTAACCGTTTTCTTTCACGTTGGGGAACCTACAAAGGGTCTCGTTTCTCCTCTGACTATTACAGCTTCTCCTCCTGTTGCTGACACTTTTAGTGGGATTTAATTTGGTTGTGTTCTGAAGATAATAGTTTGAAGACCTTACATATTCAGAACTAGAATCGCAGGTTTATAGGCACAGAATGTGTCATGCTTACTGCTTTTGTTTGGGTCTAAACTCACAGTAATCAGTTATATAAAGTAGGTTTTAGAAAATATTTTCCAATCAGTTTTCACTTTGGCATCGCACCGACCCCCGCGGGGTACCTGCGAGTATCTATTACCTGCTTCTGAGGCACCTACAGTATCCAGTCACCGCACCGACCCCCGCGGGGTACCTGCGAGTATCTATTACCTGCTTCTGCGGCACCTACAGTATCCAGTCACGGCACCGACCCCCGCGGGGTCCCTGCGAGTATCTATTACCTGCTTCTGCGGCACCTACAGTATCCAGTCATCGCACCGACCCCCGCGGGGTACCTGCGAGTATCTATTACCTGCTTCTGAGGCATCTACAGTATCCAGTCATGGCACCGACCCCCGCGGGGTCCCTGCGAGTATCTATTACCTGCTTCTGCGGCATCTACAGTATCCAGTCATCGCACCGACCCCCGCGGGGTACCTGCGAGTATCTATTACCTGCTTCTGAGGCACCTACAGTATCCAGTCATCGCACCGACCCCCGCGGGGTCCCTGCGAGTATCTATTACCTGCTTCTGAGGCACCTACAGTATCCAGTCACGGCACCGACCCCCGCGGGGTACCTGCGAGTATCTATTACCTGCTTCTGCGGCATCTACAGTATCCAGTCACGGCACCGACCCCCGCGGGGTCCCTGCGAGTATCTATTACCTGCTTCTGGGGCATCTACAGTATCCAGTCACCGCACCGACCCCCGCGGGGTCCCTGCGAGTATCTATTACCTGCTTCTGCGGCACCTACAGTATCCAGTCACCGCACCGACCCCCGCGGGGTCCCTGCGAGTATCTATTACCTGCTTCTGCGGCACCTACAGTATCCAGTCACCGCACCGACCCCCGCGGGGTCCCTGTGAGTATCTATTACCTGCTTCTGAGGCACCTACAGTATCCAGTCACCGCACCGACCCCCGCGGGGTACCTGCGAGTATCTATTACCTGCTTCTGAGGCATCTACAGTATCCAGTCATCGCACCGACCCCCACGGGGTCCCTGCGAGTATCTATTACCTGCTTCTGGGGCATCTACAGTATCCAGTCACCGCACCGACCCCCGCGGGGTACCTGCGAGTATCTATTACCTGCTTCTGAGGCATCTACAGTATCCAGTCATCGCACCGACCCCCGCGGGGTCCCTGCGAGTATCTATTACCTGCTTCTGCGGCACCTACAGTATCCAGTCACGGCACCGACCCCCGCGGGGTCCCTGCGAGTATCTATTACCTGCTTCTGAGGCACCTACAGTATCCAGTCATGGCACCGACCCCCGCGGGGTCCCTGTGAGTATCTATTACCTGCTTCTGCGGCACCTACAGTATCCAGTCATCGCACCGACCCCCGCGGGGTCCCTGCGAGTATCTATTACCTGCTTCTGAGGCACCTACAGTATCCAGTCACGGCACCGACCCCCGCGGGGTCCCTGCGAGTATCTATTACCTGCTTCTGAGGCACCTACAGTATCCAGTCACGGCACCGACCCCCGCGGGGTACCTGCGAGTATCTATTACCTGCTTCTGCGGCATCTACAGTATCCAGTCACGGCACCGACCCCCGCGGGGTCCCTGCGAGTATCTATTACCTGCTTCTGGGGCATCTACAGTATCCAGTCACCGCACCGACCCCCGCGGGGTCCCTGCGAGTATCTATTACCTGCTTCTGCGGCACCTACAGTATCCAGTCACCGCACCGACCCCCGCGGGGTCCCTGCGAGTATCTATTACCTGCTTCTGCGGCACCTACAGTATCCAGTCACCGCACCGACCCCCGCGGGGTCCCTGTGAGTATCTATTACCTGCTTCTGAGGCACCTACAGTATCCAGTCACCGCACCGACCCCCGCGGGGTACCTGCGAGTATCTATTACCTGCTTCTGAGGCATCTACAGTATCCAGTCATCGCACCGACCCCCACGGGGTCCCTGCGAGTATCTATTACCTGCTTCTGGGGCATCTACAGTATCCAGTCACCGCACCGACCCCCGCGGGGTACCTGCGAGTATCTATTACCTGCTTCTGAGGCATCTACAGTATCCAGTCATCGCACCGACCCCCGCGGGGTCCCTGCGAGTATCTATTACCTGCTTCTGCGGCACCTACAGTATCCAGTCACGGCACCGACCCCCGCGGGGTCCCTGCGAGTATCTATTACCTGCTTCTGAGGCACCTACAGTATCCAGTCATGGCACCGACCCCCGCGGGGTCCCTGTGAGTATCTATTACCTGCTTCTGCGGCACCTACAGTATCCAGTCATCGCACCGACCCCCGCGGGGTCCCTGCGAGTATCTATTACCTGCTTCTGAGGCACCTACAGTATCCAGTCACGGCACCGACCCCCGCGGGGTCCCTGCGAGTATCTATTACCTGCTTCTGAGGCACCTACAGTATCCAGTCACGGCACCGACCCCCGCGGGGTACCTGCGAGTATCTATTACCTGCTTCTGAGGCACCTACAGTATCCAGTCACGGCACCGACCCCCGCGGGGTCCCTGCGAGTATCTATTACCTGCTTCTGAGGCACCTACAGTATCCAGTCATCGCACCGACCCCCGCGGGGTACCTGCGAGTATCTATTACCTGCTTCTGAGGCACCTACAGTATCCAGTCATCGCACCGACCCCCGCGGGGTACCTGCGAGTATCTATTACCTGCTTCTGCGGCACCTACAGTATCTAGTCATCGCACCGACCCCCGCGGGGTCCCTGCGAGTATCTATTACCTGCTTCTGAGGCACCTACAGTATCCAGTCATCGCACCGAGCCCCGCGGGGTCCCTGCGAGTATCTATTACCTGCTTCTGAGGCACCTACAGTATCCAGTCATCGCACCGACCCCCGCGGGGTCCCTGCGAGTATCTATTACCTGCTTCTGGGGCATCTACAGTATCCAGTCATCGCACCGACCCCCGCGGGGTCCCTGCGAGTACCTATTACCTGCTTCTGAGGCACCTACAGTATCCAGTCATCGCACCGACCCCCGCGGGGTCCCTGCGAGTATCTATTACCTGCTTCTGCGGCACCTACAGTATCCAGTCATCGCACCGACCCCCGCGGGGTCCCTGCGAGTATCTATTACCTGCTTCTGAGGCACCTACAGTATCCAGTCATCGCACCGACCCCCGCGGGGTCCCTGCGAGTATCTATTACCTGCTTCTGGGGCATCTACAGTATCCAGTCACCGCACCGACCCCCGCGGGGTACCTGCGAGTATCTATTACCTGCTTCTGAGGCATCTACAGTATCCAGTCATCGCACCGACCCCCGCGGGGTCCCTGCGAGTATCTATTACCTGCTTCTGCGGCACCTACAGTATCCAGTCACGGCACCGACCCCCGCGGGGTCCCTGCGAGTATCTATTACCTGCTTCTGAGGCACCTACAGTATCCAGTCATGGCACCGACCCCCGCGGGGTCCCTGTGAGTATCTATTACCTGCTTCTGCGGCACCTACAGTATCCAGTCATCGCACCGACCCCCGCGGGGTCCCTGCGAGTATCTATTACCTGCTTCTGAGGCATCTACAGTATCCAGTCATCGCACCGACCCCCGCGGGGTCCCTGCGAGTATCTATTACCTGCTTCTGCGGCACCTACAGTATCCAGTCACGGCACCGACCCCCGCGGGGTCCCTGCGAGTATCTATTACCTGCTTCTGAGGCACCTACAGTATCCAGTCATGGCACCGACCCCCGCGGGGTCCCTGTGAGTATCTATTACCTGCTTCTGCGGCACCTACAGTATCCAGTCATCGCACCGACCCCCGCGGGGTCCCTGCGAGTATCTATTACCTGCTTCTGAGGCACCTACAGTATCCAGTCACGGCACCGACCCCCGCGGGGTCCCTGCGAGTATCTATTACCTGCTTCTGAGGCACCTACAGTATCCAGTCACGGCACCGACCCCCGCGGGGTACCTGCGAGTATCTATTACCTGCTTCTGAGGCACCTACAGTATCCAGTCACGGCACCGACCCCCGCGGGGTCCCTGCGAGTATCTATTACCTGCTTCTGAGGCACCTACAGTATCCAGTCATCGCACCGACCCCCGCGGGGTACCTGCGAGTATCTATTACCTGCTTCTGAGGCACCTACAGTATCCAGTCATCGCACCGACCCCCGCGGGGTACCTGCGAGTATCTATTACCTGCTTCTGCGGCACCTACAGTATCTAGTCATCGCACCGATCCCCGCGGGGTCCCTGCGAGTATCTATTACCTGCTTCTGAGGCACCTACAGTATCCAGTCATCGCACCGAGCCCCGCGGGGTCCCTGCGAGTATCTATTACCTGCTTCTGAGGCACCTACAGTATCCAGTCATCGCACCGACCCCCGCGGGGTCCCTGCGAGTATCTATTACCTGCTTCTGGGGCATCTACAGTATCCAGTCATCGCACCGACCCCCGCGGGGTCCCTGCGAGTATCTATTACCTGCTTCTGAGGCACCTACAGTATCCAGTCATCGCACCGACCCCCGCGGGGTCCCTGCGAGTATCTATTACCTGCTTCTGCGGCACCTACAGTATCCAGTCATCGCACCGACCCCCGCGGGGTCCCTGCGAGTATCTATTACCTGCTTCTGAGGCACCTACAGTATCCAGTCATCGCACCGACCCCCGCGGGGTCCCTGCGAGTATCTATTACCTGCTTCTGCGGCACCTACAGTATCCAGTCATCGCACCGACCCCCGCGGGGTACCTGCGAGTATCTATTACCTGCTTCTGAGGCACCTACAGTATCCAGTCACGGCACCGACCCCCGCGGGGTACCTGCGAGTATCTATTACCTGCTTCTGAGGCACCTACAGTATCCAGTCATCGCACCGACCCCCGCGGGGTCCCTGCGAGTATCTATTACCTGCTTCTGAGGCACCTACAGTATCCAGTCACGGCACCGACCCCCGCGGGGTCCCTGCGAGTATCTATTACCTGCTTCTGAGGCACCTACAGTATCCAGTCACCGCACCGACCCCCGCGGGGTCCCTGCGAGTATCTATTACCTGCTTCTGAGGCACCTACAGTATCCAGTCATCGCACCGACCCCCGCGGGGTACCTGTGAGTATCTATTACCTGCTTCTGCGGCACCTACAGTATCCAGTCATCGCACCGACCCCCACGGGGTCCCTGCGAGTATCTATTACCTGCTTCTGCGGCATCTACAGTATCCAGTCATCGCACCGACCCCCGCGGGGTCCCTGCGAGTATCTATTACCTGCTTCTGAGGCACCTACAGTATCCAGTCATCGCACGACCCCCGCGGGGTACCTGTGAGTATCTATTACCTGCTTCTGCGGCACCTACAGTATCCAGTCATCGCACCGACCCCCGCGGGGTCCCTGCGAGTATCTATTACCTGCTTCTGCGGCACCTACAGTATCTAGTCATCGCACCGACCCCCGCGGGGTCCCTGCGAGTATCTATTACCTGCTTCTGAGGCACCTACAGTATCCAGTCATCGCACCGAGCCCCGCGGGGTCCCTGCGAGTATCTATTACCTGCTTCTGAGGCACCTACAGTATCCAGTCACGGCACCGACCCCCGCGGGGTCCCTGCGAGTATCTATTACCTGCTTCTGAGGCACCTACAGTATCCAGTCACGGCACCGACCCCCGCGGGGTCCCTGCGAGTATCTATTACCTGCTTCTGAGGCACCTACAGTATCCAGTCATCGCACCGACCCCCGCGGGGTCCCTGCGAGTATCTATTACCTGCTTCTGAGGCACCTACAGTATCCAGTCATCGCACCGACCCCCGCGGGGTCCCTGCGAGTATCTATTACCTGCTTCTGCGGCACCTACAGTATCCAGTCATCGCACCGACCCCCGCGGGGTACCTGCGAGTATCTATTACCTGCTTCTGAGGCACCTACAGTATCCAGTCACGGCACCGACCCCCGCGGGGTACCTGCGAGTATCTATTACCTGCTTCTGAGGCACCTACAGTATCCAGTCATCGCACCGACCCCCGCGGGGTCCCTGCGAGTATCTATTACCTGCTTCTGAGGCACCTACAGTATCCAGTCACGGCACCGACCCCCGCGGGGTCCCTGCGAGTATCTATTACCTGCTTCTGAGGCACCTACAGTATCCAGTCACGGCACCGACCCCCGCGGGGTCCCTGCGAGTATCTATTACCTGCTTCTGAGGCACCTACAGTATCCAGTCATCGCACCGACCCCCGCGGGGTACCTGCGAGTATCTATTACCTGCTTCTGAGGCACCTACAGTATCCAGTCATCGCACCGACCCCCGCGGGGTACCTGCGAGTATCTATTACCTGCTTCTGAGGCACCTACAGTATCCAGTCACGGCACCGACCCCCGCGGGGTACCTGCGAGTATCTATTACCTGCTTCTGAGGCACCTACAGTATCCAGTCATCGCACCGACCCCCGCGGGGTCCCTGCGAGTATCTATTACCTGCTTCTGAGGCACCTACAGTATCCAGTCATGGCACCGACCCCCGCGGGGTCCCTGCGAGTATCTATTACCTGCTTCTGAGGCACCTACAGTATCCAGTCATCGCACCGACCCCCGCGGGGTACCTGCGAGTACCTATTACCTGCTTATGAGGCACCTACAGTATCCAGTCACGGCACCGACCCCCGCGGGGTCCCTGCGAGTATCTATTACCTGCTTCTGCGGCACCTACAGTATCCAGTCATGGCACCGACCCCCGCGGGGTACCTGCGAGTATCTATTACCTGCTTCTGCGGCATCTACAGTATCCAGTCACCGCACCGACCCCCGCGGGGTACCTGCGAGTATCTATTACCTGCTTCTGAGGCACCTACAGTATCCAGTCATCGCACCGACCCCCGCGGGGTACCTGCGAGTATCTATTACCTGCTTCTGAGGCACCTACAGTATCCAGTCACGGCACCGACCCCCGCGGGGTACCTGCGAGTATCTATTACCTGCTTCTGAGGCACCTACAGTATCCAGTCATGGCACCGACCCCCGCGGGGTCCCTGCGAGTATCTATTACCTGCTTCTGAGGCACCTACAGTATCCAGTCATGGCACCGACCCCCGCGGGGTCCCTGTGAGTATCTATTACCTGCTTCTGCGGCACCTACAGTATCCAGTCACGGCACCGACCCCCGCGGGGTCCCTGCGAGTATCTATTACCTGCTTCTGCGGCATCTACAGTATCCAGTCATCGCACCGACCCCCGCGGGGTACCTGTGAGTATCTATTACCTGCTTCTGAGGCACCTACAGTATCCAGTCATGGCACCGACCCCCGCGGGGTCCCTGCGAGTATCTATTACCTGCTTCTGAGGCACCTACAGTATCCAGTCACGGCACCGACCCCCGCGGGGTACCTGTGAGTATCTATTACCTGCTTCTGCGGCACCTACAGTATCCAGTCATCGCACCGACCCCCGCGGGGTCCCTGCGAGTATCTATTACCTGCTTCTGCGGCACCTACAGTATCCAGTCACGGCACCGACCCCCGCGGGGTCCCTGCGAGTATCTATTACCTGCTTCTGAGGCACCTACAGTATCCAGTCATCGCACCGACCCCCGCGGGGTACCTGCGAGTACCTATTACCTGCTTCTGAGGCACCTACAGTATCCAGTCACGGGACCGACCCCCGCGGGGTCCCTGCGAGTATCTATTACCTGCTTCTGAGGCACCTACAGTATCCAGTCATCGCACCGACCCCCGCGGGGTCCCTGCGAGTATCTATTACCTGCTTCTGCGGCACTTACAGTATCCAGTCATGGCACCTTGACATCAAATCGCGTCGCGTCGCCATGATAACGTGATGCCGCATGGCGTTGTGATGTCGCAACGTCTGAGGTGGAGAAGGGCCCGCCGGACAAGGCAAGAGGCAGCGCGCCCCGTAAAATGACAAGCCGGGTCCTGGTCGCCAGACTTGCGGTCCCCGCTGCCGAGAAGCTGCGGGAATGAAACCGCGGCACTCCTCGGCAGCGCAGATTAACACAGCGAGCGGTCCAACATAAAAGAGTAATGGAGAGTAATGGAAAGTAATGGAGAGTAATGGAGAGTAATGGAGAGTGATGGAAAGTGATGGAGAGTGATGCAGAGTAATGGAGAGTAATGGAAAGTAATGGAGAGTTATGGAAAGTAATGGAGAGTAATGGAGAGTAATGGAGAGTAATGGAAAGTGATGGAAAGTGATGGAGAGTGATGGAGAGTAATGGAGAGTAATGGAGAGTAATGGAAAGTAATGGAGAGTTATGGAAAGTAATGGAGAGTAATGGAGAGTAATGGAGAGTAATGGAAAGTGATGGAGAGTGATGGAAAGTGATGGAGAGTGATGGAGAGTGATGGAGAGTGATGGAGAGTGATGGAGAGTAATGGAAAGTAATGGAGAGTAATGGAAAGTAATGGAGAGTAATGGAAAGTGATGGAAAGTGATGGAGAGTAATGGAGAGTAATGGAGAGTAATGGAAAGTAATGGAAAGTAATGGAGAGTAATGGAGAGTAATGGAGAGTAATGGAGAGTAATGGAAAGTAATGGAGAGTAATGGAAAGTAATGGAGAGTAATGGAAAGTAATGGAGAGTAATGGAGAGTAATGGAAAGTAATGGAGAGTAATGGAGAGTAATGGAAAGTAATGGAGAGTAATGGAGAGTAATGGAGAGTAATGGAGAGTGATGGAGAGTGATGGAGAGTGATGGAGAGTGATGGAAAGTGATGGAGAGTAATGGAGAGTAATGGAGAGTGATGGAAAGTGATGGAGAGTGATGGAGAGTGATGGAGAGTAATGGAGAGTAATGGAGAGTAATGGAAAGTAATGGAGAGTAATGGAGAGTAATGGAGAGTAATGGAAAGTGATGGAGAGTGATGGAAAGTGATGGAGAGTGATGGAGAGTGATGGAGAGTGATGGAGAGTGATGGAGAGTGATGGAGAGTATGGAAAGTAATGGAGAGTAATGGAAAGTAATGGAGAGTAATGGAAAGTAATGGAAAGTGATGGAGAGTAATGGAGAGTAATGGAGAGTAATGGAGAGTAATTGAAAGTAATGGAGAGTAATGGAGAGTAATGGAGAGTGATGGAGAGTGATGGAGAGTGATGGAGAGTGATGGAGAGTGATCAAAAGTGATGGAGAGTAATGGAAAGTAATGGAGAGTAATGGAAAGTAATGGAGAGTAATGGAAAGTAATGGAAAGTAATGGAGAGTAATGGAGAGTAATGGAGAGTAATGGAAAGTAATGGAAAGTAATGGAGAGTAATGGAGAGTAATGGAGAATAATGGAGAGTAATGGAAAGTAATGGAGAGTAATGGAAAGTAATGGAGAGTAATGGAAAGTAATGGAGAGTAATGGAAAGTAATGGAGAGTAATGGAAAGTAATGGAGAGTAATGGAAAGTAATGGAGAGTAATGGAAAGTAATGGAGAGTAATGGAAAGTAATGGAGAGTAATGGAAAGTAATGGAGAGTAATGGAGAGTAATGGAAAGTAATGGAGAGTAATGGAGAGTAATGGAAAGTAATGGAGAGTAATGGAGAGTAATGGAGAGTAATGGAGAGTAATGAAACGTCAGTCAATTTGTTGGCAATAAATGTATCTGGAACATTCCGTGGGGCCCGGTTCCTTTCCATTGTACACTGGATCATCCCAGAGAATCCTGACCCAGGATCACTGGTAGTTGTGTATTTTTTTATTATTGTCATGTGGTGTGCATCTTTTTCCCTTTAGTAGCTCCATGGTGAGCGCGCGCTCGCGACCGTGCACGTGACGTCACCCGCATTTTAGCTGAAGCAATTTGTGGCCTCAGTAGACGCGACGGGGGGGGGGGGCGTGTCGGAGGTGGTTCGTCCTCATTGGGCAAACCGATAACGTGACCCGACCGTTGTGCGAAAAATCAGTTAATTTTGTCTCCTCGTATTTATATAAAGTAGGTTTTAGAAAATATTTTTTTGAAGGGGGGGGGGGCTCATTAAAGAATCAATTTAAGTCGGCGAATTTCTTTTGAAAGTTTTTTTAAAATATAGAATTGAAGCAGGGGGTCTCCGAAGCTGCACCCCGTTAATTTCAGCTACGGGGACCCCCTGCTTCTGGAGATACTTACCTACAAGTTAGGTGCCGGTAGCCGCTCTCCTCGACTACTGGAGTTCACAATATGTCCGCTCTTCAGATATTTCCCGGCCAGCGGGCCAATAGGAAGCCGTGACATCATCGGGGGGCGGCTTCCTATTGGCCCATGTGACGCGGAGCTTTAAACGTGAGCCTGCTTGCTGAGCTACCGGCACCTTCTTCAGAGGTAAGTATCTCCGGAAGCAGAGGGTCCCCGGAGCTGAAATTAACGGGGTTCAGCTGGAGAGACCCCCGGCTTCAATTCTTTAGTAAAAAAATAAAAATTAAGCCTTTCAAAAGAAATTCGCCATCTTGGGTTGCTCCTTTCAGACAATAACGACAGCGCCTCTATCTCTCCGGAAAGTCTTCCCCGCGAAGGTTACGGTTTGAAGTTCAGTTCTGGAAGCCTTGTTGGTTTTGGAGAAATTTGGCCCTCCTAAAAGCTATCCCAAACTACAACAATTCTACTTCCTAATGGGCGGTGAGTGGGTTCCCGGCGCTGGGAAGAGACGTGCGGCAGGAGACCATGGCTTACAATCAACCGTTTCCAAACATTCTCATCACAAAGGAGACTACAAAAAACGCTCAAAAGCCTTTGGTTGTATTTTAAAATGCTTTTAGTTGTTTGAGATTATATATATATATATATAATTGCCTATTTATTACTCTCCATGGAATGGATTTTGTCTCTGAATAATTATACTTTCCATGTTAGATTATATAATAAAAAAAACAGCATACGATGACCCTAAATGACTCGGTAATTAGGGTTAGGTGCATTAGGGTTACATCTGCTGTACTCGCTCTTTAAATACCTTTAATGCATCTTTCTAGTTATTTTTTTCCCTCCTGTCCTAGATATGTCATTTATATTGTATTATTCGTGACAGCTGCTGACACTCGCATCCTCATAATAATAGCACATTCCGGGCTCAGTACAGTGTACTTATCTCAAGTGAAAAAAGAAAGCACGACTTCCGTACTGGACTTGTGTGTTTGACTTATTATAAAGCAAATGCAAGCTACTGTTATCAGCTGATACTCCACCGAATATCGCTTTGTATGTGCGGAAACCTTGTTGCATAACAGCCACTACATTTGGGGCGGCCAACTCCAGTCCTCAAGACACCCCAACCGGTCAGGTTTTAAGGATATCCCTGCTTCAGCACAGGTGGCTCAATCAGGCCCTGTTTCAGCACAGGTGGCCCAATCAGTGGCACCGTCTTTGACTGAGCCACTGATTGAGTCACCTGCGCTGAAGTAGGGATAGCCTAAAACTTGACCTGTTGGAGGGGCACGGGGGGGTCTTGAAGACTGGAGATGAGCACCCTGCCCTACATAATAGATTTTCGGAAGCATTAAACAAACTGTTAATTGGAGGCCTAGCAGGCTGACACGTTTTAGTGCAGCGCAGGAAGCCGTTAATTGGAGGACTAGCAGGCTGACACGTTTTAGTGCAGCGCAGGAAGCCGTTAATTGGAGGACTAGCAGGCTGACACGTTTTAATGCAGCGCAGGAAGCTGTTAATTGGAGGCCTAGCAGGCAGACACGTTTTAGTGCAGCGCAGGAAGCCGTTAATTGGAGGACTAGCAGGCTGACACGTTTTAGTGCAGCGCAGGAAGCTGTTAATTGGAGGACTAGTAGGCTGACACGTTTTAGTGCAGCGCAGGAAGCTGTTAATTGGAGGCCTAGCAGGCTGACACGTTTTAGTGCAGCGCAGGAAGCTGTTAATTGGAGGACTAGCAGGCTGACACGTTTTAGTGCAGCGCAGGAAGCCGTTAATTGGAGGACTAGCAGGCTGACACGTTTTAGTGCAGCGCAGGAAGCTGTTAATTGGAGGCCTAGCAGGCTGACACGTTTTAGTGCAGCGCAGGAAGCTGTTAATTGGAGGCCTAGCAGGTTGACACGTTTTAGTGCAGCGCAGGAAGCTGTTAATTGGAGGACTAGCAGGCTGACACGTTTTAGTGCAGCGCAGGAAGCTGTTAATTGGAGGCCTAGCAGGCTGACACGTTTTAGTGCAGCGCAGGAAGCTGTTAATTGGAGGACTAGCAGGCTGACACGTTTTAGTGCAGCGCAGGAAGCCGTTAATTGGAGGCCTAGCAGGCTGACACGTTTTAATGCAGCGCAGGAAGCTGTTAATTGGAGGCCTAGCAGGCTGACACGTTTTAGTGCAGCGCAGGAAGCTGTTAATTGGAGGCCTAGCAGGCTGACACGTTTTAGTGCAGCGCAGGAAGCCGTTAATTGGAGGCCTAGCAGGCTGACACGTTTTAGTGCAGCGCAGGAAGCTGTTAATTGGAGGACTAGCAGGCTGACACGTTTTAGTGCAGCGCAGGAAGCTGTTAATTGGAGGACTAGCAGGCTGACACGTTTTAGTGCAGCGCAGGAAGCTGTTAATTGGAGGACTAGCAGGCTGACACGTTTTTGTGCAGCGCAGGAAGCCGTTAATTGGAGGACTAGCAGGCTGACACGTTTTTGTGCAGCGCAGGAAGCCGTTAATTGGAGGCCTAGCAGGCTGACACGTTTTAATGCAGCGCAGGAAGCTGTTAATTGGAGGCCTAGCAGGCTGACACGTTTTAGTGCAGCGCAGGAAGCTGTTAATTGGAGGACTAGCAGGCTGACACGTTTTAGTGCAGCGCAGGAAGCTGTTAATTGGAGGACTAGCAGGCTGACACGTTTTAGTGCAGCGCAGGAAGCTGTTAATTGGAGGCCTAGCAGGCTGACACGTTTTAGTGCAGCGCAGGAAGCTGTTAATTGGAGGCCTAGCAGGCTGACACGTTTTAGTGCAGCGCAGGAAGCTGTTAATTGGAGGAGTAGCAGGCTGACACGTTTTAGTGCAGCGCAGGAAGCCGTTAATTGGAGGCCTAGCAGGCTGACACGTTTTAGTGCAGCGCAGGAAGCCGTTAATTGGAGGCCTAGCAGGCTGACACGTTTTAGTGCAGCGCAGGAAGCTGTTAATTGGAGGACTAGCAGGCTGACACGTTTTAGTGCAGCGCAGGAAGCCGTTAATTAGAGGCCTAGCAGGCTGACACGTTTTAGTGCAGCGCAGGAAGCCGTTAATTGGAGGACTAGCAGGCTGACACGTTTTAGTGCAGCGCAGGAAGCTGTTAATTGGAGGACTAGCAGGCTGACACGTTTTAGTGCAGCGCAGGAAGCTGTTAATTGGAGGCCTAGCAGGCTGACACGTTTTAGTGCAGCGCAGGAAGCTGTTAATTGGAGGCCTAGCAGGCTGACACGTTTTAGTGCAGCGCAGGAAGCTGTTAATTGGAGGACTAGCAGGCTGACACGTTTTAATGCAGCGCAGGAAGCTGTTAATTGGAGGACTAGCAGGCTGACACGTTTTAGTGCAGCGCAGGAAGCTGTTAATTGGAGGCCTAGCAGGCTGACACGTTTTAGTGCAGCGCAGGAAGCCGTTAATTGGAGGCCTAGCAGGCTGACACGTTTTAGTGCAGCGCAGGAAGCTGTTAATTGGAGGACTAGCAGGCTGACACGTTTTAGTGCAGCGCAGGAAGCTGTTAATTGGAGGACTAGCAGGCTGACACGTTTTAGTGCAGCGCAGGAAGCCGTTAATTGGAGGACTAGCAGGCTGACACGTTTTAGTGCAGCGCAGGAAGCCGTTAATTGGAGGACTAGCAGGCTGACACGTTTTAGTGCAGCGCAGGAAGCTGTTAATTGGAGGACTAGCAGGCTGACACGTTTTAGTGCAGCGCAGGAAGCTGTTAATTGGAGGCCTA
Source organism: Ascaphus truei (assembly GCF_040206685.1). Lineage (NCBI taxonomy): Eukaryota > Metazoa > Chordata > Amphibia > Anura > Ascaphidae > Ascaphus > Ascaphus truei. The sequence goes on from NW_027455805.1 coordinate 74,962, forward strand.
GCAGGCTGACACGTTTTAGTGCAGCGCAGGAAGCTGTTAATTGGAGGCCTAGCAGGCTGACACGTTTTAGTGCAGCGCAGGAAGCTGTTAATTGGAGGACTAGCAGGCTGACACGTTTTAATGCAGCGCAGGAAGCTGTTAATTGGAGGACTAGCAGGCTGACACGTTTTAGTGCAGCGCAGGAAGCTGTTAATTGGAGGCCTAGCAGGCTGACACGTTTTAGTGCAGCGCAGGAAGCCGTTAATTGGAGGCCTAGCAGGCTGACACGTTTTAGTGCAGCGCAGGAAGCTGTTAATTGGAGGACTAGCAGGCTGACACGTTTTAGTGCAGCGCAGGAAGCTGTTAATTGGAGGACTAGCAGGCTGACACGTTTTAGTGCAGCGCAGGAAGCCGTTAATTGGAGGACTAGCAGGCTGACACGTTTTAGTGCAGCGCAGGAAGCCGTTAATTGGAGGACTAGCAGGCTGACACGTTTTAGTGCAGCGCAGGAAGCTGTTAATTGGAGGAGTAGCAGGCTGACACGTTTTAGTGCAGCGCAGGAAGCTGTTAATTGGAGGCCTAGCAGGCTGACACGTTTTAGTGCAGCGCAGGAAGCTGTTAATTGGAGGACTAGCAGGCTGACACGTTTTAATGCAGCGCAGGAAGCTGTTAATTGGAGGCCTAGCAGGCTGACACGTTTTAATGCAGCGCAGGAAGCTGTTAATTGGAGGCCTAGCAGGCTGACACGTTTTAGTGCAGCGCAGGAAGCTGTTAATTGGAGGCCTAGCAGGCTGACACGTTTTAATGCAGCGCAGGAAGCTGTTAATTGGAGGACTAGCAGGCTGACACGTTTTAGTGCAGCGCAGGAAGCTGTTAATTGGAGGCCTAGCAGGCTGACACGTTTTAGTGCAGCGCAGGAAGCTGTTAATTGGAGGCCTAGCAGGCTGACACGTTTTAGTGCAGCGCAGGAAGCCGTTAATTGGAGGCCTAGCAGGCTGACACGTTTTAGTGCAGCGCAGGAAGCCGTTAATTGGAGGACTAGCAGGCTGACACGTTTTAGTGCAGCGCAGGAAGCCGTTAATTGGAGGCCTAGCAGGCTGACACGTTTTAGTGCAGCGCAGGAAGCTGTTAATTGGAGGACTAGCAGGCTGACACGTTTTAGTGCAGCGCAGGAAGCCGTTAATTGGAGGCCTAGCAGGCTGACACGTTTTAGTGCAGCGCAGGAAGCTGTTAATTGGAGGACTAGCAGGCTGACACGTTTTAGTGCAGCGCAGGAAGCCGTTAATTGGAGGACTAGCAGGCTGACACGTTTTTGTGCAGCGCAGGAAGCCGTTAATTGGAGGACTAGCAGGCTGACACGTTTTAGTGCAGCGCAGGAAGCCGTTAATTGGAGGACTAGCAGGCTGACACGTTTTAGTGCAGCGCAGGAAGCTGTTAATTGGAGGCCTAGCAGGCTGACACGTTTTAGGGCAGCGCAGGAAGCTGTTAATTGGAGGCCTAGCAGGCTGACACGTTTTAGTGCAGCGCAGGAAGCTGTTAATTGGAGGACTAGCAGGCTGACACGTTTTAGTGCAGCGCAGGAAGCTGTTAATTGGAGGCCTAGCAGGCTGACACGTTTTAGTGCAGCGCAGGAAGCTGTTAATTGGAGGACTAGCAGGCTGACACGTTTTAGTGCAGCGCAGGAAGCCGTTAATTGGAGGACTAGCAGGCTGACACGTTTTAGTGCAGCGCAGGAAGCCGTTAATTGGAGGACTAGCAGGCTGACACGTTTTAGTGCAGCGCAGGAAGCCGTTAATTGGAGGCCTAGCAGGCTGACACGTTTTAGTGCAGCGCAGGAAGCCGTTAATTGGAGGCCTAGCAGGCTGACACGTTTTAGTGCAGCGCAGGAAGCTGTTAATTGGAGGACTAGCAGGCTGACACGTTTTAGTGCAGCGCAGGAAGCTGTTAATTGGAGGCCTAGCAGGCTGACACGTTTTAGTGCAGCGCAGGAAGCTGTTAATTGGAGGACTAGCAGGCTGACACGTTTTAGTGCAGCGCAGGAAGCTGTTAATTGGAGGACTAGCAGGCTGACACGTTTTAGTGCAGCGCAGGAAGCTGTTAATTGGAGGACTAGCAGGCTGACACGTTTTAGTGCAGCGCAGGAAGCCGTTAATTGGAGGACTAGCAGGCTGACACGTATTAATGCAGCGCAGGAAGCTGTTAATTGGAGGCCTAGCAGGCTGACACGTTTTAGTGCAGCGCAGGAAGCCGTTAATTGGAGGCCTAGCAGGCTGACACGTTTTAATGCAGCGCAGGAAGCTGTTAATTGGAGGACTAGCAGGCTGACACGTTTTAGTGCAGCGCAGGAAGCTGTTAATTGGAGGCCTAGCAGGCTGACACGTTTTAGTGCAGCGCAGGAAGCTGTTAATTGGAGGCCTAGCAGGCTGACACGTTTTAGTGCAGCGCAGGAAGCCGTTAATTGGAGGCCTAGCAGGCTGACACGTTTTAGTGCAGCGCAGGAAGCCGTTAATTGGAGGACAAGCAGGCTGACACGTTTTAGTGCAGCGCAGGAAGCCGTTAATTGGAGGACTAGCAGGCTGACACGTTTTAGTGCAGCGCAGGAAGCCGTTAATTGGAGGCCTAGCAGGCTGACACGTTTTAGTGCAGCGCAGGAAGCCGTTAATTGGAGGACTAGCAGGCTGACACGTTTTAGTGCAGCGCAGGAAGCCGTTAATTGGAGGACTAGCAGGCTGACACGTTTTTGTGCAGCGCAGGAAGCCGTTAATTGGAGGACTAGCAGGCTGACACGTTTTAGTGCAGCGCAGGAAGCCGTTAATTGGAGGACTAGCAGGCTGACACGTTTTAGTGCAGCGCAGGAAGCCGTTAATTGGAGGCCTAGCAGGCTGACACGTTTTAGTGCAGCGCAGGAAGCCGTTAATTGGAGGCCTAGCAGGCTGACACGTTTTAGTGCAGCGCAGGAAGCTGTTAATTGGAGGACTAGCAGGCTGACACGTTTTAGTGCAGCGCAGGAAGCTGTTAATTGGAGGCCTAGCAGGCTGACACGTTTTAGTGCAGCGCAGGAAGCTGTTAATTGGAGGACTAGCAGGCTGACACGTTTTAGTGCAGCGCAGGAAGCCGTTAATTGTAGGACTAGCAGGCTGACACGTTTTAGTGCAGCGCAGGAAGCCGTTAATTGGAGGACTAGCAGGCTGACACGTTTTAGTGCAGCGCAGGAAGCCGTTAATTGGAGGCCTAGCAGGCTGACACGTTTTAGTGCAGCGCAGGAAGCCGTTAATTGGAGGCCTAGCAGGCTGACACGTTTTAGTGCAGCGCAGGAAGCCGTTAATTGGAGGACTAGCAGGCTGACACGTTTTAGTGCAGCGCAGGAAGCTGTTAATTGGAGGCCTAGCAGGCTGACACGTTTTAGTGCAGCGCAGGAAGCTGTTAATTGGAGGACTAGCAGGCTGACACGTTTTAGTGCAGCGCAGGAAGCTGTTAATTGGAGGACTAGCAGGCTGACACGTTTTAGTGCAGCGCAGGAAGCTGTTAATTGGAGGACTAGCAGGCTGACACGTTTTAGTGCAGCGCAGGAAGCCGTTAATTGGAGGACTAGCAGGCTGACACGTTTTAATGCAGCGCAGGAAGCTGTTAATTGGAGGCCTAGCAGGCTGACACGTTTTAGTGCAGCGCAGGAAGCCGTTAATTGGAGGCCTAGCAGGCTGACACGTTTTAATGCAGCGCAGGAAGCCGTTAATTGGAGGACTAGCAGGCTGACACGTTTTAGTGCAGCGCAGGAAGCTGTTAATTGGAGGCCTAGCAGGCTGACACGTTTTAGTGCAGCGCAGGAAGCTGTTAATTGGAGGACTAGCAGGCTGACACGTTTTAGTGCAGCGCAGGAAGCCGTTAATTGGAGGCCTAGCAGGCTGACACGTTTTAATGCAGCGCAGGAAGCCGTTAATTGGAGGACTAGCAGGCTGACACGTTTTAGTGCAGCGCAGGAAGCTGTTAATTGGAGGCCTAGCAGGCTGACACGTTTTAGTGCAGCGCAGGAAGCCGTTAATTGGAGGCCTAGCAGGCTGACACGTTTTAATGCAGCGCAGGAAGCCGTTAATTGGAGGACTAGCAGGCTGACACGTTTTAGTGCAGCGCAGGAAGCTGTTAATTGGAGGCCTAGCAGGCTGACACGTTTTAGTGCAGCGCAGGAAGCTGTTAATTGGAGGCCTAGCAGGCTGACACGTTTTAGTGCAGCGCAGGAAGCCGTTAATTGGAGGCCTAGCAGGCTGACACGTTTTAGTGCAGCGCAGGAAGCCGTTAATTGGAGGACTAGCAGGTTGACACGTTTTTGTGCAGCGCAGGAAGCCGTTAATTGGAGGACTAGCAGGCTGACACGTTTTAGTGCAGCGCAGGAAGCTGTTAATTGGAGGACAAGCAGGCTGACACGTTTTAATGCAGCGCAGGAAGCTGTTAATTGGAGGACTAGCAGGCTGACACGTTTTAGTGCAGCGCAGGAAGCTGTTAATTGGAGGCCTAGCAGGCTGACACGTTTTAGTGCAGCGCAGGAAGCTGTTAATTGGAGGACTAGCAGGCTGACACGTTTTAGTGCAGCGCAGGAAGCCGTTAATTGGAGGACTAGCAGGCTGACACGTTTTAGTGCAGCGCAGGAAGCCGTTAATTGGAGGCCTAGCAGGCTGACACGTTTTAGTGCAGCGCAGGAAGCCGTTAATTGGAGGACTAGCAGGCTGACACGTTTTAGTGCAGCGCAGGAAGCCGTTAATTGGAGGCCTAGCAGGCTGACACGTTTTAGTGCAGCGCAGGAAGCTGTTAATTGGAGGACTAGCAGGCTGACACGTTTTAGTGCAGCGCAGGAAGCCGTTAATTGGAGGACTAGCAGGCTGACACGTTTTAGTGCAGCGCAGGAAGCCGTTAATTGGAGGACTAGCAGGCTGACACGTTTTTGTGCAGCGCAGGAAGCCGTTAATTGGAGGACTAGCAGGCTGACACGTTTTAGTGCAGCGCAGGAAGCCGTTAATTGGAGGACTAGCAGGCTGACACGTTTTTGTGCAGCGCAGGAAGCCGTTAATTGGAGGACTTGCAGGCTGACACGTTTTAGTGCAGCGCAGGAAGCCGTTAATTGGAGGACTAGCAGGCTGACACGTTTTTGTGCAGCGCAGGAAGCCGTTAATTGGAGGACTAGCAGGCTGACACGTTTTAGTGCAGCGCAGGAAGCCGTTAATTGGAGGACTAGCAGGCTGACACGTTTTAGTGCAGCGCAGGAAGCTGTTAATTGGAGGACTAGCAGGCTGACACGTTTTAGTGCAGCGCAGGAAGCTGTTAATTGGAGGCCTAGCAGGCTGACACGTTTTAGTGCAGCGCAGGAAGCTGTTAATTGGAGGCCTAGCAGGCTGACACGTTTTAGTGCAGCGCAGGAAGCTGTTAATTGGAGGCCTAGCAGGCTGACACGTTTTAGTGCAGCGCAGGAAGCCGTTAATTGGAGGCCTAGCAGGCTGACACGTTTTAGTGCAGCGCAGGAAGCCGTTAATTGGAGGACTAGCAGGTTGACACGTTTTTGTGCAGCGCAGGAAGCCGTTAATTGGAGGACTAGCAGGCTGACACGTTTTAGTGCAGCGCAGGAAGCTGTTAATTGGAGGACAAGCAGGCTGACACGTTTTAATGCAGCGCAGGAAGCTGTTAATTGGAGGACTAGCAGGCTGACACGTTTTAGTGCAGCGCAGGAAGCTGTTAATTGGAGGCCTAGCAGGCTGACACGTTTTAGTGCAGCGCAGGAAGCTGTTAATTGGAGGACTAGCAGGCTGACACGTTTTAGTGCAGCGCAGGAAGCCGTTAATTGGAGGACTAGCAGGCTGACACGTTTTAGTGCAGCGCAGGAAGCCGTTAATTGGAGGACAAGCAGGCTGACACGTTTTAGTGCAGCGCAGGAAGCCGTTAATTGGAGGACTAGCAGGCTGACACGTTTTAGTGCAGCGCAGGAAGCCGTTAATTGGAGGACTAGCAGGCTGACACGTTTTAGTGCAGCGCAGGAAGCCGTTAATTGGAGGCCTAGCAGGCTGACACGTTTTAGTGCAGCGCAGGAAGCCGTTAATTGGAGGACTAGCAGGCTGACACGTTTTAGTGCAGCGCAGGAAGCCGTTAATTGGAGGACTAGCAGGCTGACACGTTTTAGTGCAGCGCAGGAAGCCGTTAATTGGAGGACTAGCAGGCTGACACGTTTTTGTGCAGCGCAGGAAGCCGTTAATTGGAGGACTAGCAGGCTGACACGTTTTAGTGCAGCGCAGGAAGCCGTTAATTGGAGGACTAGCAGGCTGACACGTTTTTGTGCAGCGCAGGAAGCCGTTAATTGGAGGACTAGCAGGCTGACACGTTTTAGTGCAGCGCAGGAAGCCGTTAATTGGAGGACTAGCAGGCTGACACGTTTTTGTGCAGCGCAGGAAGCCGTTAATTGGAGGACTAGCAGGCTGACACGTTTTAGTGCAGCGCAGGAAGCCGTTAATTGGAGGACTAGCAGGCTGACACGTTTTAGTGCAGCGCAGGAAGCCGTTAATTGGAGGACTAGCAGGCTGACACGTTTTTGTGCAGCGCAGGAAGCCGTTAATTGGAGGACTAGCAGGCTGACACGTTTTAGTGCAGCGCAGGAAGCCGTTAATTGGAGGACTAGCAGGCTGACACGTTTTAGTGCAGCGCAGGAAGCCGTTAATTGGAGGACTAGCAGGCTGACACGTTTTAGTGCAGCGCAGGAAGCTGTTAATTGGAGGACTAGCAGGCTGACACGTTTTAGTGCAGCGCAGGAAGCTGTTAATTGGAGGACTAGCAGGCTGACACGTTTTAGTGCAGCGCAGGAAGCCGCTAATTGGAGGACTAGCAGGCTGACACGTTTTAGTGCAGCGCAGGAAGCCGCTAATTGGAGGACTAGCAGGCTGACACGTTTTAGTGCAGCGCAGGAAGCCGCTAATTGGAGGACTAGCAGGCTGACACGTTTTAGTGCAGCGCAGGAAGCTGTTAATTGGAGGCCTAGCAGGCTGACACGTTTTAGTGCAGCGCAGGAAGCTGTTAATTGGAGGACTAGCAGGCTGACACGTTTTAGTGCAGCGCAGGAAGCCGTTAAATGTTTTATTTTGTGCAGGTATATTTGGAAATGCTCTCTGGCCAGTCACCACAGATACTAATTAATAAGAAATGAAACCCTCTCTGGAGTTATTTCCTGGTGACCATGATTGATGTAATCTGGGATTTGCCAAATGATTTGGTTCTGATGATTCAGGACGCTGCGTTCGTGACTTAACACCGGAAGGATACACTTGATAGTGGCAAAGCCCTACAACACCTTATATAGTGTTACACAGTAAACACTTGTACCAATGTGACATACTGGCTATTTAGTATATGTATTGTTACACACTGTAACAGGGCCTTAACCCCTTCTAAAAGGGTGTTCAATAGAAAGCCTGTAATGGTCTGGGGAATCCAGCAGGGAGCTGGTTAATTGCAGCCAGACACGATTAACCAGTCTCCACCTGGCTCGTCAGACAGGTAGAAAAGCTCCTGCTTACACTGCCAGGGGTCTCTTGAGCACAGGGAACGGTGTTGAAAGAAAGAGACATTGTCTTGAGCACAGTACTGTGCTGCATGCAAGACACCAGGACCCAAACCTCTATTCCTGGACACAGCAGACCCTGGCCCCTCAACGGACACCAACCCAGACCCGGAGACTGACATAAAGGGCCCCTGCTTACAGGTACCTCTTTGGACTTTGAGGTTATAGGTTGGAAAAAGGCTTAACCTCCCAGCCCTGAAGACAGGGACTGGGAAAGTGAGTTACCCATACACAGGGATAGGATGTTTGGTTATTTTGTGTCTCTTGTATTGAGACTCCATCTCCCTGCTCGGGGACAAGATCTCACCGCCACCGCCGTTAAGACGATCCGGCGCCATCAGCTGGCCGCCCACATCTCATTCGATCTGACGGTTTCTGGCTCTGAATCACGTCTCTTCCCTCTGGCTGGGGACTCTACGCGTTTCGCTAGATGCTTCGTCAGGAGTCAACATTGTGTGAACTCTCTAAAACACTCTACTTTGCTAATTACTTAATTGAAGGTATATCCCTCAAGGATTTGAGGACTGGTATTCACCACTCCTGCCTTAACCCTTTTGAGTGCCGGGTGGACCACGGCACCAGAGGGTGACAGCCCCTCCATCACATTGCCATCCCCGTGACGCTCATTGGAGCCATCATGTCACCGCGATATCGCCGATCACTGGAACAGAAGGTTGCATTGCAGCCTCCCCCGGTGTCCAGAATGAGATCTTCCCGAAAAAACTAGCGGAAAACTCCTGACGGAGTCACTAAATCTCAGGTCTGTGGAGTGTCAGACCCCAAGTCATGGGACATCAAAAGGATTGCAGCCCCTTTGAAGCATGTATAATATATTTGATAATTGCTAAACGATTCCAAAGATGGCGTGTTTGTTACGAGTATGATATAGTAACAATATCCATGGACACCTCTGAACATTAATCTCCTGCAGAATAAAAAACTCTCTGGCTTTATTGCCATTTTCACATCTTGTGTGTTAGGATAAGGCTTTCAAACCTCGTGTGACTCTCCCCAGAGAATGTTATTATAGCAGAGGATGTGTTAGTCATTGGTATAATAATGTCCTGTGTTCTAACGGGCGGCTATCGTTTTCTCAGTAATTAGAATGTGTGTTTTTCCTTTTAGTTTGTTTGTATCAGCTTTCAAAGCCTTTAAAACATGCCTCAAAGAGACGAGACGGCGTGGTTACTAATGCGGGTGCTCTCAATACCGCAGGCTTTAAGTATAACAAGCATTGGACTAATATACTAAGTGCGGTATAATAGGAACCATTTTATTACACATTATATTGGAGTGTAGTTATATCCACAGATGCAATAATTGCGACCGAGGAATTACCGTTGGGATCCTTGCTGCCTACGTAGCAGAATTTATGAAGTGTATATTGACTTTATGTTGGCTGCGTTTCTGAGATTATCAGCAAATAGTAGAATGACACAAATGGTATCAGTGTTGGAAGAAGAAGAAATGAGCCCCACAGGCAGGGAACACACGGGAGACTTCGTCTGATCTTTTGCTCCTTTTTTCTACGATTGAATAAAATATTTTATATAAAAAAAAAAAAATTTTAATCGGGTTTGTGCCAATTTTTTGAAAGCCGTTGCTTACGTATTTTCTAGTTTTCTTCAATGTTTGATCAGACTATAATACGCTGGCCAATATTTTCTGTATTAAACTTCCTTTATTGCAATAAGGGGTCTGGAAGGTGGAACCACACCTCAAGGGTCACTAGTAATATGGGGCGGGCAATATACAGATGAAATATTAATTGAACGGTATGAGGCGAGGTATGAAGGGGTTAAGGAGAATAGGCAGACACGGGCGGGGGGCACGGGGGGCCCGCGTGCTTCTTATCTGCCGTCAAAGTCTATGATCTTATTTCTAGAGAAAAGGAGATTTTGGGATTGCTGCTTTTGCAAGTTTTCAGTGGATCACAAACGGCCCAAATTTGCACTTTTCTACTCACTAATGGGCAAGGAAATGTCTGCAGGAGTTACGTTTCCTAATAGATTTGTTATGCCTTATGATGGACTATTTAACTGCACCATACTTCCTTTCCGTCAATTGCAAGCAATCTTCAGTGTAAAAAAATAAAAAATCAGATTATGGAGGGGATATAATACAGTATGCATTGTAAGAGATAGTTACACTTACAGCGTCCGTCCTTAAATCCGTCCTTAAATCCGTCCTTAAATCCGTCCTTAAATCTGTCCTTAGCCGTTAGACTGGTACTTTGCTAAAGTGCTTGCATGATTTATTATTAGAGGGTTGGCCAAGTCAGTCCTCAAAGGCCACCAACAGGTTAGGTTTCAAGGATATTCCTGCTTCAGCACAGTCATTGATTGAGCCACCGGTACTGACGCAGGGATATCCTTAAAACCTGGCCTGTTAGAGGCCCTTGAGGACTGGAGTTGGCCTCCCTTGTATTAGTGCAATGAGATTTCCAGAACGGTATCAAGCAAAAACAAACAAAAAACCCGTGTGCAGACATAAATATGCAGAGAGAGCGGCTTTTTCCTGCGTGGCAGCAAGTTACAAATCCAAGGGAAATATTGGTTACGTTGCAATGTCTCACGGGTGTTTTCCTTAAGTAACACCATGAATAATGGCTTAACTGCAATCTAATCTCCGGCTGTCTTATTCACCAGGAGTCGGAGATCCTCACTTTATACTGAATGCGAGGAAATGACCTTCTACATGAACTCATGTCCAAGGGCACAGACGGGTCCAATGCTGCTGTGTATCCCACTAATATATACTGTATTATAATGTACGTGTATATCCCACTAATATATACTGTATTATTATGTACGTGTATATCCCACTAATATATACTGTATTATTATGTACGTGTATATCCCACTAATATATACTGTATTATAATGTACGTGTATATCCCACTAATATATACTGTATTATAATGTACGTGTATATCCCACTAATATATACTGTATTATTATGTACGTGTATATCCCACTAATATATACTGTATTATAATGTACGTGTATATCCCACTAATATATACTGTATTATAATGTACGTGTATATCCCACTAATATATACTGTATTATTATGTACGTGTATATCCCACTAATATATACTGTATTATAATGTACGTGTGTATCCCACTAATATATACTGTATTATAATGTACGTGTATATCCCACTAATATATACTGTATTATAATGTACGTGTGTATCCCACTAATATATACTGTATTATAATGTACGTGTGTATCCCACTAATATATACTGTATTATAATGTACGTGTGTATCCCACTAAGATATACTGTATTATAATGTACGTGTGTATCCCACTAATATATACTGTATTATAATGTACGTGTGTATCCCACTAATATATACTGTATTATAATGTACGTGTGTATCCCACTAATATATACTGTATTATAATGTACGTGTATATCCCACTAAGATATACTGTATTATAATGTACGTGTATATCCCACTAATATATACTGTATTATAATGTATGTGTATATCCCACTAATATATACTGTATTATAATGTACGTGTATATCCCACTAAGATATACTGTATTATAATGTACGTGTATATCCCACTAATATATACTGTATTATAATGTACGTGTATATCCCACTAAGATATACTGTATTATAATGTACGTGTATATCTAACTAAGAAATACTGTATTATAATGTACGTGTACAGTATATCCCACTAAGATATACTGTATTATAATGTACGTGTATATCCAACTAAGATATACTGTATTATAATGTACGTGTATATCTAACTAAGATATACTGTATTATAATGTACGTGTATATCCCACTAAAATATACTGTATTATAATGTACTTGTGTATCCAACTAAGACATATAATGTATTGTATAACCAACTAAGACATATTATAATGTACTTGTATATCCAACTAAGACATATTATAATGTACTTGTGTATCCAACTAAGACATATTATAATGTACTCGTGTATCCAACTAAAACATATCATAATATAATTGTATATCCAACTAAGACATATTATAATGTACTTGTATATCCAACTAAGACATATTATAATGTACTTGTATATCCAACTAAGACATATTATAATGTACTTGTATATCCAACTAAGACATATTATAATGTACTTGTATATCCAACTAAGACATATAATGTATTGTATATCCAACTAAGACATATTATAATGTACTTGTGTATCCAACTAAGACATATTATAATGTACTTGTGTATCCAACTAAGACATATTATAATGTACTTGTATATCCAACTAAGACATATAATGTATTGTATATCCAACTAAGATATATTATAATGTACTTGTATATCCAACTAAGACATATTATAAACTACTTGAATATCCAACTATGGCCTCGGGCATGGTCAGTGCTTAGGCGCTGACCCGTGCTGAAGCGCGCTGGTGCTTACCAGTGAGCCCCTGCAGCCGCAATGAGAGCGGCTTTAGCAGGGGCTCGTGCACGCTTCCGCAAGCGTGCGGAAGCGTGGGTCTTAGGAGAATTTTAGATTCAAGCGCTCAAGGGAGCGCAGGGCCGGTCATGTGAGCGGTTCGCCCAATGAGGGCGAACCAGCTCCGTGATGTCACTGGCCAGCCCCCCGACCCCCGACACGCCCACAGACGGCGCGCTAACCAAGGCCAGGGAAAGCACCCGCTTTCCCTCAGCCTCAGCACGCCTCCGTACGGCTGCTGCAACCTTGGACGCAGCCTAAGACATATTATAATGTACTTGTATATCCAACTAAGACATATTATAATGTACTTGTGTATCCAACTAAGACATATTATAATGTACTTGTGTATCCAACTAAGATATATTATAATGTACTTGTATATCCAACTAAGACATGTTCTGTACTTTGAGAAATTACTTGTAGCATTTATTATTTTTTAAACACCTCTGAATTACATTTTTAGCAACATTTACAAAGTCACATCCCCTTCCTCTTCTGAAACAGGCTCTGGCACACCCCTTTTTGAGCCCCGCGCTCTCTCTAGCAGTGCACCAATTGTATCTAGTTACTGCCTGGTCCCATGATCTTCCCCACAGAACTTTTCATCATTGGTCCTCTTCTGCTGCACTGACAGCCATTTAGTGAACCCCCGAGCCGAATCTTCGCCGATCGATCACAGGAGAACGGATTGATTGGCAACTTAGCTAATTACTTATCATTGTGCGGATTGTATTGATGCACATATTAAAGGGGGAAAAAATAAATAATTTAAAAAAACGTCAGCTTGGCTGCTGCTTACAACTATTCACACCGAGATCCCTCCTCTTCAACTCCCCCTGGGATCTGCTTTCCAGATGCTCCACCCTTCTATTTATAGCCTAGAATGAGGTCATTGTCTGCAGCCAGAAAGGGGCAGGGCTTAACTTCGGCTGAGTCACCCCAGCATCATGTGATAGGGAAGGGGCGTTACTCACACAGTTAACTCCTACAGGCCACAGTAATCCCAAAGACGGGGGGGGGTTACATTTGTATAATTGTTTTTGAACATAAATTTGAAGCAGGGGGTGTCCAGAGCTGAACCCCATTAATTTCAGCTCCGGGGACCCCCTGCTTCCGGAGATACAGACCTCCAAAGGGAGTGCGGGTATCTCAGCAACGTTTAAAGGTCCTCCGTCATGTGGGCCAATAGGAAGCCGCATCTGATGACGTCACGGCTTCCTATTGGCCCGCAGGGTGTGGGATCTTTGAAACTCCACCATAATATGAATACTAGTAGCTGAGCAGAGCGGCGACCGGCGCCCCCTACGGAGGTCTGTATCTCTGGCAGCAGGGGGTCCCCGGAGCTGAAATTAATGGGGTTCAGCTTCGGAGACCCCCCTGCTTCAATACAAGGTAAAAAAATAAATTAAAAAAAATTAAAAAACAGGTATGATTGCCACTTTAACATAAAAACGCACAAAATAATGTGTTAAATAGTGAGCGCGTTATGCCCTTAACCCCTTCATACCTCGCCTCATACCGTTCAATGAATATTTCGTCCGATTGTTTTTTTTTTAAATTAGGCATTAAGGGGTTAACCATTGTTTTTCAGTAGCGCTACTTTTAAATAACGTACCGACTTGGACATCTGTATTTTGCAACTAAAAGCTAACAACTTGCCCAAGAAAGTTGTGATTAAATAAGATTTATTATTAGATGGAAAAAAAAAATACTCTTGACATTTTCTAGACACCGATTTCTAATCCTGACACTGGATAGAAAAGATCAGCCAGCAGCAGCCGATGAGAGGGCGAATGTACAACAGCCAGACGCCCCTTATCATGCATTTAAATAACAATACAATCCAGGTGGAATGCACCACAATATCCGCGCTTAAAATGTGCAACTGCGCCCCACGAAACATTGGCTACTTATTCCCACGATTTATATCTTTAAATGTCTCTTGTTACAAATGCAAAGCAAAGTACTTTGGGATAAATTGTATGCGATGTAACCCGCAGTATGTTTATCATGATCAAGTCCCCCAGCTGCCAGGGAAGAGAGAACTTACTCACAATAACACTAAATCACTCTCTTTGTTACAGTGTTACTAGAAATTAAAAGCCTGCCTGGCTTTTTCCTTTTACCCCTGCTACTGAATGATGGTGCTGTGAAATCTAATTAAACTGGTACGCTCTCTAGGTTTAAACAAGCGATTCAGAGAAAATGAACGTAGTCAATTTACCTGATATAGTTACGTATCATAATGAAGGCATTGTTTGGGCACTGCTAAAATCCACATTCTTTCACATTACTTTAATACTTTGTGCCTTTTCACTGTAAAAAAAAAAAAAAGAAGTCAAAGCCACAATCCAAGTGTTTCCCCTTTTTTTAAACATAGGATTGAAGCATGGGGTCTCCGGAGCTGAACCCTCTTAATTTCAGCTCTGGGGACCCCCTGCGTACAGGAGGTTAAACTCCCCTGGAGAGGCAATCAGCGAGGGTGTTTCAGTGTGATTGCAAAGGGGTTTTAAAGACAGTCAGTAACTGCCAGAGGGGAGAGACAGTTCCCCAACCAGTAGCGCCTCTGCCCCTGACTCAGGGAAGGCAATCTCTGCGCTGATTGGTCGGCACCTAGTTTTCCGTGTTTTCCGATGGAGGCCGTGACAGTATTTAAGCCGACGCCGATCAGAGCGCCCCAGTTGTTGGTGGTTGGCGTCGGTGTCGGAGACTAACTGGAAATACAAACGGAGGACCGACGAGAGGCCATCACCCCGAATCACTGGGATATTCTGAGGCGGATGGACTGTGGAGACATCCTGGGTCCAGCGCCTCATGAGTTAGGTGTCCCCCCATAACCCCCTGTTTTTGTGAGTTGAGCTTGTATTTGAGTATTGGGTTACTCCTGTTGGATCCAGTCGTAATAAACCTTATTTATTTAACTTCTTCGTTCTGTTTAGCGCATCGATTCCGGCATAAACATCTGGTCTCCCATGACCATTTACCAAAATATTAACGCTTTCATGTAATGCAGCCAATCAGGATGGAGGAAGCTGCCCAGCCCCTTACCAACAGCCCAGCTCTCTCCCTGCTCTGGGAAATCCCGCGGCCCCAAAGTCGATCAGGTCACTCACTATGTCCAGAGAGGTAATACCGGTATACACATACATACCCAGAGAGGTAATACCGGTATACACATACACGCCCAGAGAGGTAATACCGGTATACACATACACCCCCAGAGAGGTAATACCGGTATACACATACACGCCCAGAGAGGTAATACCGGTATACACATACACGCCCAGAGAGGTAATACCGGTATACACATACACGCCCAGAGAGGTAATACCGGTATACACATACACGCCCAGAGAGGTAATACCGGTATACACATACACGCCCAGAGAGGTAATACCGGTATACACATACACGCCCAGAGAGGTAATACCGGTATACACGTACACTCCCAGAGAGGTAATACCGGTATATACATACACGCCCAGAGAGGTAATACCGGTATACACGTACACTCCCAGAGAGGTAATACCGGTATATACATACACGCCCAGAGAGGTAATACCGGTATACACGTCCACGCCCAGAGAGGTAATACCGGTATATACATACACGTCCAGAGAGGTAATACCGGTATACACATACACGCCCAGAGAGGTAATACCGGTATACACATACACGCCCAGAGAGGTAATACCGGTATACACATACACGCCCAGAGAGGTAATACCGGTATACACATACACACCCAGAGAGGTAATACCGGTATACACATACAAGCCCAGAGAGGTAATACCGGTATACACATACACACCCAGAGAGGTAATACCGGTATACACATACACGCCCAGAGAGGTAATACCGGTATACACATACACACCCAGAAAGGTAATACCGGTATATACACATACACACCCAGAGAGGTAATACCGGTATACACATACACGCCCAGAGAGGTAATACCGGTATACACATACACGCCCAGAGAGGTAATACCGGTATACACATACACGCCCAGAGAGGTAATACCGGTATACACATACACGCCCAGAGAGGTAATACCGGTATACACATACACGCCCAGAGAGGTAATACCGGTATACACATACACTCCCAGAGAGGTAATACCGGTATACACATACACGCCCAGAGAGGTAATAGCGGTATACACACACACCCAGAGAGGTAATACCGGTATACACATGCACACCCAGAGAGGTAATACCGGTATACACATACACACCCAGAGAGGTAATACCGGTATACACATACACACCCAGAGAGGTAATACCGGTATACACATACACATCCAGAGAGGTAATACCGGTATACACACACACCCAGAGAGGTAATACCGGTATACACACACACCCAGAGAGGTAATACCAGTATACACATACACACCCAGAGAGGTAATACCGGTATACACATACACACCCAGAGAGGTAATACCGGTATACACATACACACCCAGAGAGGTAATACCGGTATACACATACACACCCAGAGAGGTAATACCGGTATACACATACACACCCAGAGAGGTAATACCGGTATACACATACACACCCAGAGAGGTAATACCGGTATACACACACACCCAGAGAGGTAATACCAGTATACACATACACACCCAGAGAGGTAATACCGGTATACACATACACACCCAGAGAGGTAATACCAGTATACACATACACACCCACAGAGGTAATACCGGTATACACATACACACCCAGAGAGGTAATACCGGTATACACATACACACCCAGAGAGGTAATACCGGTATACACATACACACCCAGAGAGGTAATACCGGTATACACATACACACCCAGAGAGGTAATACCGGTATACACATACACACCGAGAGAGGTAATACCGGTATATACATACACGCCCAGAGAGGTAATACCAGTATACACATACACACCCAGAGAGGTAATACCGGTATACACATACACGCCCAGAGAGGTAATACCGGTATACACATACACACCCAGAGAGGTAATACCGGTATACACATACACACCCAGAGAGGTAATACCGGTATATACATACACGCCCAGAGAGGTAATACCAGTATACACATACACACCCAGAGAGGTAATACCGGTATACACATACACGCCCAGAGAGGTAATACCAGTATACACATATACGCCCAGAGAGGTAATACCGGTATACACATACACGCCCAAAGAGGTAATACCGGTATATACATACACACCCAGAGAGGTAATACCGGTATACACACACACCCAGAGAGGTAATACCGGTATACACATACACGCCCAGAGAGGTAATACCGGTATACACATACACACCCAGAGAGGTAATACCGGTATACACATACACGCCCAGAGAGGTAATACCGGTATACACATACACACCCAGAGAGGTAATACCGGTATACACATACACGCCCAGAGAGGTAATACCGGTATACACATACACACCCAGAGAGGTAATACCGGTATATACACATACACACCCAGAGAGGTAATACCGGTATACAAATACACGCCCAGAGAGGTAATACCTGTATACACATAGACACCCAGAGAGGTAATACCGGTATACACATACACGCCCAGAGAGGTAATACCGGTATACACATACACGCCCAGAGAGGTAATACCGGTATACACATACACGCCCAGAGAGGTAATACCTGTATACACATAGACACCCAGAGAGGTAATACCGGTATACACATACACGCCCAGAGAGGTAATACCGGTATACACATACACGCCCAGAGAGGTAATACCGGTATACACACACACCCAGAGAGGTAATACCGGTATACACATACACACCCAGAGAGGTAATACCGGTATACACATACACACCCAGAGAGGTAATACCGGTATACACATACACACCCAGAGAGGTAATACCGGTATACACATACACACCCAGAGAGGTAATACCGGTATACACATACACACCCAGAGAGGTAATACCGGTATACACATACACATCCAGAGAGGTAATACCGGTATACACACACACCCAGAGAGGTAATACCGGTATACACACACACCCAGAGAGGTAATACCGGTATACACACACACCCAGAGAGGTAATACCAGTATACACATACACACCCAGAGAGGTAATACCGGTATACACATACACACCCAGAGAGGTAATACCAGTATACACATACACACCCACAGAGGTAATACCGGTATACACATACACACCCAGAGAGGTAATACCGGTATACACATACACACCCAGAGAGGTAATACCGGTATACACATACACACCCAGAGAGGTAATACCGGTATACACATACACACCCAGAGAGGTAATACCGGTATACACATACACACCGAGAGAGGTAATACCGGTATATACATACACGCCCAGAGAGGTAATGCCAGTATACACATACACACCCAGAGAGGTAATACCGGTATACACATACACGCCCAGAGAGGTAATACCGGTATACACATACACACCCAGAGAGGTAATACCGGTATACACATACACACCCAGAGAGGTAATACCGGTATATACATACACGCCCAGAGAGGTAATACCAGTATACACATACACACCAAGAGAGGTAATACCGGTATACACATACACGCCCAGAGAGGTAATACCAGTATACACATATACGCCCAGAGAGGTAATACCGGTATACACATACACGCCCAAAGAGGTAATACCGGTATATACATACACACCCAGAGAGGTAATACCGGCATACACACACACCCAGAGAGGTAATACCGGTATACACATACACGCCCAGAGAGGTAATACCAGTATACACATACACGCCCAGAGAGGTAATACCGGTATACACATACACACCCAGAGAGGTAATACCGGTATACACATACACGCCCAAAGAGGTAATACCGGTATACACATACACACCCAGAGAGGTAATACCGGTATACACATACACACCCAGAGAGGTAATACCGGTATACACATACACACCCAGAGAGGTAATACCGGTATACACTTACACACCCAGAGAGGTAATACCAGTATACACATACACGCCCAGAGAGGTAATACCGGTATACACATACAAGCCCAGAGAGGTAATACCGGTATACACATACACACCCAGAGAGGTAATACCGGTATACACATACACGCCCAGAGAGGTAATACCGGTATACACATACACACCCAGAAAGGTAATACCGGTATATACACATACACACCCAGAGAGGTAATACCGGTATACACATACACGCCCAGAGAGGTAATACCGGTATACACATACACGCCCAGAGAGGTAATACCGGTATACACATACACGCCCAGAGAGGTAATACCGGTATACACATACACGCCCAGAGAGGTAATACCGGTATACACATACACGCCCAGAGAGGTAATACCGGTATACACATACACTCCCAGAGAGGTAATACCGGTATACACATACACGCCCAGAGAGGTAATAGCGGTATACACACACACCCAGAGAGGTAATACCGGTATACACATGCACACCCAGAGAGGTAATACCGGTATACACATACACACCCAGAGAGGTAATACCGGTATACACATACACACCCAGAGAGGTAATACCGGTATACACATACACATCCAGAGAGGTAATACCGGTATACACACACACCCAGAGAGGTAATACCGGTATACACACACACCCAGAGAGGTAATACCAGTATACACATACACACCCAGAGAGGTAATACCGGTATACACATACACACCCAGAGAGGTAATACCGGTATACACATACACACCCAGAGAGGTAATACCGGTATACACATACACACCCAGAGAGGTAATACCGGTATACACATACACACCCAGAGAGGTAATACCGGTATACACATACACACCCAGAGAGGTAATACCGGTATACACACACACCCAGAGAGGTAATACCAGTATACACATACACACCCAGAGAGGTAATACCGGTATACACATACACACCCAGAGAGGTAATACCAGTATACACATACACACCCACAGAGGTAATACCGGTATACACATACACACCCAGAGAGGTAATACCGGTATACACATACACACCCAGAGAGGTAATACCGGTATACACATACACACCCAGAGAGGTAATACCGGTATACACATACACACCCAGAGAGGTAATACCGGTATACACATACACACCGAGAGAGGTAATACCGGTATATACATACACGCCCAGAGAGGTAATACCAGTATACACATACACACCCAGAGAGGTAATACCGGTATACACATACACGCCCAGAGAGGTAATACCGGTATACACATACACACCCAGAGAGGTAATACCGGTATACACATACACACCCAGAGAGGTAATACCGGTATATACATACACGCCCAGAGAGGTAATACCAGTATACACATACACACCCAGAGAGGTAATACCGGTATACACATACACGCCCAGAGAGGTAATACCAGTATACACATATACGCCCAGAGAGGTAATACCGGTATACACATACACGCCCAAAGAGGTAATACCGGTATATACATACACACCCAGAGAGGTAATACCGGTATACACACACACCCAGAGAGGTAATACCGGTATACACATACACGCCCAGAGAGGTAATACCGGTATACACATACACACCCAGAGAGGTAATACCGGTATACACATACACGCCCAGAGAGGTAATACCGGTATACACATACACACCCAGAGAGGTAATACCGGTATACACATACACGCCCAGAGAGGTAATACCGGTATACACATACACACCCAGAGAGGTAATACCGGTATATACACATACACACCCAGAGAGGTAATACCGGTATACACATACACACCCAGAGAGGTAATACCGGTATACACATACACGCCCAGAGAGGTAATACCGGTATACACATACACACCCAGAGAGGTAATACCGGTATATACACATACACACCCAGAGAGGTAATACCGGTATACAAATACACGCCCAGAGAGGTAATACCTGTATACACATAGACACCCAGAGAGGTAATACCGGTATACACATACACGCCCAGAGAGGTAATACCGGTATACACATACACGCCCAGAGAGGTAATACCTGTATACACATAGACACCCAGAGAGGTAATACCGGTATACACATACACGCCCAGAGAGGTAATACCGGTATACACATACACGCCCAGAGAGGTAATACCGGTATACACACACACCCAGAGATGTAATACCGGTATACACATACACACCCAGAGAGGTAATACCGGTATACACATACACACCCAGAGAGGTAATACCGGTATACACATACACACCCAGAGAGGTAATACCGGTATACACATACACACCCAGAGAGGTAATACCGGTATACACATACACACCCAGAGAGGTAATACCGGTATACACATACACATCCAGAGAGGTAATACCGGTATACACACACACCCAGAGAGGTAATACCGGTATACACACACACCCAGAGAGGTAATACCGGTATACACACACACCCAGAGAGGTAATACCAGTATACACATACACACCCAGAGAGGTAATACCGGTATACACATACACACCCAGAGAGGTAATACCAGTATACACATACACACCCACAGAGGTAATACCGGTATACACATACACACCCAGAGAGGTAATACCGGTATACACATACACACCCAGAGAGGTAATACCGGTATACACATACACACCCAGAGAGGTAATACCGGTATACACATACACACCCAGAGAGGTAATACCGGTATACACATACACACCGAGAGAGGTAATACCGGTATATACATACACGCCCAGAGAGGTAATGCCAGTATACACATACACACCCAGAGAGGTAATACCGGTATACACATACACGCCCAGAGAGGTAATACCGGTATACACATACACACCCAGAGAGGTAATACCGGTATACACATACACACCCAGAGAGGTAATACCGGTATATACATACACGCCCAGAGAGGTAATACCAGTATACACATACACACCAAGAGAGGTAATACCGGTATACACATACACGCCCAGAGAGGTAATACCAGTATACACATATACGCCCAGAGAGGTAATACCGGTATACACATACACGCCCAAAGAGGTAATACCGGTATATACATACACACCCAGAGAGGTAATACCGGCATACACACACACCCAGAGAGGTAATACCGGTATACACATACACGCCCAGAGAGGTAATACCAGTATACACATACACGCCCAGAGAGGTAATACCGGTATACACATACACACCCAGAGAGGTAATACCGGTATACACATACACGCCCAAAGAGGTAATACCGGTATACACATACACACCCAGAGAGGTAATACCGGTATACACATACACACCCAGAGAGGTAATACCGGTATACACATACACACCCAGAGAGGTAATACCGGTATACACTTACACACCCAGAGAGGTAATACCAGTATACACATACACGCCCAGAGAGGTAATACCGGTATACACATACACACCCAGAGAGGTAATACCGGTATACACATACACACCCAGAGAGGTAATACCGGTATACACATACACACCCAGAGAGGTAATACCGGTATACACATACACGCCCAGAGAGGTAATACCAGTATACAAATACACACCCAGAGAGGTAATACCGGTATCCACATACACGCCCAGAGAGGTAATACCCGTATACACATACACGCCCAGAGAGGTAATACCAGTGTAGCCCTTTTTGTGAACGCCTGAACTAAGGGACTACGGTGCATAAACCTGTGGCTTCAGGAGCTCTGAGCCTCCGCTTATTGGAAGCCTGGGGGTATACCTTTATCACTTGTGGTGCAGCGCCTCCACTTACCCAGGATCCCCATTATAGAGATTATACCCTGAGCAAGAACCTAACAACAGCAGTATGCAACAGCAACCTTTTTATATCACACATGAATAACAAATGATATGCAGACTTATCATATAACATTTACATACACACACACAACGTGGCTCGGCCACACCTTATTAGGGATAATGTCCTGTACATAGGTGGCTCTGCCACTCTCCTTAGGAGTATGTCTCATAACCAGTAAAGTATGGTACCATATGCATTCTCTCAGGAAACCCAATTAGTTAGTGGGAGGCGGGATCAGCGCCTGGTGACCGGTGTAGGTGCACTTGTAGATAAGGATACCTTCCGGTCACTACGATGACCTTGACACTCCACAGGGGGTTCTGGTGTTAATCCAGCCTTGCGCCGTCTCTCCCTTCTGCAGCTCCGTCAGATGGGAAATCCAAGATGGCGGCCGCAGCTCCGCAGCTCCGCAGATAACCCTCACTAAAGGGAAACGTCCCTGACGACTATGGGCGTCCTTACAAATACAGCACCCTACGATGGCAGGGAAAAGACTCCTGGGGCTGTGGGCATACCCTACCTAAGCAGACGGGTCACTGACCCTCTGCTCTCGCACACGAGGTTCCGCCAACCTCCTCCTTCACCTCCCTCGCTGCTCTGACCCACCGCCCACACGCATCCGGTTCCTGCATACACAGTCTCGCATCCCATTGGTCCTCAGCCTCAGCTGACCTTCTCACAGTCAGAGTTCATAGTTCAAACCCCCTCCAAGTCTCTACTTATGATTACCCTTCGCGCGCTTCCCTCGCGCATGCGCAGCCCAACTGGTACGCAGTAACTTCGCTGGCAAACAGGGACAATATGGCACTGCCTATGTAATTGACAGCGCGGAACCTTTAATATATATGCACATCCTTACATTCTCCCCCCTCCAGAATCCAGCGTCCCCGCTGGACTACCTAACCACATATATATTTAACTATGTACACAACCCTCTCTTGCTAGATTAGGTTACACATCTCATTAAACAGTACCATCATAGCTTGCATCCTATGCCGAGCCCACTGCTGAGCCTCATAATGGGGTGCCCCAAACTGATCATATGCCATTCGCATGGGAGATTGACTGTTTCTTTGACTTCGGCGGGGTTGATCCTCCTCTGCTTCCTCTGCAGAGTGCTCAGTCTCAACTGGTATTTCCATCTCTACCCTTGAGGGGTGTTCAGCATTAGCACAGTCTCTTTGGGGTGTAAAACATGGACTTTGTGGGTCTAGAGGCTGACTCGCTGGAGTCAAATGATCAATGTTCGGGCCAAAAGGCTCTTTACCCGTGGCTCCTTCGGGAGATGCCTCCACGGCCGGAAGGCCCCTTTGAGAGGTTCCCTCCATTGTATCCTCAGAGGTGGCAATTTTTACAGTCTCTGAGCCATCCTCTGTGTATTCAACTGCTCCATCTAGGGCAGTGGCTGGGGCTTCCAATTCATCCGTCCCTACTTGAGGTATGAGAAGCAGATGATTCCTATGCCACACTTTTACGCGGCCTTCAGAATCCTTGATCCGGTACACAGGAAGACCCGGCATCTGTGACTCCACCTCATACACACCCTCCCGCCACCGGTCTGCCAATTTATGCTTCCCAGGAACACCTAAGTTGCGTAAAAGGACCGCATCTCCGGGGTGAATTTCCTTGTAACGTACTTTGTGGTCATAACGCCTTTTATTCCCCGCATTCAATTGTGCGGTCGTCCGCTCAGCCAATTTGTAGGCCAACTGTAAACTGTCCTTTAGTCGCTGAACGTATCGGAAATGCGTCCTATTGGATACCCCATCGGTAGATATCCGTAGGCGCACATCCACCGGTAACCGGGCTTCTCTTCCGAACATCAAGAAATACGGGGTATACCCAGTGGACTCATGTCGGGTACAATTATACGCATGTACCAATGCTTCGACGTGTTTACTCCACTCCGTCTTTTGCGGGCTCGTCAATGTACCCAACATATCCAACAAGGTGCGATTGAACCGTTCGGGCAAGGCATCCCCTTCGGGGTGGTACGGGGTAGTACGCGACTTGGCAATGTTCAGTAGGGTGAGCAACTCCCGTATCAGTGTACTTTCAAAATCCCGGCCCTGATCGGAGTGAAGACGATTTGGTAACCCATAGTGAATTAAATATTTTTCCCATAGTACTCGGGCTACCGTTACAGCCTTCTGGTCTTTCGTAGGGAACGCTTGGGCGTACCTAGTGTAGTGGTCAGTGATCACAAGAACATTACTAACTCCCCGACTGTCGGGTTCGATACAGAGAAAATCCATACACACCAAATCCATGGGACCCGAACTTTTCAAGTGTGCCATAGGAGCCGCCCTGGTAGGCAGTGTCTTCCTTTGTAAACAACGATTACACTTCCTACAATGTTGCTCCACTGACTCCCTCATTCTCGGCCAATAGAACCTATCCTGCAGTAGTCCAAAGGTCTTGTCAATGCCCAGGTGACCATGGTCATCGTGAAGGGCCCGGAGGACTAGGGTTCTCAAACGTTCCGGTAAAAACAACTGACGCCGATCGGGATGGTTATGATAGGAGATCACCCGATATAACAAACAATTGTCCATTTCAAACTTCCCAAACTCATTTAACAGGAGCTTCACCAAGTCTTTGGGGGCCCGCTTCAGTATAGACGGATTATCTTGCTGTACAGCTTGACGGGCTAGCTCCACTATGGGGTCTTGTGTCTGATAATGCACTAGATCCTTCCACGCTATGATATTATCTTCATTGATATTCATCCCGTCTCGACCTTGATAGGCCCGAGGAACAGCCTGCGAATGACATCCCAACGAGTCAACCACCCGTAATTCCGAGAATGCTACGTTGTCATCGACTATTGCTGCTACTGAACAGAGAGCACGAATCCCGGGGCCCGGTATCTCCTCCCAGACTTCCTCATCAGGGGTGGATTGCAGGCCAGGTCGACGAGACAGAGCGTCGGCACCTATGTTGGTGGGTCCGGGTTTGTATTTAAGGTTGAACCGGTAATTGGCTAGAGCAGCTAACCAACGGTGTCCGGTGGCGTCCAATTTGGCAGACGTATTGATATAGGTCATGGGATTGTTGTCCGTGCGTACTTCGAACGGTACTCCATATAGATAATCGTGCAGCTTGTCCACCACCGCCCATTTTAGCGCCAAAAATTCCAACTTATGGACCGGGTAATTCTGCTCGCTAGGGGTTAAACTTCGGCTCGCGTAGGCCACTGGACGTAGCCCGGTCTCATACTTCTGATGCAAAACCGCTCCTAGCCCGCTGAGGCTAGCATCGACATGTAGGACATAGTCTCGCTCAGGATCCGCGTAGGCCAAGACGGGGGCCTGAGTGAGGCTGGTCTTTAAGTGTTTGAAGGCCTGTTCACATTCTGGAGTCCATGTCTTCCCAAAGGGTGTCTGCGCCGAGCTCCCCTTTCTCCCGGTTTCTCCCGGATACACCTTGATAAGGTCATTCAGTCTCTTGGCCTTGCTGGAATACCCCTCCACGAACCGCCGATAATAGCCACAAAACCCCAAGAAAGACCGCAGCTCTTGAACATTTTGAGGTCTGGGCCAGTTCACCACCGCCTCGATCTTCCCTGGGTCGGTGGACACCCCATCAGCTGACACAATGTGGCCCACATACGTTACAGAGGGCCGACAGAATTTGCACTTGTCTAGCGACAGTTTTAGGCCCTCCCCCTCAAGCCTATCCAGCACCTTCATCAGTCTCTCGGAATGCTCCTCTAGAGTCCGCCCGAACACGATAATGTCGTCCAGGTACACTAAGCACTCTCGCGGGTTAAGGTCTCCGAGGGTTTTTTCCATTAGTCTCTGGAACGTGGCCGGGGCTCCGCAGATCCCTTGAGGCATGCGGGTAAACTGGTAAAACCCTAATGGACAGATGAAGGCCGTTTTTTCTTGGTCTTCCTGGCCCATGGGCACTTGATAATACCCGGACCTGAGGTCGAGCACACTGAACCATTTACTCCCGGTCAACGCATTCAGGAGGTCCTCGATTCGGGGCAGTGTATACTGGTCGGGGATAGTACGGTTATTCAGCGTTCTGTAATCCACACATAGACGGACCGTCCCGTTCTTCTTGCGGACTACCACAATGGGTGAGGCGTAAGGGCTTCGAGATTCCTGCACGATGCCAGCCGTTTCCATCTCGTCGATTAATCCCCTCACTTCGTCAACATCCCTGGGGGCAAGCCGGCGGTAGCGCTCCCGGAAGGGGGTAGCGTCGCTCATTCGGATGGTATGGTGGGCACTGCGACTGCACCCCACATCCATATCACCAGTGGAGAACACACCCCTTCGGTCGTGTAGCTCATTCTGCAGCCTCTTCCTCCACTCATCCGGGAGGGGCGAGTCGCCAAAGTCAAATTCCAATGCAGGCGCTATGGTAGTAGGCGAGCTCCTAGCTAGTCCCGTCGAGGCCTTCTCCTCGGAAGTTACCGGGTATATCCTTCCTAGCGTCTGCCGCCGGTCAATAGTCATCGGGTACGGGGATATATTCTGCACATACACCCAGGTGCGCTTCGGGATCTTCCCAGGCCATTCCTTGACCGAGGTTAGTACTTTGTAGCCCAAACGTTGTTCGTCCTGGGCCACACTCTCCAAGGTGAAGAGCTGATCCTCCGACCGTCGACGGGGGTAATGGCAAGCGGCGACCATCATTCGTCCTTCCCCCGGGGGAATCTGGGTCAGTCCCCATTCTTGGCTGTAGAGGACGCCATGCTCTTCCTCAGTCGCAATTCTACCGCAGACCTCTTGGAGGGCGGGGCAGGCCGCTAAGGCCAGCAGTGGGGCTTCTCCCGCTTCTTGCAAGAACTGGCGAAACACCGTGCGTACTATGTCAGCGTTGGTCCCCAAGATGATTGGGGCGCTGGGGCGGTCCTGAGGTTCGGGGCACACTAAGGCCTCCACTTCCATGGGGTGATGTTTACCCGTATTCAGCTGGAGAATATCTAGCTGCACCTTTATTACTCCGTCTATGGGGTAATCTTCATGACTCAATCCCCGTAGCCGCAGGGCATCCGCCGATAGCAACGGTAGTTGATGTAGGTGTTGGTCGTAGAAGGGCCGGTATACGATCGTTACTTGGGATCCCGTGTCCAACAATGCGGCGGCGTAGATGCCTTCGATAACTACGCGAATAATGGAGGCGGGGCCGATTCGGGAGCCCTGAGGAGGCGGTAATGCCTGGTCATCCTTCAGGGGTTGGCACGGCATTGAATGCGCCGGTCGGGACGACGTTCTCCGTGAGGTGGGGCAGTGGGCCCGCAAGTGTCCCATCTTTCCACATGCATAACACTGTATTTGGCTGAGGTAAGCCTCGTCTCTCCTGGTGGGGGGGCTCCGCCCGGTCGGGGGATGAGGTCTGGGTGTCACGGGGGTGGGGGCATCCTCGGGGTCAGGGTCCCCAGATTCGGGCGCATCGGTTTTGGGTTCCACTTTCTTGGCCTCCTTACCTCCGAGCTGGGGCTTCTTCCCGGTGGCTAGGTCACGCCCCAGCAGCACCGTCTCATGCGCTTGAACCCGGTCCATTAAGTCGTGAAACGACAACGCTTGTCCGGGCGTTAGGCAGCTACTGACCCGCACCGACACGGGGTGTAGGGGTAAGAGGCCCCGCAACAGCTGAGTGGTGCGTAGTCCGTTAGCTTCTATCCTTGGTAATACGCCTTTCCTCACCAGATTCCAGAGGTCCAGGTGTAATCGTCTGAGAAAATCGGACACCATTTCTCCTTCTTTCTGGGTTAACGCATGAAATTTGGACATCAACGTGTACGTGTCCACCGGGGCTCCATATGCCTTGGTCAGGCAGTAGATAAGATCAGCCGCGTCAGCTTCCGGATTGTCATCTCGGTAGTAGTGCACCATGTGGGACGCGGGGGGCCGTAAGCACTCAACTATGCGTTGTCTGCGGACCGCGTCCGTGCAGGTCCATTCAGGCAGTACCTGTTCGGTATGATCCAACCAGTCCTCTATCCCTACTTCCCCTTGAGGCGTGGGTTTCTCGCCGGAGAAGGCTTTTAACTTCCTGTACTGGAGCGACTGGGTGGTGTTGTGGATAGCGGCGGCTATGGCGGGAATAGAGGTGTCTCCTGGTAAGCTGTCCCTGACTGCAGGGTAAGCGTCCAATCTTGATACGCTAAGGCGATTGAGGCCAGCCCGCAGGCCGGACGGGGAGGACGAGGGGCCTAGGCTCAGGGTGGCTGGCCAACGAGGGTGTAGGCCACGGTCAGGGGAGTGGTCGGGGCCTCCCGTCGCGGCACCTGCGGTGGGAGCATACTCTCTCCTAGGGGTAGAGGTGGCCAGGGGCGCAGGGGTGTCCGCCTGGACTAGGGGGCAGCGCACCCCCGGGGCCTCAGCCAGCAACAGTACACGGGGCAAGGCCTCGGGGCATATGTCCTGTTCAGTGGCATACAAGACCCGGCGCCAGGTCTGGTCGCGGTCATAGAAGTGGTCTTGTACTTGGGCATTGTCCAGGAGTGGAAGCTTGCGGACCTGCTCGGTCACTGTGCCTAGCGAGATCGTGGCGGGGACATGGCCCAGCGCGAAGACACGGTTCAAGGGAATCCCGTGCCGTTGGGCCCACTTGCGCACCTCGAGCGCCGAGGGCACCGACATGATGTGGGTTGGTTGCACAATAGAGACAACACAAAAAAAAAGTGGGGGCACCCCAGGTCTAAGATCTCAGCAGCGCCTCCAAATGTAGCCCTTTTTGTGAACGCCTGAACTAAGGGACTACGGTGCATAAACCTGTGGCTTCAGGAGCTCTGAGCCTCCGCTTATTGGGAGCCTGGGGGTATACCTTTATCACTTGTGGTGCAGCGCCTCCACTTACCCAGGATCCCCATTATAGAGATTATACCCTGAGCAAGAACCTAACAACAGCAGTATGCAACAGCAACCTTTTTATATCACACATGAATAACAAATGATATGCAGACTTATCATATAACATTTACATACACACACACAACGTGGCTCGGCCACACCTTATTAGGGATAATGTCCTGTACATAGGTGGCTCTGCCACTCTCCTTAGGAGTATGTCTCATAACCAGTAAAGTATGGTACCATATGCATTCTCTCAGGAAACCCAATTAGTTAGTGGGAGGCGGGATCAGCGCCTGGTGACCGGTGTAGGTGCACTTGTAGATAAGGATACCTTCCGGTCACTACGATGACCTTGACACTCCACAGGGGGTTCTGGTGTTAATCCAGCCTTGCGCCGTCTCTCCCTTCTGCAGCTCCGTCAGATGGGAAATCCAAGATGGCGGCCGCAGCTCCGCAGATAACCCTCACTAAAGGGAAACGTCCCTGACGACTATGGGCGTCCTTACAAATACAGCACCCTACGATGGCAGGGAAAAGACTCCTGGGGCTGTGGGCATACCCTACCTAAGCAGACGGGTCACTGACCCTCTGCTCTCGCACACGAGGTTCCGCCAACCTCCTCCTTCACCTCCCTCGCTGCTCTGACCCACCGCCCACACGCATCCGGTTCCTGCATACACAGTCTCGCATCCCATTGGTCCTCAGCCTCAGCTGACCTTCTCACAGTCAGAGTTCATAGTTCAAACCCCCTCCAAGTCTCTACTTATGATTACCCTTCGCGCGCTTCCCTCGCGCATGCGCAGCCCAACTGGTACGCAGTAACTTCGCTGGCAAACAGGGACAATATGGCGCTGCCTATGTAATTGACAGCGCGGAACCTTTAATATGTATGCACATCCTTACACCAGTATACACATACACGCCCAGAGAGGTAATACCGGTATACACATACACACCCAGAGAGGTAATACCGGTATACACATACACACCCAAAGAGGTAATACCGGTATACACATACACACCCAGAGAGGTAATACCGGTATACACATACACACCCAGAGAGGTAATACCGGTATACACATACACACCCAGAGAGGTAATACCGGTATACACATACACACCCAGAGAGGTAATACCGGTATACACATACACACCCAGAGAGGTAATACCGGTATACACATACACACCCAGAGAGGTAATACCGGTATACACATACACACCCAGAGAGGTAATACCGGTATACACATACACGCCCAGAGAGGTAATACCAGTATACAAATACACACCCAGAGAGGTAATACCGGTATCCACATACACGCCCAGAGAGGTAATACCCGTATACACATACACGCCCAGAGAGGTAATACCAGTGTAGCCCTTTTTGTGAACGCCTGAACTAAGGGACTACGGTGCATAAACCTGTGGCTTCAGGAGCTCTGAGCCTCCGCTTATTGGGAGCCTGGGGGTATACCTTTATCACTTGTGGTGCAGCGCCTCCACTTACCCAGGATCCCCATTATAGAGATTATACCCTGAGCAAGAACCTAACAACAGCAGTATGCAACAGCAACCTTTTTATATCACACATGAATAACAAATGATATGCAGACTTATCATATAACATTTACATACACACACACAACGTGGCTCGGCCACACCTTATTAGGGATAATGTCCTGTACATAGGTGGCTCTGCCACTCTCCTTAGGAGTATGTCTCATAACCAGTAAAGTATGGTACCATATGCATTCTCTCAGGAAACCCAATTAGTTAGTGGGAGGCGGGATCAGCGCCTGGTGACCGGTGTAGGTGCACTTGTAGATAAGGATACCTTCCGGTCACTACGATGACCTTGACACTCCACAGGGGGTTCTGGTGTTAATCCAGCCTTGCGCCGTCTCTCCCTTCTGCAGCTCCGTCAGATGGGAAATCCAAGATGGCGGCCGCAGCTCCGCAGCTCCGCAGATAACCCTCACTAAAGGGAAACGTCCCTGACGACTATGGGCGTCCTTACAAATACAGCACCCTACGATGGCAGGGAAAAGACTCCTGGGGCTGTGGGCATACCCTACCTAAGCAGACGGGTCACTGACCCTCTGCTCTCGCACACGAGGTTCCGCCAACCTCCTCCTTCACCTCCCTCGCTGCTCTGACCCACCGCCCACACGCATCCGGTTCCTGCATACACAGTCTCGCATCCCATTGGTCCTCAGCCTCAGCTGACCTTCTCACAGTCAGAGTTCATAGTTCAAACCCCCTCCAAGTCTCTACTTATGATTACCCTTCGCGCGCTTCCCTCGCGCATGCGCAGCCCAACTGGTACGCAGTAACTTCGCTGGCAAACAGGGACAATATGGCGCTGCCTATGTAATTGACAGCGCGGAACCTTTAATATGTATGCACATCCTTACACCAGTATACACATACACGCCCAGAGAGGTAATACCGGTATACACATACACACCCGGAGAGGTAATACCGGTATACACATACACACCCAAAGAGGTAATACCGGTATACACATACACACCCAGAGAGGTAATACCGGTATACACATACACACCCAGAGAGGTAATACCGGTATACACATACACACCCAGAGAGGTAATACCGGTATACACATACACACCCAGAGAGGTAATACCGGTATACACATACACACCCAGAGAGGTAATACCGGTATACACATACACGCCCAGAGAGGTAATACCAGTATACACATACACGCCCAGAGAGGTAATACCGGTATACACATACACACCCAGAGAGGTAATACCGGTATACACATACACACCCAGAGAGGTAATACCGGTATACACATACACGCCCAGAGAGGTAATACCGGTATACACATACACGCCCAGAGAGGTAATACCGGTATACACATACACGCCCAGAGAGATAATACCGGTATACACTTACACGCCCAGAGAGAGGTAATACCGGTATACACATACACGCCCAGAGAGGTAATACCAGTATACACATACACGCCCAGAGAGGTAATACCAGTATACACATACACGTCCACTATTACTTCTAATTTTTTGCTGCACAGGGTGTCCAAATACAGGACAGTCCGGTTCAATACTGGACACCTGGCGACTCTACACAAAGTTAAGACCTTACGGCCCAGCTTAGTGCTATATCTGTACGTGTACACTAAACAAAAAAATCCACTGAATTTATCCCTGTAAATTATTTACACGACATAACTTTGATGCTTTAGTCTTGCTATGGAAAGCCATATATCCTCTCAGGAGCTGTTCAGACAAGTTTCCAGCAATTCGTGCAAATAAAGCTGTGTGCGGAGAGAGATCTATAACAAGAATGCACTGCTTGACACGCAATCATCTTTACGGTACCCGATATTGAAACCATACATATTGTTGTGTTGGATTCGTTGACATGGAACATTTTCTGGGAAGGAGTGTTCGTCCAGAACATCTGTTTTACATTCATTTAATGCTGGTCTGATTAAACTCTGCCAAGGAGGGGCGCATACATCATACAAGGGGTTTAACGCTAAGCAATGTATAGGAGATAGTATTGTCTGCGGGCAGGTGTGTGCGCTGTGCTAATAGAACGCGCATAATGAGTGCAGCGGCACACACAGAATACGCAGCAATTCACCACTGGTGTGATTTGGATATAGAGCTTTAAACACTGATCATCTTTAATTAAAGTGAAGGAAAAATGATTCTCTAGAGCAGGGTTGCGCAAACTGGGGGCGCAAGATTTATTTGGGGGGGGGCGTGGCCGGTACAAAGGCCCCCCCGCTCTTCCCCAAGGCATTTAAATTAAAAGCCGGGGGACCGCACAAAGCCTCGGTAACTCCCTTACCGTGATTCAGCCGGCATCAGGCAACGCAATGCCATGGCAATGCGGCGTCATTTGACGCCGGCACAAAAGGTAAGGGGGGTGCGCGAGCACGGGGGGAGATCAGGCAGGGGGACGCAGCGCCAGAAGTCTGCGCACCCCTGCTCCAGAGCTTTGGGTTTTCTGTACAATGAATTTGTTTGGATAGCTAAGGGAACATTTGTTACAAAGAGAGACACATTATTAACCCTTTATTTCACACAAGAAAGGTAGACACTCGTTACCCACTAAATGAGGGCGAGTGGTGGCCGTGAGACACTGAACTCTTTTCCTATCGGCAACATATTTACCGAGAGCCGACCGCGGTACCTGTCCTACTTTGTACCTTTCTGCTCCACAGCGGCCTATTCAGAAATTCAGTCAGCGGCATGAAAAAAAAAAAGGCAAATTGCGCTGCAATCCGGGACATTCTGAGGTTCTGACCCGTTTAACATCAGCGGCTCTGTTCATCCGAACGTGGACACAATGTGTGTGAGCTTTCTACACAAACCTATGTCGCCCTCGTGTTCTAAATCAGAGATCCCACCTCCTGTCCCAGCGACCCCTAGCTGTGCGGTTATAAGGATATCCTCTCATTAGCACAGGTGGGACTAATCCTTTTGACCAAACCACCTGTGCTCAAGCAGGGGGTATCCTTAAAACCTGCCCTGTTAGGGGGTTCTTGAGGACTGGAGTTGTGAATCTCTGGTAAAGGATTAGCCGGGTCACATTGTTGCTGCAGAACACGTATCCCTGTCCTTTGCTTACCTGTATTTTCCTTGGTTGACTACGTTCCCATTCGAATTATTTGAATTTAAAAGAAAGGTTTAGATATATCTCTATGGCAAGGGTGGGCTACTCCAGTCCTTAATGCACACCAACAGGTCAGGTTTTCAGGAACTCCCTGCGTCAGCATAGGTGGCGCAATCAGTTCCTACATCAGCACAGCTGGCTCAATTCTTTCGACTGAGCCACCTGTGCTGAAGCAGACATAGCCTGAAACCCTGACCTGTTGGTGGCCCTTGAGGACCGGTGTTGGCCCATCGAAGATTGAGCCACCTGTGCTGAAGCAGGGATATCCTGAAAACTGACCTGTTAGTGGCCCTTGAGGACTGGAGTTGCGCACCCCTGCTCTGTAGGTATGTAAATGCCAACTAATAGATAAAAATAAAAATGAATCTTTCATATATAATAACCAATACTTTAATATTATTCACCATGCATACGGCCAAGTTATCTTATGCACATGAATAAGAGACCCGTGAGGTTTTTAATTTCCACTATGAAGAACTCTGTTGTTGAACAATTAGATGATACAGGACGTGGTCTCATTTAACACAAGATGCTATTTATTTTAGCTTTATAATCAGCCAGCTGAATGCCTCCTTCCTGACCAATTAGACTGCGATTTATTTATTACTGGGATACCCTTCTCACCACCTCTTACTTTCCTCTTTCATTGGCATTCCCCTATATTTGCAATCGATGCTGTGCTTATAACACACGCGGCTGCTTGTACGCGGAGCACCATACTGTAATGAAATATTCATATCAATTCATATTCTTTCTTCCTGTTGTTCACACTATTTATAAGCGTACGACCTAGACAAGTTCATGTATATTTCAGTAGTAAAATGACAGTATTCTATCTTTCCCAGGTTTCTTCTGCTCAGTGCCAGCCACGCACAATCCTTGCATGTTGCAATGTGATTGACTTATGAATGAGATCAGTAGCTCGGCCATTGGCCTAATGTATTCTGTTTCTTCTGGATGGGAAGCTGCAGGAGTCACTCTGCAGTCAGCAGTGGTAATGCATTCGTTGCAAGGACCTCCATCCGTTATTTCCTGCCGCCTGCTTGGTAAATCTCCTCGTGCTCTGTCTGCAAATGGCCCAGAATTTATAATTGCAGCTCATCTGAACTTTAAATAACTCGGGCATCCACAGAGCATTGTCAGTAATTAATCCACATTTGCCCGGGGCTTGAAAAAGCTGCACAACAAAGAACGCTTTCAAATATACAGAATGCGTATTTTACAGAACTTCAGGCTAGGTGAATGCAGGATATCTTGTTTGGGTTTAATTTATAACCCCTCGGCCCTTACAGCTAACATGATGGATTTTAATGATACCCTCAATGTTCATTCCCGTATGTACTGTATGTGTGTGTATATATATGGGCACTCGGATGGCGCCACAGTATGCCAATCTGTTCTGCGCAAAACAGGAAAATGAATTTCTTTCCTCCCATCACTTGAAACCCCTTGCATACCTTCGCTACATTGATGACATCCTCCTGATTTGGACCTCTGGTGAACAGAACCTCCTACAGTTCCATGAGAACTTCAATACCTTCCAACCAACCATCAACCTCAAACTCAGCCATTCCCCGGATTAAGTATATTTCCTAGACACCACCATTAATATTAGGAACAACCAACTACAGACTTCTTTATACTGCAAACCTACAGACAGAACCAGCTATTTGAGGGACAACAGCTTCCACCCGACACACACTAAGCATGCAACATCTACAGCCAAACCATACGATACAACCGGATATGCTCCGAAAAAGCAGACAGAGACCAGCGGATTACAGCCTTGAGATCAGATTTCATAAACCGTGGATATAACCACAGAATTGTAGGCCAGCAAATCCACAAAGCCACCAGAATACTAAGAAGTGATCTCCTTGAATACAGACAGAAAGAGACAAGCGACAGGGTACCTTTGGTGGTCACATATAACCCACACCTAGAAGCCCTACGCAAGATCGCCAGGAAACTACAACCCATCCTCCAGGAAGATACAAGACTGCAACAGGTCTTCCCTGAAACACTAGGGTGCAGATGCCACCTGTGCCGCAGTTGGGATAGCCTTAAACCCTGATGTGTTGGAGGGTCTTGGGGACTGGAGTTGAGCCCCAATGCAATAGGGTACCATCAGATTGCTTTATAAATAGCACCGGCTTTGCAAAACGAGGGTATTATTTCTGCACGCCGTTACAATGTGCGTTCTCGCACTGCATTTTCTACATGTAATTGATTATTTCACACTTCCCAGTGACCTTTTCAGAATGCTTTTATGTTTTGTATTCTATGTAGCAGAAGATCAGTAATATTTGGCACTTTGCTATGAAATCTGCTTTTTAATATAAAGCCATTGAGTACCATTGTATTTCAGGGCTGTAAACGTGTCTTTGCTGGTGCAGAACTCATTTCTCATTCCACAGTGGTCAGTGTCGCACGTGTATATCGCTCCGTGGTTC
Source organism: Ascaphus truei (assembly GCF_040206685.1). Classification (NCBI taxonomy): domain Eukaryota; kingdom Metazoa; phylum Chordata; class Amphibia; order Anura; family Ascaphidae; genus Ascaphus; species Ascaphus truei. Next base: position 111,789 of record NW_027455805.1, read on the forward strand.
TCTGCTTTGTGTTGCTACAATTACTTTGGTTTATATTTGAATGCATAGCATCCTGTGTAATTGCTGGTAAAGATCTAATTCATTGTAAACTAGATTTTATTGCAGCTCTTTTTAAGGATATTTCATAGAAATCTGACTACCTTTACTTTTTCTGTATATATTTCAGTTGCATGCAGATGGGAGCGGGTCATGCAGATGGGAGCGGGGCGTGCAGATGGGAGCGGGGCATGCAGCTGGGAGCGGGGCATGCAGAAAACAAAATGGATTGGGGAGAAGTGGGTAACCATGTATCCTCCTTAAATCTCTCTCCTAGCTTCCCATCAAATTTTGGGTCACCTACAAAGTTCTCCCCCTCACCTTCAAGACTCTCCCCTAACCCCCGCCCACTTAAACTTAACATGGCAAAAACAGAACTCCTCATACTTCCTCCCGAAAAACTGTTTCTTCTTCCGCAATATAACAAAGATACGCCCTTTCCTCTGTTACTCGACTGCTAAAACTCTGACTCAGACCTTCATTCTCTCCCATCTTGATTACTGCAACCTCCTGCTGTCCGGCCTTCCTGCCTCTCACCTGTCTCCCCTACAATCTATCCTAAACGCTGCTGCCAGAATCGCTCTACTCTTTCCTAAATCTGTCTCAGCATCTCCCCTCCTGAAATCCCTCACCTGGCTTCCAATCAAATCCCGCATCTCACACTCCATTCTTCTCCTCACTTTTAAAGCTTTACACTCTTCTGCCCCTCCTTACATCTCAGCCCTAATTTCTCGCTATGCACCTTCCCGACACTTGCGTTCCGCTCAAGGATGTCTTCTTTCTACCCCCTTTGTATCTAAAGCCCTCTCCCACCTTAAACCTCTCTCACTGACTTCTATTTCCTCCCAAAGATCCATAAGAGTGTAGTCAATCCCCCAGGCAGACCAATAGTCTCGGGGATTGACTCGCTAACTGCCAACCTCTCTTTATATATAGACACATAATTACAAAAATATGTGGTCAAACAAAAGGCTTATTTAAAAGACACAGTAGAGATACTCAACCTTTTGAGTTGTGTTAAGTGGGAGAAACACTTTCTATTGGCAACATGTGACGTTGCTTCACTGTACACAATTATAGAACACACACAGGGTTGCGAATCAGTCAGGCGGGTTCTACAGGAGGATGAAAGTTTACCAGCATCACAGGTTGAATTTATTATTGAAAGTATAAAGTTCATATTAGAGCACAATTATTTTTGGTATTCACACACTTTTTATCTGCAAAAATGTGGGACGGCGATGGGGACGAGATTCGCTCCAAGCTACGCCAATCTGTTTGTATCAGATTGGGAGACAGACAACATCTGGTCAGGGAGTGAGCTTGGTGCGAATCTTGTCCTCTATCGCCGCTACATTGATGATGTGTTTTTCATTTGGAGTGGGGGAGAAGACACACTCATCAAATTCATCAATGAGATGAATATAAATTCATATAATTTGAAATTTACTAGTGAATGGAGCAAGGATCAAATCAATTTCCTAGATTTAAATATCTATATCGAAAATGAATCTATCAAAACAAAAACCTATTTTAAAGATATAGATAAAAACAATTTCATCAAGAGAGACAGTTGCCATTTACCACAATGGATGGACAATGTACCAGCAAGCCAGTTCACCAGGATAAGAAGGAACTGCACAGACAAAGAACAATACATCACACAATCTGAAAAAATCAAAAACAGATTTTTGGAGAAAAACTACAAAGAGGAAACAATAGAATCAGCTATAAATAGGGCAGGGGAACTTCAGAGAGAGGATCTATTGGTACCCAAGCAAAAAAATTCAAAGAGAAACAACAAATATGATTTTGCATTTCTAACGGGATATAGTAGAGATGCAGGAAAAATTAAGAATATCATTCAAAAGCACTGGGATATACTCAAAAATGATCCAGTATTGGGCCCCAATATCCCTGATAGACCAAATGTGATATTTAAAAAAGCCTCTAATCTTAAAGACAAACTAGCCCCCAGTGCATTAAGGGATTCTAATTCTAAGAACAATAGATGGCTAAATAAGAAAGGTTTTTTTGGCTGCACAAGTTGCAAGGCGTGTGGTTTTAGGTCTTCTGATCATACCAATTTTTGCTCTAATGTCACCGGTGAAGTCTTCAATATTGAAACTTTTATGACTTGCAGGACAGACCACGTAGTCTATCTGGTGGAATGTTCCTGCAAGTTACAATACATCGGAAAGACCATAAGACCAGTAAGAACTCGAATTATCGAACATCTGAGTGGCATTAAGAGAAAATTAACCAACCACAGTATACCAAATCATTTTTCTGAATGTCACGGTGGGGAACCAACAGGCCTAGTCTTTAAAGCTATCGAACATGTACTACCCCATTGGAGGGGAGGGGATAGGGGGTCAGAACTCCTAAAGAGGGAAACATTTTGGATCCATCGCCTCAAAACATTAGCTCCAAGAGGCCTTAATGCTGAGATAGATCTTGCTCCTTTTTTGAAATAGATTATGCTCAAAATCATGGTACTAATATGATCCTCTTTTGTTCCTTTGTCTCTTTGTCTTTGCACCAGCTTTTCCCATCTTATTTTTCAGGATTTCCCATAGGAATCTACAACTGTACATACTATATCTGTATGTTGATATTTTGATCCTGTGTCCATACATTGTAAATGAAATGTCATTATAGTTGATTGATAGAGTTTTTTTATTAGCACCAAAGTACTGTATTTTTATTTTTATTTTTATATTTATCCTATATTCTTCTTCACTCCGTCTTTATCCATATATAATTAGCCCCCCTGTCATCGCAACCCTAGTGAAAGCCTTTAGAATTCTGTTTCACATCTCAATTATGATAAATTGAATATATATAGTATCTTTACAGCCCATTATATCCATTAATGTATATACATAAAACATAAAGTTTGGACCACCAAGATATACCTAAAGTAAGATGCCATTAAACTGCCATCAGGAATCAATACCCTGCTATATTTTCATGATACATTAGTTCCCAGATATGCGATAGTGCAGAAGATTGCACCTTACCAAAGACTGCACATATATACGAACTCCCAATAATACTATTATAATAGACCCATTGTTTGCTATCTGAGCATTATGGTTAGTACCTATGGGAGTAAAAGACCCATTGAAGAAGTAAGAAAAAATCATTTGAAAAAATCATTTTAAAAAAATGTTGTGTACGGTCTTATACTGAGCACAGAATTTACCCCTCAAACTCCATCTCCCCAATCTATATTCATATATTCATATGTGTTGCTCCTTGAGGATTATAGAAAAGGAAAAAATCCACTTATGCCATTTAAAACATTAATTGTCTAATGACATTTCATATTGCCCAAGTTGGGATATCATTGTAACTGTTTATACATATATGTACCTTGATACACCATAAGGTCAAAATGTCTGTTCTCTGTTTGTTTCATTTATGCATTGTCATCTGTACTTGCATATTCACGTATGCGTAGCAATTGAGTATATTACTTGAAAGTTCCAATTTCACTCCCACAATAACAGTCTTAGATCAGGTTGTTTAATTCTTTAATTGTATAATTGAATAGATTAGCTTGTCTATAGGGTATATAAGTATCAACTGCATTCAACCTTTACACACTCCTGACGAAGCCGACAACAGCTACAGCAAGCTGGGCGAAACGCGTAGAGTGTACCAATTTTGGACTCAAACGCGACCCGTAGCTGACCTACTCTGCAGCCGTGACGTCATCTTCCTGGACGGGCGCCGTGAGGGAGGCTCTGAACCGGCATACAGATCCGTGAGAGAAAGCCAGCCAAACACCCGAGGGAGGCGGTGAGCAGTTCGGGGAGCTTCTATTTTCTCCATTTGTGAGATACATGCATGATTTTTACTGGCACATTGCAAGTGCGCATTTTATTGACCCGTTTTTTATATTATAAAGTTGTACCTTTTGATCGCACTATGTAGTTTTCTCTCTATTATATATACATCATCCTGCTGACGTTATCTCAAACAAGGGGGGTCCAGATCACAGATGGGTGGCAACCCAATTTGCCAATTGCCTGATTAACTCATACATCTTGTGAGTAACACATTTATACGAGCCAAGACAATATCATTCTACTTTATAGAAACGTCTGCACTTAAATTTGTATTTCTTTCCCCTTATGCTCCCCCTGGATGTTTGAGAAAAATACTTGAATCTTTGGAACCCGCGAAACAGGTCCCACCAGTGAGGTTTGAGCTGGGTGGTTGGACTTTAATCATCATATATCACATTTCATAGATTTATTCACAATTGTTATCATTTATAGTTGTTTGCGCCTTTTATCACTTAATTCACAATACGCTATATAAATAAAGACATACATACAAACTGCTCCTCGGGGACCCCCTGCTTCCGGAGATATTTACCTGCGAATTAGGTGCCGGTAGCTGCTCTCCTGGGCTACCGGGGTTCACAATATGGCCGCTGCTCTGAGATCTCAGGCCCTACGGGCCAATAGGAAGCCATGATGTCATCAGTGCAGCTTCCTATTGGCCCATGTGATGCGAGAGCTTCAAACTTGTAGCCCAGCATGCTGAGCCGGAGCAGCTACCGGCACCTACTTCGGAGGTAAGTACCTTAGCGGCGAAGCGACCGGCGGTGAGATGTCCCTGCGGCGAGGCGAGTAGTGAAACGGCCATGACCAAACGTCCTAAACCAGTAATAATATGCTAGTGACCGACGACAGAGACGCTCCTGCAAAGAGCTTAGCCACGTTTTGTGGACACTCTTGACAAACCAAGGCTACACAATTTGGGAGCCGGCGATCTAACCGTACGTTTCAGCATAATAACCTAATAACGGTGACGCGTTCTAAACCATCGCGGCATTTCTTCATGGGATGTCATACAAATGTCAAAGTCCCTGTGCCATTTCCCCCAACGTTTCGGATGCCTTCCTGTTCATGATATCACCCAGTTGGCAATGATGCCTTTCAGACACCTCTGCCCAGGTGTATGCGTTTAATACAAAGGATAGCTAATTGCAGCCGTTGGTGCCAGTGGAATTGGGCTGTGCCTGGCTACGACTGGGCAGGTTAAACACTTTCTCTATTGAAGCTTTGCCAGATGTTGCAAGGATATCGAGCCGAATGTTTGAAATAAACGTATCACTGCGGTTCCAAAAAAAGAAGAAGAGCTATTTGTGCCGATGAATAGACTGCTGTAAAAATAATCCAATTAAACACTGGGGTCAGATATCCGAGTGCTACAGAAAGACAATCAAAACATGTTTATAAGCAGCAATAGTGATAATGTGTAGCGATAGAACGTCGCAACAGTTGTGGGGAGAGGTGGTGGTGGGGGGGGGGAAGGAGAGAGGGGGGACGGAGAGGGGGGAGAGAGGGGGGTGTGGGGGGGTTCTCAGTGCTTTCATGGGAAGTAAATGATAGACAAATAGATGCTACATGAAGCTTTGTGCATAGAGTATACACACATTTCACTTGCAAAGCATCCTGTACCGTACAAAGAAAGCAACCACAACTTATATATTTCGGTTTCCCTAGAACACGCGTGTTTGCCCTCTGAGAGGGGGCACGTTCTAAGCTGTTGCAATAACAGCCACGTGCAGTCTTCCTGCCTCTTGGTCACCGCGCCGGCTCTCTTATCTGGGAGCGGAGAGCAGAGAGCACAAAGGTAATGATATTGTGCGAATCGGATTTATAAATTGCTTAAAGCGCAAAATCACATTGGCCCTAAACAAGGGTGCTCAACGCCAGTCCTCAACCCCCCCCCTCCCCACAATCAACGTTTTCAGGATATCCCAGCTTCAGCACAGGTGGCTCAATCAGTCTTCGACTGAGCCTCTGATTGGGCCACCTGTGCTGAAGCAGGGATATCCTGAACACCTGACCTGTCGGGCGGGGATTGAGGACCGGCGCTGAGCCCCCTGTTCTAACGCAATGACCTCCGTGTTTGCAAGGAGAATGTCCATGTGACACAAAAGGCGAAACGTGGGGGGGGAATTCGGACAGCTCCTTTACTGTAGATACCTGTGTGCTAATATGTCCTTCATTCTCCTACAGCGGTGAAGGAGAAAGCAAAAATATGTAAGGGATTGTCACATTACCCCTTAGGCTTACTACAGTATGTTGTATTGTATTGTATGTCTTTATTTATATAGCGCCATTAATGTACATAGCGCTTCACAGTAGTAATACGCGTGGTAATCAAATAAATAACAGATAATATAAATAACCGATCATGGGAATAAGTGCTTTAGACATTAAAGTAACATTAAGGAAGAGGAGTCCCTGCCCCGGGGAGCTTACACTCTAATTGGTAGGTAGGGAGAACATACAGAGAAAGGAGGAGGGAGTTCTGGTAAGTGCGTCTGCAGGGGGCCAAGCTTTGTGTATCATGTGTTCAGAATATCCACAGTGCTATTCATATGCTTCTTTAAGCAAGTGTGTCTTAAGGTGGGTCTTAGAGGTGGATAGAGAGGGTGCTAGTCGGGTACTGAGGGGAAGGGCATTCCAGAGGTGCGGGCCCTTACATGTATACAGTGACTAAGATATAGGTGGACTATGTATACCACTATGTAGGAATAACGAAATCTCTTCTACCTACGCCATATAACCTCTAAATAGATGTGCTGCATTTATTATTTTTTTTTGGTCTGGAGAATGAAGCTAAATAATAAATAATTCAACCCGTGCAGTTTAAAAATAAAACTGGGAACACGGTTTCGGATCAGCTGCTCATGCCAGGAAGAGTAGCAGGCATTCAAACTCACTGAAGCAGAGACCATGCCCTGCAGCAGCTGAACAATTTGTTTACAGCTCAACGTGGAATGAGAGTGTATAGTCAGATATAGAAACAAGGAGGTTTAACCAATTCAATGATGGGGACCTGTAACTTCAGGGGTGACTTTTCTTTCTATCGTTCGCCCATTCCCTACCAAAGGCCATCATTTTTGTGACACTACGAGGGCAGTAAGAGTAAAACAAGACCATGGGTCACGTTCACCAAGTGGTGTTACTATGACAGATTAAATACCTGATGGCACCACGACACCTCTTATGGTCCATTCCAATCAATGGGCTCTAACGTGTCTTATTGCATAGCATCACTTGGTAAAGATGGCCTAATATGTGTGTGTGTTATAAAGGTAGACAGGACACAGGCAAAGAATTAGGCCAGTGGTTTCCAACCTTTATTTGGTTAAGGAACCCTATAATTATATTGTGACATTCTGAGGAGCCCCAACCCTCTCTAATAGCGCATCTGAGATCACATACATTGTAAGGAACCCCAACCCTCTCTAATAGCGCGTCTGTGATCAGATGCATTATAAAGAACCCCAACTGTCTCTAATAGCGCGTCTGAGATCAGATGCATTGTAAAGAACCCCAACCCTCTCTAATAGCGCGTCTGTGATCAGATGCATTATAAGGAACCCCAACCCTCTCTAATAGCGCGTCTGAGATCAGATGCATTATAAAGAACCCCAACCCTCTCTAATAGCGCGTCTGTGATCAGATGCATTATAAAGAACCCCAACTGTCTCTAATAGCGCATCTGAGATCAGATGCATTGTAAAGAACCCCAACCCTCTCTAATAGCGCGTCTGTGATCAGATGCGTTATAAGGAACCCCAACCCTGTCTAATAGCGTGTCTGAAATCAGATGCATTGTAAGGAACCCCGACCCTCTCTAATAGCGCGTCTGAGATCAGATGCATTGTAAGGAACCCCGAACCTCTCTAATAGCGCGTCTGTGATCAGATGCATTGTAAGGAACCCCGACCCTCTCTAATAGCGCGTCTGAGATCAGATGCATTATAAAGAACCCCAACCCTCTCTAATAGCGCGTCTGTGATCAGATGCATTATAAAGAACCCCAACTGTCTCTAATAGCGCGTCTGAGATCAGATGCATTGTAAAGAACCCCAACCCTCTCTAATAGCGCGTCTGTGATCAGATGCATTATAAGGAACCCCAACCCTGTCTAATAGCGTGTCTGAAATCAGATGCATTGCAAGGAACCCCGACCCTCTCTAATAGCGCGTCTGTGATCAGATGCATTGTAAGGAACCCCAACCCTCTCTAATAGCGCGTCTGAGATCAGATGCAATGTAAATTCTTCTGTATTTGGTACAATTTTCAAATTACCTGTAATTTCACTGAACCCTTTAGGGATGCCCGCAGAACCCAAGGGTTTCTAGGAAACCTGGTTGAAATCCACTGAACTAGGCACTCAGTCCAAATGCCTGTTATGTAACATGAAGCAATCCATGTGTGTCTATTCTAATCAATGCAGGTCATATCTTCAAGATATTATGAATATTATAGACCTGCTGATTGCAACTGAAACCAATTTGTTAATCTACATGTAGCCCTTTTTGTGAATCCCAGGTCTAAAGGAACTACTGGTGTTGTGTATACCTGTGGCTTCAGGAGCTCTGAGCCTCCGCTGTGGGGGAGCCTGGGGTCATACCCTTACTTATCATGGTGCAGCGCCTCCACTTACCCAGGATCCCCATATTAGAGAATCTACCCTGAGTAAGAAACATACAACGGTATTGTGCAACAGGCAACCTTTTACTATTGCGATTAGTTAACGAAAGCTTAGAGAGTATACATGACACGTCTTAAACCCTTATCTTAATATATAAAATCGAAATGGTTAGTGAGGTTAGTGCTATCTGCGGTGAATCTGATTGGTCCTCAGCCTCTGGCCAATCAGATTGCTGTGTGTGACGTCACCCAACTGCCACTCTTCCCCCTTGGCTCACGACACACACACACACACACACACACACACACACACACACACACACACACACACACACACACACACACACACACACACACACACACACACACACACACACACACACACACACACACACACACACACACCTCTCTCTCTCTGGCGCTCATCTCTCCCTCCCCTCATCTCTCCCCTCCCGGTTCTCTCCCCCCCCCTTCCTCCCTCGCGGCGCCAGTAGAGGTCCGCCGCTCATCTCTCCCCTCCCGGCGCTCATCTCTCCCCTCCCGGCGCTCATCTCTCCCCTCCCGGCGCTCATCTCTCCCCTCCCGGATCTCTCCCCTCCCCCTTCCTCCCGGCGCCAGTAGAGGTCCGCCGCTCATCTCTCCCTCCCAGCGCTCATCTCTCCCCTTCCTCCGCTCACGTCTCCCTCCGCTCACGTCTCCCTCCGCTCACCTCTCCCTTGCGGCGCCTCATCTCCATCCCCGGCGGGGGAACAGGCAGCGGACCCCCTTCCTCCCTCGCGGCGCCTCATTTCCATCCCCGGCGGGGTAACAGGCAGCGGACCTCCTTCCTCCCTCGCGGTGCCTAACATGGCGGCGCGCCCGGAAGGACACCCTTCTTCCCTCGCGGCGCCGAGTGAAAAGATGGCGGCGGCCGGAAGTAGAGGTAGGTGTCGCTCTAGGTGACGTCTGTGTGTGTGTGTGTGTCACTGTGTGTGTGTGTGTGACACTGTGTGTGTGTGTGTGTGTGTGTGAGACACTGTGTGTGTGTGTGTGACACTGTGTGTGTGTGTGTGTGTGTGTGTGTGTGTGTGTGTGTGTGTGTGACACTGTGTGTGTGTGTGACACTGTGTGTGTGTTGCCCCCCCTGCCTTTCACGCCCCCCCTGCCTTTCACGCCCCCCCCCTGCCTTTCACCCCCTCCCCGCCTTTCACGCCCCCCCTCGCCTTTCACGCCCCCCCCCGCCTTTCACGCCCCCCCCCCCGCCTTTCACGCCCCCCCCGCCTTTCACGCCCCCCCCCGCCTTTCACGCCCCCCCCCGCCTTTCACGCCCCCCCGCCTTTCACGCCCTCCCCGCCTTTCACGCCCCCCCCGCCTTTCACGCCCCCCCCGCCTTTCACGCCCCCCCCCCGCCTTTCACGCCCCCCCCCCCGCCTTTCACGCCCCCCCCGCCTTTCACGCCCCCCCCTGCCTTTCACGCCCCCCCCTGCCTTTCACACCCCCTCCCTGCCTTTCACGCCCCCCCCTGCCTTTCACGCCCCCCCCCTGCCTTTCACGCCCCCCCCTGCCTTTCACGCCCCCCCCCCCTGCCTTTCACGCCCCCCCCCTGCCTTTCACGCCCCCCCCCCTGCCTTTCACGCGCCCCCCCTGCCTTTCACGCCACCCCCCTGCCTTTCACGCCACCCCCCTGCCTTTCACGCCCCCCTGCCTTTCACGCCCCCCTCCCTGCCTTTCACGCCCCCCCCCCCCTGCCTTTCACCCCCCCCCTGCCTTTCACGCCCCCCCCCCCCTCACCCCCCCCCCCTGCCTTCACGCCCCCCCCCCTGCCTTTCACGCCCCCCCCCTGCCTCCGGCCATCCCCCCCCTGCCTTTCACGCCCCCCCCCCTGGCCTCCGCCGCCCCCCTGCCTTTCACGCCCCCCCCCTGCCTTTCACGCCCCCCCCTGCCTTTCACGCCCCCCCCCCCTGCCTTTCACGCCCCCCCCTGCCTTTCACGCCCCCCCCTGCCTTTCACGCCCCCCCCCCTGCCTTTCACGCCCCCCCCCCTGCCTTTCACGCCCCCCCCCCCCTGCCTTTCACGCCCCCCCTGCCTTTCACGCCCCCCCCCCTGCCTTTCACGCCCCCCCCCCCTGCCTTTCACACCCCCCCCCTGCCTTTCACCGCCCCCCCTGCCTTTCACGCCCCCCTGCCTTTCACGCCCCCCCCCCTGCCTTTCACGCCCCCCCCCCTGCCTTTCACGCCCCCCCCTGCCTTTCACGCCCCCCCCTGCCTTTCACGCCCCCCCCCTGCCTTTCACGCCCCCCCCTGCTTTTCACGCCCCCCCCCTCACGGCCTCCGGGCAACGCCGGGTATATCAGCTAGTACTCTATATATCACATAATGTAACACACACACAGTGGCTCAGCCACACCTTGTTAGGTATAATGTTCTGTACACAGGTGGCTCTGCCACTCTCCCAAGGAGTATGTCCTGTAACTAGTATCTGTATAGCATAGTATGCTGGCACACTGGTGCCCCCAATTAGTTAGTGGGAGGCGGGATCAGCGCCTGATGACCGGTGTAGGTGCACTTGTTGACTAAAGATACCTTCCGGTCACTACGGTGACCACACCACTTCACACAGGGTCCCCAGTATTGCTCCAGCCTTGCGCCGACACTCCGCTATGCTGTGCGGTCTGTTCTCCAGACCAAGATGGCGTCCGCAACTCCGCAGCTGAACCCGCACTAAAGGGTAGGTCCCTAACTACTACGGCTGTCCCTACAAAAGCGGCACCCTACGATGACAGGGGTAATGCTCCTGGGGGCTGGGGAATGTCTCTGACCTAAGCGGATGGGTCACTGACCCTCCGCTCACGCACACGAGGTTCCGCCACCTTCCTCCTTCACCTCTTACTCGTGTCTCCCTCCGCCCACACGCATCCTGTCCTCTGTATCCAGAGTCTCGCACCCTATTGGTCCTCAGCCTCAGCTGACTCTCCCACAGTTCAGAGTTCAGAGTGCAACCCCCAAAGTCTCTCTAGATTGGTTGCCTTTCGCGCGCTTTCCTCGCGCATGCGCAGCCTGACTCTTACTCAGTGACCTTACTGGCAAAAGAACAGTATGGCGCTTCCTATGTCAGTGACAGCGCGGAACCATCATATATATGTATACACATCCTTACATACAGAACAGAAAATGAAATAACAATGAAGATCCTTCCCCATTAGGACTGTGTGAGGATTAGCGATAATCAGGCATATCCTACCCCCATACATACGTGCGCTCATATTTATGCCGATAACATACACTATTTTACATACTATACTGTAAAAATCCAAGATTCAGTGCTTGATTGGGAAGCGAGGACAATATAATTCATCCCAAGGGCAGTACAAAGGACTTTGTAGGTTGGAGGAAAGGAGATTTCACCAGCAACAAAGGAAAGGGTTCTTTACAGTAACAGCAGTTACAATGTGGACTTCATTACCCATGGAGACTGTGATGGCAGATACACTAAGATTTTACACAATAGATACACAATAGATTTGTTCAAAAATGGTTGGACATCTTTTTAGAAAGGAAAGGTATACAGGGATATAACAAATAAGTATACATGGGAAGGATGTTGATCCAGAGATTAATCCGATTTCCAATATTTGGAGTCAGGAAGGAATTTATTTTCCACTTATGAGATATCATTGGATGATATAACACTGGGGTTTTTTGTTTGCCTTCCTCTGGATCAATAAGTAAGTATAGATATAGGATAAAGTATCTGTTGTCTAAAGCTAGCATAGGTTTAACTTGATGGACGTACGTCTTTATTCAATCTCATCTACTATGTAACTATGTAACTATGTAACTGTGTAACTATGTAACTATAATGGTTTGAATTTAACACTAATATCATTAGTGTCACTAATTGAACGGAAGTGTTTGTCTCCTTGCACAGTATGCAGGGTTACAAGGCCCTTTCTATTATGCAGGTAACACAATGGCAGGCGGTTTATATATAGCCCCATTGCATACATTCACACTGCCTCAGTCAGTATGGCTGAGCCACTGATCCAGCCACCTGTGCTGAAGCAGCAATATCCTTAAAACCTGACCTGTTGGTGGAGTTGGCGACTCCTGCATTAGGCCGTGATTATACCCAAAGCGCGCGATGCCACGCACCGCCAAAACATATCAGTTTTCCAATGAGCACGCACTAAGTGCGTGCAATAGCGCACGCAATGGAGGTGGCCAAGCGCGCGAATGTAGAGCCCATCTGTAAAATAATATAATTATGTAATGTGCATATTTACATGTAATGTGCTTCCGATCCCCAGGCTCGTGTGTTTGATGTGACAAGCAAATGGGAATCCCACAGTTTTAGTTCTTATTTCACGTTATTGAATAGAAACGGATATATCCAGCCAAGCAACCAGGAAAACACAGCCTGGAAATACACACTTTTAAATTGTGGATGAAGTACAATGCGCATAAAACAGCAGGTGTTACAGTACAATCGCCAACGCGACGTCTCAGGAGATTTACCTGGTTTCTATGCTGCAATCCACTTTATTTCCAGAATGCTTTTAAAGCGCGCTAGGTGCTCTTAACTACAAGTGTTGATATTAGGCTTTATAACAAGTCCTGTTATTGTGTCTCATGCTTACCTGTTACATGAAACTGGCGGCTGCTGATACTGGCGTGACACAAATGAAGTGTGGTAAACGAATGATGTGAAACCGTTGAAATTCTTTTTATCTTGAGAATGTGCCACTGCAGATTTTTTGCTGAAGCTGAAATCTAGAAATTTTTCCTATTCTATTTTTGTTGTGAATGTTCCAGTAATGCTGGAATTTGTGGAGTGTTTATCTGCGGTAGGGTAACTATTTCCTGATGAAGGATGAAGGATGAAGGATGAGCAGCGGCTCAGTGAGTAAAGACACTGACTGGCCTTGAGATTGCTGCAGGGGAGCCTGGTTCAATTCCCGGTGTCAGCTCCTTGTGACCTTGGGCAAGTCACTTTATCTCCGTGTCCCAGGCACCAAAAACAGAGTGTAAGCTCCGCAGAGCAGGGACCTGTGCCTGCAAAATGTCTCTGTAAAGCGCTACGTAAAACTAGCAGCGCTATACAATAACATGCTATTATTATTATTATGAAAGCAGTATGTTTATTCCGTGGTATTTGCAGTTTGTTCTCCAGACGTATACTTTTCTACCTATATTTGAAAAACTATAAAATATAGTTTGGTTAAAAAGAATAGTACCATTAAATGGAATGATATTTCTAAGTTACAGGTATTTGCACCTGTAGTACAGGCGTAGCTGACGTTATTGCATTTATTTATAAAATATTTTACCAGGAAGTAATACATTGAGAGTTACCTCTCGTTTTCAAGTATGTCCTGGGCACAGAGTAAAACAAATAATACATGGTTACAAATACAGTTACATAAATGAACAAGGTATACATTTATATACAAGACATTGCATGCACAGTTAAAGAAAATATATATTATGAGCTTATGAAACAGTTACAGACCAGATTAAAGTGTGAGACAGCCTTAGATTTGAAAGAACTTAAGCTGGTGGTGGATATGAGAGTCTCTGGTAGGTTGTTCCAGTTTTGGGGTGCACAGAAGGAGAAGGAGGAACGTCCGGATACTTTGTTGAGTCTTGGGACCATGAATAGTCTTTTGGAGTCTGATCTCAGGTGATAGGTACTGCATGTGGTAGGGGTGAGGAGCTTGTTCAGATAGCTGGGTAGCTTGCCCAGAAAGTATTTGAGGGTGAGACAGGAAAGGTGAACTTTGCGCCTAGACTCTAGTGATGACCAATCTAGTTCTTTGAGCATTTCGCAGTGATGTGTGTTGTAGTTGCATTGGAGAACAAAACGACAAATTGAATTGTAGAGGGTGTCAAGTTTGCTAAGGTGGGTTTGAGGAGCCGAGCCATATACTATGTCTCCATAGTCAATAATTGGCATTAGCATCTGCTGTGCAATACGCTTTCTGACCAGGAGACTTAGGGAGGATTTGTTCCTGTAAAGTACCCCTAGTTTGGCATAGGTCTTGGTTGTCAGGGTATCAATGTGCATCCCGAATGTTAAGTGGGAGTCAAACCATAAGCCCAGGTATTTAAAACTAGTGACAGGTGTTAGGGTGGTTTTAGCGTTGGTTCTAATCAGGAGCTCAGTCACTGGAAGCTTTACAAATTTAGTCTTGGTCCCAAATACCATTGTTACAGTCTTGTCAGTGTTTAAAAACAGTTTGTTTTGGGAAATCCAGTTTTCGAGTCTCAAAAAGTCAGACTGAAGTATGTGTTGAAGGTCAGAGAGGCTATGGCTGTGTGCATACAGGATTGTGTCATCTGCATACATGTGTATTGAGGCTTCCTTACAAGCTGTGGGAAGATCATTAATGAACACTGAGAAGAGTAGGGGCCCCAGAACAGAGCCTTGCGGGACACCACAGGTGATATCCAGGGGGTTGGAGTTAGAGCCTGAGATGGACACATGTTGGGATCTTCCTGATAGGTAGGACTGAAACCAGTTTAAAGCATGTTTCCCTATTCCAGAGCTCTGGAGTTTGTTAAGCAGGATAGCATGATCAACTGTGTCAAAAGCCTTTGCAAAATCTAGGAATACTGCACCAGTGAGTTGTCCCCGTTCCATTCCACACTGGATTTCATTGCAAACTTTTAGCAGGGTAGTTACGGTGGAGTGTTTGGGACGAAACCCAGACTGGAATTGGCTAGGGAAATTTGTCTTGGTGTAGAACTCGCTTAATTGGGAGTGGACACATTTTTCCATAACTTTGGATAGAATTGGGAGAAGTGAGATTGGCCTGTAGTTTGAGACAGTGTTTTTGTCCCCACTTTTGAAGATTGGGACAACTCTGGCAGTTTTCCAGGTCTTAGGGATATGGCCTGCAGACAGGATAGAGTTGACTATCGACGCAATTGGTTTGGCAATGGCTGGGGCACCAAGTCGTAGGAACCTAGATTGTAGTAAGTCGGGTCCACATTGGCTGCTTAGTTTTAGTTTGAGGAGCGCTTGTGTAATCTCCTCTTCAGATACTGGGCTAAATTGAAAATTGTGGGCAGTGTTGGGAGGGGGTGGGACTATAGGGGTACTCCCAGGATGAGATTCAGGTTTGGGGTTTGTGCTGCGTTTCGCTAATAGGTTAGTGGCACACCCCACAAAGTAATCATTGAATGCATTTGCAATGTCAGTGGGGTTTGTCAGAGTAATATCCCCCTTAGTGATATTACTTGGTTGTTGATGGTTAGGAGGCTGGAATATATTGTTGATAACCTTCCAGAAATTAGCTGGGTTTGATGTATTCTGGAGGAGATTGTCAGAGTAATATTGTGCTTTTGCATGCCTTGTTTGCCTTGTGCACACGTTCCGCAGGCATCTGTAGTGATTGAGATCCTTGGTAGTGCCAGTTACTTTGTAGCTTTTCCACAAGGCATCCCTGAACTGGTAGAGTGCTATAAGGTCAGGTGTAACCCATGGAAGGTGGGCCCCCTGTACCCTTATTTTGCGTAGTGGAGCATGGGTATCGCAGAGTTTTAAGAACTCGGATTGGAAATAGTCGAGCGCAGAATCAGGGTCGGGAATTAAATCGATTCTGTGCCATGGGCAGTTGGTAAGGTCATCCAGAAACTGTTGTGGGTTAAAGTTTTTAAATGTTCTAGTTAGGAGAACTTTGGGGCTTGAATGGGGCGGTTTAATTTTCCTTACACAGTACACTATTGCATGGTCACTGAAAATGTCAGGAAGGATGCCAGAGGATTGGATTCTGCTGGGGTTTGAGGAGAGAATCCAGTCTAGCAAGGAATGGTTATGCGACTTCAGGTTTATTCGTGTGGGTTGGGAAATGAGTTGCGATAGGTTAAGTGACTTGAGTTGTATCTGGATTTTGTGGTTTTTAGGGTCAAGCCAATTGAAGTTGAAATCCCCAAGAACTAGCAGCTCACTCTTCTCATTCAGAGAGGAAATGGAGGCAAGAAATTGGGTGATATGACATGGGTGTGACAGAGGGCACCCTGCACTAGACAAGTTAAAGCTGATCTGCCAGTAAATAGTACAGCTTATACAAAGGGAAATTAATATAAAAGTTTAATTCAAACATTTTAACACCTTCACATGAGATCCCAAAAATAGACGGGCTACCATCCCATTTACTAAGCTGTTTTATGCCATTCAAGTCAGTAACTTAGATTGTAAGCTCCTGGGGACAATGTATCCTATAGCCTTTGTGATGCACACACCACGTTGCAGTCTCTTTTATCCCAATTTAAGGCCGGAAACACTATTTCTCTATATGGGGTTTATTTACAGGAATTAAATCATACATCAACAGGCCCACCGTCCCTTTAAGTCCAAATAAAACATAAAAAGAACACCTATTCCCTTTAGGGAAAGCTAACTGCACTGTACCTTTCGCCCTCACTAGTTGAATGGCCAGCTAAGATGGTTCCCACCCCCAAAACATGCCCTGGCCTAGGCAACAATGTATACAGTCTCTGCACACAATAAAAAAGCGTTTTGCTCATCTGCTAGTCCTTTGGAGAAGACGTCTCCGCTTCAGCACGGTCTCTCGTCCTCCCTTCCTACGGGAACTCGGCATTTACAGAGGAGAGTTTCTCTGAGCTCACGTGGGGCCAAGGACCAGACATCCCCGCTTCAGCACGGTCTATCGTCCTTCCTTCCTAGGGGAACTCGGCCCCACGTGAGCTCAGAGAAACTCTCCTCTGTGTCACTCTCTGCTCTGTCCCCCTTCTCTGGGAACAGCAGTGTCCGTCACTCAGTCTGCCAGCCTCTGGTGTCTTTTAAAACACTTCCCCCTTCACTCAGGTGTCCAGCCTGATTAATTCATTTTCAGCTGAACTAGCTACTCTAAGAAAGATTAACACTTTTAGAGCTGACAAACTCCCCAGCTGCCCTATTCCAGCACCTAGAGGAACAGTGATGGTCTCACACCTGGTATTGTCATTTACCCTGTTGCACTTGTTACCATTGTTTGAATGTACATACTTTACCTCCTATTGTGATGTTGTACAGTGCTGCGTACAGGACAGGCACTATGTATACCACATGATACCTGCTTACAATGGCCTGGAAGGTGTTTTCTGACGCTGGAGATTGCTTGGTAAATCTGTCCCCTAATCATTTCATTACCAGTTTATATTGACAGACATTTTTATGTTCACCACTAATACTGTATACTGTATAATGATTGCGGTCGGGGAAATAGAACGGCCAGTTCAGTATCAGGTCAATAGTCTGTTTACCGCCTGACCCGCTATTAATGTGCTTCTGACCTCGGGGTATTACAAGTGATAGGGAAGATTAAAGCACCAATCCAAGCCGTTTTTGTTTTCTTTTTACCCAGGGTTGAAGCAGGGGGTCTCTGGAGCTGAACCCCATTAATTCCAGCTCAGGGGACCCCCTGCTTCCGTAAATATTTACCTCTGTAGGGGGTGCCGGTAGCGGCTCCACTTGGCTACCAGGGTTCACATAATGGCGGAGTTTCAAAGCTCCCGCGCAAGTAAGTATTTCAGGAAGCAGGGGGTCCCCGGAGCTGGAATTAACGGGGTTCAGCTCTAGAGTCCCCCGGCTTCAATCCTACATACATTATTTAAAAAAATCAAAAAAGCAGCAGGGCTGTTAATCTCTCCCTCTCGCCGCCCCTAGGCGTCGCCGTACCGTCTCTCCACCCAGGGACGGGCCTGGGACTGTAACTGCCACGGTGCATATTATCTGCCGTTCTCAGACCTGGGACTGTAACTGTCACGGTGCATATTATCTGCCGTTCTCAGGCCTGGGACTATAACTGCCACGGTGCATATTATCTGCCGTTCTCAGGTCTGGGATTGTAACTGTCACGGTGCATATTATCTGCCGTTCTCAGGCCTGGGACTGTAACTGTCACGGTGCATATTATCTGCCGTTCTCAGGCCTGGGACTGTAACTGTCACGGTGCATATTATCTGCCGGTCTCAGGCCTGGGACTGTAACTGTCACGGTGCATATTATCTGCCGTTCTCAGGCCTGGGACTGTAACTGCCACGGTGCATATTATCTGCCGTTCTCAGGCCTGGGACTATAACTGTCACGGTGCATATTATCTGCCGTTCTCAGGCCTGGGACTATAACTGTCACGGTGCATATTATCTGCCGTTCTCAGGCCTGGGACTGTAACTGCCACGGTGCATATTATCTGCCGTTCTCAGGCCTGGAACTATAACTGTCACGGTGCATATTATCTGCCGTTCTCAGGCCCGGGACTGTAACTGTCACGGTGCATATTATCTGCCGTTCTCAGGCCTGGGACTGTAACTGTCACGGTGCATATTATCTGCCGTTCTCAGGCCTGGGACTGTAACTGTCACGGTGCATATTATCTGCCGTTCTCAGGCCTGGGACTGTCACTGTCACGGTGCATATTATCTGCCGTTCTCAGGTCTGGGACTGTAACTACCACGGTGCATATTATCTGCCGTTCTCAGGCCAGGAACTATAACTGTCACGGTGCATATTATCTGCCGTTCTCAGGCCTGGGACTGTAACTGCCACGGTGCATATTATCTGCCGTTCTCAGGCCTGGGACTGTAACTGCCACGGTGCATATTATCTGCCGTTCTCAGGCCTGGGACTATAACTGCCACGGTGCATATTATCTGCCGTTCTCAGGCCTGGGACTGTAACTGCCACGGTGCATATTATCTGCCGTTCTCAGGCCTGGGACTGTAACTACCACGGTGCATATTATCTGCCGTTCTCAGGCCTGGAACTATAACTGTCACGGTGCATATTATCTGCCGTTCTCAGGCCTGGGACTGTAACTGCCACGGTGCATATTATCTGCCGTTCTCAGGCCTGGAACTATAACTGTCACGGTGCATATTATCTGCCGTTCTCAGGCCCGGGACTGTAACTACCACGGTGCATATTATCTGCCGTTCTCAGGCCTGGAACTATAACTGTCACGGTGCATATTATCTGCCGTTCTCAGGCCTGGAACTATAACTGTCACGGTGCATATTATCTGCCGTTCTCAGGCCTGGGACTGTAACTACCACGGTGCATATTATCTGCCGTTCTCAGGCCTGGAACTATAACTGTCACGGTGCATATTATCTGCCGTTCTCAGGCCCGGGACTGTAACTGTCACGGTGCATATTATCTGCCGTTCTCAGGCCCGGGACTATAACTGCCACGGTGCATATTATCTGCCGTTCTCAGGCCTGGGACTGTAACTGCCAAGGTGCATATTATCTGCCGTTCTCAGGCCCGGGACTATAACTGCCACGGTGCATATTATCTGCCGTTCTCAGGCCAGGAACTATAACTGTCACGGTGCATATTATCTGCCGTTCGTTCTCAGGCCTGGTACTGTAACTGTCACGGTGCATATTATCTGCCGTTCTCAGGCCTGGGACTATAACTGCCACGGTGCATATTATCTGCCGTTCTCAGGCCTGGGACTGTAACTGTCACGGTGCATATTATCTGCCGTTCTCAGGCCTGGGACTGTAACTGTCACGGTGCATATTATCTGCCGTTCTCAGGCCTGGGACTGTAACTGTCACGGTGCATATTATCTGCCGGTCTCAGATCCGGGACTATAACTGTCACGGTGCATATTATCTGCCGTTCTCAGGCCTGGGACTGTAACTGTCACGGTGCATATTATCTGCCGTTCTCAGGCCTGGGACTGTAACTGCCACGGTGCATATTATCTGCCGTTCTCAGGCCCGGGACTGTAACTGTCACGGTGCATATTATCTGCCGTTCTCAGGCCTGGGACTGTAACTGTCACGGTGCATATTATCTGCCGTTCTCAGGCCTGGGACTGTAACTGTCACGGTGCATATTATCTGCCGTTCTCAGGCCTGGGACTGTAACTGTCACGGTGCATATTATCTGCCGTTCTCAGGCCCGGGACTATAACTGCCACGGTGCATATTATCTGCCGTTCTCAGGCCAGGAACTATAACTGTCACGGTGCATATTATCTGCCGTTCGTTCTCAGGCCTGGTACTGTAACTGTCACGGTGCATATTATCTGCCGTTCTCAGGCCTGGGACTGTAACTGTCACGGTGCATATTATCTGCCGTTCTCAGGCCTGGGACTGTAACTGTCACGGTGCATATTATCTGCCGTTCTCAGGCCTGGGACTGTAACTGTCACGGTGCATATTATCTGCCGTTCTCAGGCCTGGGACTGTAACTGTCACGGTGCATATTATCTGCCGTTCTCAGGCCTGGGACTGTAACTGTCACGGTGCATATTATCTGCCGTTCTCAGGCCTGGGACTGTAACTGTCACGGTGCATATTATCTGCCGTTCTCAGGCCTGGGACTGTAACTGTCACGGTGCATATTATCTGCCGTTCTCAGGCCTGGGACTGTAACCGTCACGGTGCATATTATCTGCCGGTCTCAGGCCTGGGAGTATAACTGTCACGGTGCATATTATCTGCCGTTCTCAGGCCTGGGACTATAACTGCCACGGTGCATATTATCTGCCGTTCTCAGGCCTGGGACTATAACTGCCACGGTGCATATTATCTGCCGTTCTCAGGCCTGGGACTGTAACTGTCACGGTGCATATTATCTGCCGTTCTCAGGCCTGGGACTATAACTGCCACGGTGCATATTATCTGCCGTTCTCAGGCCTGGGACTATAACTGCCACGGTGCATATTATCTGCCGTTCTCAGGCCTGGGACTGTAACTGCCACGGTGCATATTATCTGCCGTTCTCAGGCCTGGGACTGTAACTGCCACGGTGCATATTATCTGCCGTTCTCAGGTCTGGGACTATAACTGTCACGGTGCATATTATCTGCCGTTCTCAGGCCTGGGACTATAACTGCCACGGTGCATATTATCTGCCGTTCTCAGGCCTGGGACTATAACTGTCACGGTGCATATTATCTGCCGTTCTCAGGCCTGGGACTATAACTGTCACGGTGCATATTATCTGCCGTTCTCAGGCCTGGGACTGTAACTGTCACTGTGCATATTATCTGCCGTTCTCAGGTCTGGGACTATAACTGTCACGGTGCATATTATCTGCCGTTCTCAGGCCTGGGACTGTAACTGTCACGGTGCATATTATCTGCCGTTCTCAGGCCTGGGACTGTAACTGTCACGGTGCATATTATCTGCCGTTCTCAGGCCTGGGACTGTAACTGTCACGGTGCATATTATCTGCCGTTCTCAGATCCGGAAAGCTCGTGCAGTTCAAAAAAAGTGATTTTATACAGGCATACCCCGGTTTAAGGACACTCACTTTAAGTACACTCGCGAGTAAGTACATATCGCCCAATAGGCAAACGGCAGCTCACGCATGCGCCTGTCAGCACGTCCTGAACAGCAATACCGGCTCCCTACCTGTACCGAAGCTGTGCGCAAGCGGGGAGACTATAGAGCCTGTTACAAATGCGTTATTTACATCAGTTAGGCACATATATGACGATTGCAGTACAGTACATGCATCGATAAGTGGGGGAAAGGGAGTGCTTCACTTTAAGTACATTTTCACTTTATATACATGCTCCGGTCCCATTGCGTATGTTAATGCGGGGTATGCCTGTCATTTATTTATTGTCCTAAATAACTAATTTCTATATGAGAACTGTATGACAGAGATGTGCTGAGCACATAGAAATCAGAGCTGTACAACTTTTCTCTTTTTTGGCTCCTGTAATGTTTCAGACATGATTGTGGACTACAAAACATTTTAAAAGCCACATAATATTTCTTGCTTGAGTATACATGGGCCTGCTGCCAGTTTTCCCTAGAAACCAGACATTATAAGAAGTTGTGCCATTCATTTATCCACTTGAAATATGAAACTAGAGATATAGAATTACTTTGGGACGCTGCACAAACAGGGGGACGCAGAAATTCGCTACTTGATGGAGCTGGGGTTACGTTGGATAAAAACGTTACACCTTCATATCGCATCAAGCAATAGAAAACTTGCTGAACATGTTTTACTGATAAGTAGGGTCTTGTAAAATAACTTCACATTATTTTATTTATTTATTTGTAAAAATGTGTTACCAGGAAGTAATACACTGAGCGTTACCTCTCGTTTTCAAGTATGTCCTGGGCACAGAGTTATAACAACACATGGTTACATTAAAAGAACAGGGTTATACAGTCACTTCACAGACATTTCATGGACAGAGAGTTGAAAAATTGGGTACAGGGGATAAAGGGCTTGTGATTTTCCGATTGAAATAGAGCAGCTTTTTACTTTATCAACAGCACTTTATCACTTTAACATCAGCGAACGGCTCACACCCTTTGGCTGCCCTTCCGCTATGCCAAAGGCTGTCCACCTTTGGAGAAACTCAGATGTACACTGGAGTGGGTGATTTTCAATGCAGCTGTGAACAAAAAGTTCTTTGTCCTCTTGGCTCATTAACATTCCAGTGGGTGGGGTTGACGTTCCACAAAGTAGAAGCAAATGTTAACCCTGTGCAGAGGGGAGCAGCTCATGGGGAGCCCCATCAGGCTGTCCGCATTTGGGGCAACGCAGATCACACCCCAAAACAATTATTTTGTTGTGGAAAGAAATGTTTTATGCTGGAAGATACATTGATAAGTATTTTCTGCTGCGTCTTTAGATCCAGCGATTGCTATAATAACATCGTTTACAGATATAGGGCTGATGTTATCTAAGCTTTAAATCAATAAAATAAATCAGTAGTGATACTAGTTTTTGGGAGCAATTGACCCATCAGCTATGTTACCTGTTATTTCGACAAATACCATTTTTTTACCCATCTCAACACAAACGTAAAGTTCATATAAGAAGTTATATATTTTTTTCAAACTTCTATCTTAAGAAAAGTGATCTCCATCCCAAACTGGCACCAACCTAATGGGAGAGAGTGAGATTTAATGGCTATGTGCAAAACACCAATCAGAGTTTAATGGGGTAGGCATTGCTTTCTTGTTTTGTATCCGTCGTTTCTTTACTTGATACTATTGTGTCTGTTATTTACGTTTGTATTTTATGCTCTTTTTGTAGGCTCATATTCCTAGAACAATGTAATAGTCGGTTAAAACGTGAATAAAAACATACATATTAAAGGAGCAATTGGTGCACTTTCTTTAGTAATTTTTAACACAGGATTGAAGCAGGGGGGGTCTCTTGTGCTGAACCCCATTCATTTCCCCTGCTTCCCAAGATCCTGCCTACAAAGGGGGGGGGGGGCAGAATGTCGGCAAAGGTAAAAGTCCCCGGTCAAGTGGGCCAATAGGAAGCCGAACCTGATGACATCACAGCTTCCTATTGGCCCGCAGGGTGTGGGAGCTTTGTAACTCCGCCATTACCTGAACCCTGCTAGCTGAGCGGCTACCAGCGCCCCCTACGGAGGTATCTCCAGAAGCAGGGGGTCCCCGCAGCTGAAACGTCTGGGGTTCAGCTCTGGAGACCCCCTGCTTCAATCCCATGTAAAGAAAATCGCACATAAAAAAACACCCGCTTGGGTTTCCTCTTTAAAACATGAATAATAACATATTAATGTAGCGACTTTATTACATTTGCTCAGCTCAGGATGTCCAAGGTAAAGCCCGGCCATAATCCGAGCCGCATGGGAATACTATACATGAAAAGCTATTAAATAGCACGTATGCTATATGGGATGTGTTACAGAAGCTGTATAGGGCTGTGCACGGCCTTTGGATGTATTTATTGTTGGGAGTAACCAGGGTCTATAAAGTGAATTGAAACAATGACACACATCGTACAGCTAACAATTAACGCTCAATAACATCAGACACAGTGTGATAAAAGTAGCTTGCCTCGAATTAAATCAGGCCTAGTCACCGATATAAATACGCAAACACCCAAGTGCGAACTCCGGATAGCTGGGCATCGAGCTACGCGTGATTAGTGATGTCAGTGCGTCACAGGTCTGGATAGAACTGCAACTTCTAGAGACGAGCGATGATTCACCCGGTCTCCTGCCGGTCTCCTGCCGGTCTCCTGCCGGTCTCCTGCCGGTCTCCTGCCGATCTCCTGCCGGTCTCCTGGGCACCCCAGGCTCGCCGATGTGTTAATGGCCCTCTGGCAGCAAACAGGTTAAACTGTGTTCTCACATATTATTTACAGTTTCTAACTAACCTGCCATACAGTTAATTATTCATGTATACACCTGTATGTATATATATATATATTTATTTTTTATTACGGTATATACATACACTTATTAAAAAAGAAAAACAAGCTTATTTGAAATGAAAAATGAGAGAGCGAGAGAGAGCGAGAGAGAGCGAGAGTTGTGCCATTTTGTCTAAAAGGACAGTGCCCACTATTGGTAGCCGGGCTGAGGACCGCCGATAAGGAGTGCCGGCCGATCCCTCTCACTCGCCCTCCCCCCCCCCCTCTCAGGAAACCCCTGCTCAATAATATGTCAGTCCCTCCCCCCATATCCCTCCCTTATCAACCCAGCCAGTCGTCAAGACTTTAGTCCATCTGTGGCCCCCTGGCAGCCCCAGCGCCTCGCACGTCCTGTCTGTCCAGTGCAGAGAGAGCAGAGATGTGGATCGCAGCTTCTCACTGCTCCCCCCGCCTCTTACTGACAGTGCGCTGATAAATACAGCTCCTCTCCCGGGAGGGTAAGAGTGGGACAGTATTAACCATCGAACCGGCATTAAGCAACTCAGAAGCTCCCCCCGCACCTGGAACTTCACCGCTGCATGTGCACCTCACATATATACTGTATATAGGTAATGTGCACCTCACATATATATACTGTATATAGGTAATGTGCACCTCACATATATACTGTATATAGGTAATGTGCACCTCACATATATACTATATATAGGTAATGTGCGCCTCACATATATACTGTATATAGGTAATGTGCCTCACATGTATATACTGTATATAGGTAATGTGCACCTCACATATATACTGTATATAGGTAATGTGCCTCACATATATACTGTATATAGGTAATGTGCCTCACATATATACTGTATATAGGTAATGTGCCTCACATGTATATAGGTAATGTGCCTCACATATATATACTGTATATAGGTAATGTGCAGTCATTTTGAGGGCTCAAGTGCCACACGTGGTTCTTGAAGGATATAATATGTTGCCTACCGCCGCTTTAATCTCTGGCGCCGGGGAACCTGGAATCCAGCTTCATGATGACCTACTGTAGAGCCAGATAGGCAGCAATGAGAACCACACCTCTCTTTAAATAGCACAATAACCATTGGTTATATCACTGAGTGCTCCCACTTTATTTCCATATTTTGGGGGTGCTGATGCACATGTTCAGTTCATTTTAACACCATACAAGGCTGACCCCCTTTGGCTCTCAAAGCAGAAGTTATTGGCAGGTCTTCC
Source organism: Ascaphus truei (assembly GCF_040206685.1). NCBI lineage: Eukaryota > Metazoa > Chordata > Amphibia > Anura > Ascaphidae > Ascaphus > Ascaphus truei. The sequence continues at coordinate 137,648 of NW_027455805.1, forward strand.
AAGTATCAATCAGTCTCTAACATGCTTCAAGAAGTTCCATCTTTCCATGTTAGAATCTCAAAGCCACACACAGTAATAAACCAATATTAATATACTCGCTTCACTTGCTCGGCTCGCAGAGCCAATGAGGGGGGGGGGGGGTGTGTTTCTTTTCTTGTTCAGCTTGGCTAGCAGCCACCGATTTCCCAGTAAATACATAAGTCCTGTCCTTACTGTGGGCATCGCAGTGCATCACTTAGTCAAAGTGCTCCTGTCTGGCTAAAGTGAAAGAAATTTTTCTGCGCCCTTGCAGTGCGCCCGCTGAGGATGAGAACCCGCTGGCTGTCAGGCGCTGGCACATATACAGACCATTTTTTTAATTTTTTTTGTGATCTTCTATTTTTAAATGTCCAGTATGGCCAATTTTGAAAGTGAGCCCCATGCGATACCCTCTAAAGCAGATTAACCTCTTCAGTGTCCTAATCCCGTACTTGGTAAATCCCTGGCAGGCCAGGGGCCCCATTCACACAATAGGTAAGCCAGCATGGTTTTGCGCGTTTTCTAGGGGAGGGTAGGAACCGGTGGAGACAGAAGTGGGGGGCACGTTACTTCCGCCTGCGTCATTGGTGGGCAATCAATGCCATGCGGTTGTAACAAAACGGTTATATGACTGGCCCAGTCTGCAGTACCGTGTTCACATGAGACAACTCCTGCTGTTTACAACGTTCTCAGGCCCCCGAGGCGCGCTCTACAGAGGAGAGCTGCGTTACTTGGCCCAGCTGTCATAGGGCAGCCAGGTGTCCAGTATTCAACCGGAATGTCCTGTATTTAAACACTGTCCATTAAAAAATGAGACGCAATGCTGGACATGTATGTGTGTGAGAGACAGGCTGGGGAAGGGGCGGGGCCTGGGTCAGTGGGCGGGGCTGGAGTTGCAGCCTGAGAGACAGGCTGGGAAAGGTGAGAGGGAGGGAAGGGGCGGGGCCTCGGTCAGTGGGCGGGGCTGGAGTTGCAACCTGAGAGACTGGCTGGGAAAGGTGAGAGGGAGGGAAGGGGCGGTGCCTTGGTCAGTGGGCGGGGCTGGGAAAGGTGAGAGGGAGGGGAAGGGGCGGGGCCTGGGTCAGTGGGCGGGGCTGGAGTTGCAGCCTGAGAGACAGGCTGGAAAAGGTGAGAGGGAGGGAAGGGGCGGGGCCTGGGTCAGTGGGTGGGGCTGGAGTTGCAGCCTGAGAGACAGGCTGGAAAAGGTGAGAGGGAGGGAAGGGGCGGGGCCTTGGTCAGTGGACGGGGCTTGGGCCTGAGAGACAGGCTGGGAAAGGTGAGAGGGAGGGAAGGGGCGGGGCCTTGGTCAGTGGGTGGGGCTGGGAAAGGTGAGAGGGAGGGGAAGGGGTGGGGCCTGAGTCAGTGGGCGGGGCTGCAGCCTGAGAAACAGGCTGGGAAAGGTGAGAGGGAGGGAAGGGGCGGGGCCTGGGTCAGTGGGCGGGGCTTGGGCCTGAGATACAGGCTGGGAAAGGTGAGAGGGAGGGGAAGGGGCGGGGTCTGAGTCAGTGGGCGGGGCTGCAGCCTGAGAAACAGGCTGGGAAAGGTGAGAGGGAGGGGAAGGGGCGGGGCCTGGGTCAGTGGGCGGGGCTGGAGTTGCAGCCTGAGAGACAGGCTGGAAAAGGTGAGAGGGAGGGAAGGGGCGGGGCCTGGGTCAGTGGGTGGGGCTGGAGTTGCAGCCTGAGAGACAGGCTGGAAAAGGTGAGAGGGAGGGAAAGGTGAGAGGGAGGGAAGGGGCGGGGGAAAGGTGAGAGGGAGGGAAGGGGCGGGGGAAAGGTGAGAGGGAGGGAAGGGGCGGGGGAAAGGTGAGAGGGAGGGAAGGGGCGGGGGAAAGGTGAGGGGGAGGGAAGGGGCGGGGGAAAGGTGAGAGGGAGGGAAGGGGCGGGGCCTCGGTTAGTGGGCGGGTCTGCAGCCTGAGAGACAGGCTGGGAAAGGTGAGAGGTATGAAATGCACTATTCCCTGATATGTGTATGTGAGTGCGTGTGTATGCATGCATATATGCACTATTCCCTGATATGTGTATGTGAGTGCGTGTGTATGCATGTATATATGCACTATTCCCTGGTATGTGTATGTGAGTGCGTGCGTATGCATGTATAAATGCACTATTACCTGGTATGTGTATGTGAGTGCGTGCGTATGCATGTATATATGCACTATTCCCTGGTATGTGTATGTGAGTGCGTGCGTATGCATGTATATATGCACTATTCCCTGGTATGTGTATGTGAGTGCGTGCGTATGCATGTATATATGCACTATTCCCTGGTATGTGTATGTGAGTGCGTGTGTATGCATGTATATATGCACTATTCCCTGGTATGTGTATGTGTATGTGAGTGCGTGTGTATGCATGCATATATGCACTATTCCCTGGTATGTGTATGTGAGTGCGTGTGTATGCATGCATATATGCACTATTCCCTGGTATGTGTATGTGAGTGCGTGTGTATGCATGTATATATGCACTATTCCCTGGTATGTGTATGTGAGTGCGTGTGTATGCATGTATATATGCACTATTCCCTGGTATGTGTATGTGAGTGCGTGTGTATGCATGTATATATGCACTATTCCCTGGTATGTGTATGTGAGTGCGTGTGTATGCATGTATATATGCACTATTCCCTGGTATGTGTATGTGAGTGCGTGTGTATGCATGTATATATGCACTATTCCCTGGTATGTGTATGTGAGTGCGTGTGTATGCATGTACTGTATATATGCACTATTCCCTGGTATGTGTATGTGAGTGCGTATGCATGTATATATGCACTATTCCCTGGTATGTGTATGTGAGTGCGTGTGTATGCATGTATATATGCACTATTCCCTGGTATGTGTATGTGAGTGCGTGTGTATGCATGTATATATGCACTATTCCCTGGTATGTGTATGTGAGTGCGTGTGTATGCATGTATATATGCACTATTCCCTGGTATGTGTATGTGAGTGCGTGTGTATGCATGTATATATGCACTATTCCCTGGTATGTGTATGTGAGTGCGTGTGTATGCATGTATATATGCACTATTCCCTGGTATGTGTATGTGAGTGCGTGTGTATGCATGTATATATGCACTATTCCCTGGTATGTGTATGTGAGTGCGTGTGTATGCATGTACTGTATATATGCACTATTCCCTGGTATGTGTATGTGAGTGCGTATGCATGTATATATGCACTATTCCCTGGTATGTGTATGTGAGTGCGTGTGTATGCATGTATATATGCACTATTCCCTGGTATGTGTATGTGAGTGCGTGTGTATGCATGTATATATGCACTATTCCCTGGTATGTGTATGTGAGTGCGTGTGTATGCATGTATATATGCACTATTCCCTGGTATGTGTATGTGAGTGCGTGTGTATGCATGTATATATGCACTATTCCCTGGTATGTGTATGTGAGTGCGTGTGTATTCATGTATATATGCACTATTCCCTGGTATGTGTATGTGAGTGCGTGTGTATGCATGTATATATGCACTATTCCCTGGTATGTGTATGTGAGTGCGTGTGTATGCATGTATATATGCACTATTCCCTGGTATGTGTATGTGAGTGCGTGTATGCATGTATATATGCACTATTCCCTGGTATGTGTATGTGAGTGCGTGTGTATGCATGCATATATGCACTATTCCCTGGTATGTGTATGTGAGTGCGTGTGTATGCATGTATATATGCACTATTCCCTGGTATGTGTATGTGAGTGCGTGTGTATGCATGTATATATGCACTATTCCCTGGTATGTGTATGTGAGTGCGTGTGTATGCATGTATATATGCACTATTCCCTGGTATGTGTATGTGAGTGCGTGTGTATGCATGTATATATGCACTATTCCCTGGTATGTGTATGTGAGTGCGTGTGTATGCATGTATATATGCACTATTCCCTGGTATGTGTATGTGAGTGCGTGTGTATGCATGTATATATGCACTATTCCCTGGTATGTGTATGTGAGTGCGTATGCATGTATATATGCACTATTCCCTGGTATGTGTATGTGAGTGCGTATGCATGTATATATGCATTATTCCCTAGTATGTATTTGTGAGTGTGTGTGTGCATGTATATATGCACTATTCCCTGGTATGTGTATGTGAGTGCGTATGCATGTATATATGCATTATTCCCTAGTATGTATTTGTGAGTGTGTGTGTGCATGTATATATGCATTATTCCCTGGTATGTGTATGTGAGTGTGTATGCATGTATAATACCAGACATTAAAATAGTTATAGTGGGTGTATATATAAACACACTATAACTATTTTAATGTCTATTAGATAGATAGATAGATAGATAGATAGATAGATAGATAGATAGATAGATAGATAGATAGATAGATAGACACACACACTTTCTTATCCCATTCCAACGATGAAGGACCCTGAGAGGTTGGAAAGCTTGTGGTACTGGGGTTACACGATGACGGACCCTGAGAGGTTGGAAAGCTTGTGGTACTGGGGTTACACTATGACGGACCCTGAGAGGTTGGAAAGCTTGTGGTACTGGGGTTACACTATGATGGACCCTGTGAGGTTGGAAAGCTTGTGGTACTGGGGTTACACGATGAAGGACCCTAAGAGGTTGGAAAGCTTGTGGTAATGGGGTTACACTATGATGGACCCTGAGAGGTTGGAAAGCTTGTGGTACTGGGGTTACACGATGAAGGATCCTGAGAGGTTGGAAAGCTTGTGGTACTGGGGTTACACGATGAAGGATCCTGAGAGGTTGGAAAGCTTGTGGTACTGGGGTTACATGATGACGGACCCTGAGAGGTTGGAAAGTTTGTGGTACTGGGGTTACACGATGATGGACCCTGAGAGGTTGGAAAGCTTGTGGTACTGGGGTTACACGATGATGGACCCTGAGACGTTGGAAAGCTTATGGTACTGGGGTTACACAATGATGGACCCTGAGAGGTTGGAAAGCTTGTGGTACTGGGGTTAAATGATGACGGACCCTGAGAGGTTGGAAAGTTTGTGGTACTGGGGTTACACGATGAAGGACCCTGAGAGGTTGGAAAGCTTGTGGTACTGGGGTTACCCGATGAAGGATCCTGAGAGGTTGGAAAGCTTGTGGTACTGGGGTTACATGATAACGGACCCTGAGAGGTTGGAAAGCTTGTGTTACTGGGGTTATATGATGACGGACCCTGAGAGGTTGGAAAGCATGTGGTACTGGGGTTACACGATGACGGACCCCGAGAGGTTGGAAAGCTTGTGGTACTGGGGTTACATGATGACGGACCCTGATAGGTTGGAAAGTTTGTGGTACTGGGGTTACACGATGAAGGATCCTGAGAGGTTGGAAAGCTTGTGGTACTGGGGTTACAAGATGACAGACCCTGAGAGGTTGGAAAGCTTGTGGTACTGGGGTTACACGGTGACGGACCCTGAGAGGTTGGAAAGCTTGTGGTACTGGGGTTACATGATGACGGATCCTGAGAGGTTGGAAAGCTTGTGGTACTGGGGTTACACGATGACGGACCCTGAGAGGTTGAAAAGCTTGTGGTACTGGGGTTACACGGGACTCTGAGACGTTGGAAAGCTTGTGGTATTGGGGTTACACGATGACGGACCCTGAGAGGTTGGAAAGCTTGTGGTACTGGGGTTACACGATGAACGACCCTGAGAGGTTGGAAAGCTTGTGGTACTGGGGTTACACGGTGATGGACCCTGAGAGGTTGGAAAGCTTGTGGTACTGGGGTTACACGGTGACGGACCCTGAGAGGTTGGAAAGCTTGTGGTACTGGGGTTACACGATGAAGGACCCTGAGAGGTTGGAAAGCTTGTGGTACTGGGGTTACCCGATGAAGGATCCTGAGAGGTTGGAAAGCTTGTGGTACTGGGGTTACATGATAACGGACCCTGAGAGGTTGGAAAGCTTGTGTTACTGGGGTTATATGATGACGGACCCTGAGAGGTTGGAAAGCATGTGGTACTGGGGTTACACGATGACGGACCCCGAGAGGTTGGAAAGCTTGTGGTACTGGGGTTACATGATGACGGACCCTGATAGGTTGGAAAGTTTGTGGTACTGGGGTTACACGATGAAGGATCCTGAGAGGTTGGAAAGCTTGTGGTACTGGGGTTACAAGATGACAGACCCTGAGAGGTTGGAAAGCTTGTGGTACTGGGGTTACACGGTGACGGACCCTGAGAGGTTGGAAAGCTTGTGGTACTGGGGTTACATGATGACGGATCCTGAGAGGTTGGAAAGCTTGTGGTACTGGGGTTACACGATGACGGACCCTGAGAGGTTGAAAAGCTTGTGGTACTGGGGTTACACGGGACTCTGAGACGTTGGAAAGCTTGTGGTATTGGGGTTACACGATGACGGACCCTGAGAGGTTGGAAAGCTTGTGGTACTGGGGTTACACGATGAACGACCCTGAGAGGTTGGAAAGCTTGTGGTACTGGGGTTACACGGTGATGGACCCTGAGAGGTTGGAAAGCTTGTGGTACTGGGGTTACACGGTGACGGACCCTGAGAGGTTGGAAAGCTTGTGGTACTGGGGTTACACGATGAAGGACCCTGAGAGGTTGGAAAGCTTGTGGTACTGGGGTTACACGGTGACGGACCCTGAGAGGTTGGAAAGCTTGTGGTACTGGGGTTACACGATGACGGACCCTGAGATGTTGTAAAGTTTGTAACATAACTACTTGTTGGTCCAATAAAAGGCCTCATACCCCCTACTCCCTCTCCTTCCTTTGTTACTACATAGAAGGACCAGCCTGCCCCCCCCCCCCCCTTTCTTAGCTCAAATAAAAAGGAAATTCTTCGCCAGTTCAGATTTGTTAATTGCTGCATTACTTTAATCTGGGGCAACTCAGGGAGACCACCTGCTTCCCACTAACTCAATTAGTGCCAAGCGTGCAGCAAGAGAGATTTGTAGAGAGAAAAATAGGAACAGTACAACAGCAACCCGGAAATAGCGTCACATAACATTGGCATTGCGAAGTACATAAACACCCCCCAGCAGGAGGCGCAGCAACGCGCTGGGGGGTGAGGGCCGCGACGCCGTGTATCCGCGATATCGCCGTTACTTGTGTCCTTCATGCTTTAGGTTATGTTCCCGGAATAACTTCCTTTCTTGCAGTGAGAAGGGAAAAACCGGGTGTCGCGGAAGCCTGGGAAAGTCTCCGAATATCTAAATTCACCCAGAATATTCCATGGGATTGGCAGCTGTGTTTAATACGTCCATCGGGCCAGGTTAAAGTGGGGAGTGTTCCCAGAAGAACCGGAGTTTATCTCAATCCTGCTACATTTCAGGGATTCTTAATTCTATGTACCAAATCACCTGGAGAACGTAATTAATTTAATACCTTAACGACGGCGAGCTGTTTTTGTGTCCTGATCTAATTAGTGTATCTAAAGCATCTGGAGATTATGCCGGAACAAGATTCTGCAACCGTATAAATTAGGGCACCGCATTCCTAGTCACGTAGGGAGCTACAGTAGTCTCTCGCAGGGCTGGACATTCGTTACCAGTCTCTCGCAGGGCTGGACATTCGTTACCAGTCTCTCGCAGGGCTGGACATTCGTTACCAGTCTCTCGCAGGGCTGGACATTCGTTACCAGTCTCTCGCAGGGCTGGACATTCGTTACCAGTCTCTCGCAGGGCTGGACATTCGTTACCAGTCTCTCGCAGGGCTGGACATTCGTTACCAGTCTCTCGCAGGGCTGGACATTCGTTACCAGTCTCTCGCAGGGCTGGACATTCGTTACCAGTCTCTCGCAGGGCTGGACATTCGTTACCAGTCTCTCGCAGGGCTGGACATTCGTTACCAGTCTCTCGCAGGGCTGGACATTCGTTACCAGTCTCTCGCAGGGCTGGACATTCGTTACCAGTCTCTCGCAGGGCTGGACATTCGTTACCAGTCTCTCGCAGGGCTGGACATTCGTTACCAGTCTCTCGCAGGGCTGGACATTCGTTACCAGTCTCTCGCAGGGCTGGACATTCGTTACCAGTCTCTCGCAGGGCTGGACATTCGTTACCAGTCTCTCGCAGGGCTGGACATTCGTTACCAGTCTCTCGCAGGGCTGGACATTCGTTACCAGTCTCTCGCAGGGCTGGACATTCGTTACCAGTCTCTCGCAGGGCTGGACATTCGTTACCAGTCTCTCGCAGGGCTGGACATTCGTTACGTCTCTCGCAGGGCTGGACATTCGTTACCAGTCTCTCGCAGGGCTGGACATTCGTTACCAGTCTCTCGCAGGGCTGGACATTCGTTACCAGTCTCTCGCAGGGCTGGACATTCGTTACCAGTCTCTCGCAGGGCTGGACATTCGTTACCAGTCTCTCGCAGGGCTGGACATTCGTTACCAGTCTCTCGCAGGGCTGGACATTCGTTACGTCTCTCGCAGGGCTGGACATTCGTTGCCAGTCTCTCGCAGGGCTGGACATTCGTTACCAGTCTCTCACAGGGCTGGACATTCGTTACCAGTTGCAAGTTTTCTTTATATTGTGCTGCATTGTGCAAAGAACTGACAACACAAGTATCTAACCCCCTGACCCACAGAGCTTACAATCTAATATTTTATGCCTTAAGCACAGTAAAAAAAAAACATGCTTCAAATTGTAACCGCGCCTTCTGCATAGTTGTCTTATTTCCTCACACCGTGTGTCGGTGTACACAGTGCTGTACAGGGAACTGTATTTTTTTTTATTAACCACTTCAATGCTAGAGGGATTTGCATGCAGCAGAGGCGAGGCACCCAGAATTCCATTGCTGGACAGGACACTGGGGGTAGCAGAGAGGGACAGAAGAGTTTGTCCGGCGGTCCCAATCCTGGCCACGCCACTTGAAGGGCTAATAACCCTGCCACGTGAGCGCAACACATTTCCTGGACGCTAATGTATATACTGCAGTTGGTACTTGCGGAAGCGTGGTGTGATTAGGCGGTACAGCGTATCACATATTTTTTATTTTCACCCCCACTTTATCACTATTTTTATTTACAAATTACACCTTGCTATAAAAAAATGTATATTATTTTGCAACTACCATTGTTATTTTTACAGCATCAGTAATACTTTACCCTAAATATAGAGCACCAAGATTTCATATCTAAGATGTACTGTAAATCAGACACAGGACCACTCCTTTATAGCCACTGTTGGTGCAGAATAAGGACAATATCGCCCACATAGATTACAGTGCAAGCTCTCTGGGGCACAGGGGGGGGGGGAGGGGGGGGCACAGGTGGGAGGGGGGGGGGCTCCCGTGCATGATTGGTTAAGTTAGGGGACCATAAGATACAGAAGCAGTGATCTTGTGTTTAATTTATAGTGAGACAGGTGGGGAGGTGACAGCCCCAACACAGCTCCTAACGGCATCCTCACCAAGTGCAGAACTGTGCCCCTCTGCCCCTGTGCTTGTGCCCTCGAGCTCTGCCCCTGTGCATGTGCCCCCGAGCTCTGCCCCTGTGCATGTGCCCCAGAGCTCTGCCCCTGTGCCCCGGAGCTCTGCCCCTGTCCCCGGAGCTCTGCCCCTGTGCATGTGCCCCAGAGCTCTGCCCCTGTGCCCCTGTCCCCGAGCTCTGCCCCTGTGCCCCGGAGCTCTGCCCCTGTGCTTGTGCCCTCGAGCTCTGCCCCTGTGCATGTGCCCCCGAGCTCTGCCCCTGTGCATGTGCCCCAGAGCTCTGCCCCTGTGCCCCGGAGCTCTGCCCCTGTCCCCGGAGCTCTGCCCCTGTGCATGTGCCCCAGAGCTCTGCCCCTGTGCCCCTGTCCCCGAGCTCTGCCCCTGTGCCCCGGAGCTCTGCCCCTGTGCTTGTGCCCCGGCGCTCTGCCCCTGTGCTTGTGCCCCGTAGCTCTGCCCCTGTCCCGGCGCCCTGCCCCTGTCCCGGCGCTCTGCCCCGGCGCTCTGCCCCTGCCCCTGTCCCGGCGCTCTGCCCCTGCCCCTGTCCCGGCGCTCTGCCCCTGTGCTTGTGCCCCGGCGCCCTGCCCCTGTCCCGGCGCTCTGCCCCTGCCCCCTGCCCCTGTCCCGGCGCTCTGCCCCTGTCCCGGCGCCCTGCCCCTGTCCCCTGTCCCGGCGCCCTGCCCCTGCCCCGGAGCTCTGCCCCTGTCCCTTTGCTCTGCCCCTGCCCCGGAGCTCTGCCCCTGTGCTTGTGTCCCTTTGCTCTGCCCCTGCCCCGGAGCTCTGCCCCTGTGCTTGTGCCCCGGAGCTCTGCCCCTGTCCCGGAGCTCTGCCCCTGCCCCGGAGCTCTGCCCCTGTGCTTGTGCCCCGGAGCTCTGCCCCTGTCCCGGAGCTCTGCCCCTGCCCCGGAGCTCTGCCCCTGTCCCGGCGCCCTGCCCCTGTCCCGGCGCCCTGCCCCTGCCCCGGAGCTCTGCCCCTGTGCTTGTGCCCCGGAGCTCTGCCCCTGCCCCTGTCCCGGCGCCATGCCCCTGTCCCGGCGCCCTGCCCCTGCCCCGGAGCTCTGCCCCTCTGTGGGCGGTGCTGGTAGCAGCACAGGGAGGGGAGGGGGAGGGAGCTGAGTCCCAGCAGCTCTGCTGCTCACACACACCGGAGCTGCACATGGTGACAGGAGGGGACTTGCTCAGGTCTGTGCTGGGAGCAGCCGAACCTCCTCCTCATCTTCCTCATCCTCTCTATTCTGCTGCTCAGAGATGGGAGACAACTGCAAAGTGCCCAAGGTACAGGATCCCTCCCCTGTCTCTCACAGCCTTCTCATCCCATTATTAATCACTTCTCATCCCATTATTAATCACTTCTCTTCCTATTAACCCTTCTTCTCTTCTTATTAACCCTTCTACTCTTCCTATTAATCACTTCTCTTCCTATTAACCCTTCTTCTCTTCCTATTAACCCTTCTCCTCTTCCTATTAATCACTCCTCTTCCTATTAACCCTTCTCTTTCTATTAACCCTTCTCCTCTTCCTATTAATCACTCCTCTTCCTATTAACCATTCTCTTTCTATTAACCCTTCTCCTCTTCCTATTAATCACTCCTCTTCCTATTAACCCTTCTTCTCTTCTTATTAACCCTTCTCTTCTTCCTATTAACCCTTCTCCTCTTATTAATCACTTCTCTTCCTATAAACACTTCTCCTCTTATTAACCCTTCTTCATTTCTTTCACTGATTCTCCATGTATTATCCCCCCCTCCTTCACTTCTCCCCCCCACCTTCTCCCCCCCCCCCCACCTTCTCCCCCCCCCCCCCCCCCCCTTCTCCCCATATTCTGGCTTTCCTCCCCTCTCCTCCTTATCCCTCTTTGCTGCTGTCCCTGGATTTCTCTGCACTGGATGCATTTCTCTCTTCTCCTTATTCGCCCCTTTCACCCATTCCCAGTGTATGTGTCTGTTGTGATATCAGTTGTTTTTTTCTCTTCTTTACACAATATTTACCTTTCCAATGACTTTCCTCTGTATCAATTTATCTCCTAACCAACCTCTCATTTCCCTTCCTCATTTTATATTTGATCTCTCTATTCACTTATTTCATCTGTATTTGTACCAGAACGTGCTGTCTCTTTTCATTCTCTCTCTGTCTCTTTTACATCTTTTCATCACTTTATCTTTCCTGCCTCTCTTTATACTTGGGTTTTTCTTAATCATTTTCTGTAGCCTTTATCACTTATCTTTATTTAGTATCTTTTTTTGGTTGTTTTCTTTTGCTATTATCTTTCGCTGCTGTTGGTCTGTCATTGCACTTAATTTAGAATGATCTTTATGTAAAATCTGCAAAGTAACTACATTTTTCTGTGCCTCTGTGTATGTTTTGCCACACTATGTGACTTTGGGTAAATCGCTTGATCTTGTTGTGCATACAGTAGACACTATTAGATTGTGAACTCTTTGGAACAGGGATTATTGATAGCTTTAGTATTCACGGTACACCCCACACGTTAAAGAGATGCAAGTTATTCCATTGGTTTTGCTGGTATCAAAACACATTGCAAAATCTAAACACATACGTATAGGATTTAGGGGTGCATAGCAGCATATTATACATACTAAGTCAGCATGGACAATAGCGTGTGCAGTGCACATGTGCTTTAATAATAATAATAATTGTTTAATGACTGAAACAAGTTTGTAATTCAGGTTCTGGCCCTCTCTGCTGGATAACCCATAATCAATGCATTGCAAAGCAACGACATCTCGTGTCCCCTGGTGATATACTGATATAGTGAATATTCGCTGCTCATGCCAGTTGCAATTGAAATAGAGTTTACAGCTCATATTAAATTCCTAATCCATCGTAAAGCAATTGCAGTTGAAAAAGTGGGACACTAATCAGGGTCAGTCAGGGACATTGCAACGATCCAAGGAGCAGGGAAAGATGGACAATATATGCAATTGACTTGGTCTGGTTGTAGCTCTCCATCCATACTAAAAATGTTAAATAAACCCGGATGTTTCCAAGCATTTAATGCAGATATCACTCAATGTGCAAATGTGGGATAAAGGAAGCCCCAGGAGAGGCAGGGAGGCCCCGGGAAGCCCCGGGAGAGGCAGGGAAGCCCCGGGAGAGGCAGGGAAGCCCCGGGAGAGACAGGGAGGCCCCGGGAGAGGCAGGGAGGCCCCGGGAGAGGCAGGGAAGCCCCGGGAGAGGCAGGGAGGCCCCAGGAGAGACAGGGAGGCCCCGGGAGAGACAGGGAGGCCCCAGGAGAGAAAGGGAGGCCCCGGGAGAGACAGGGAGGCCCCAGGAGAGGCAGGGAAGCCCCAGGAGAGACAGGGAGGCCCCGGGAGAGGCAGGGAAGCCCCGGGAGAGGCAGGGAAGCCCCGGGAGAGACAGGGAGGCCCCAGGAGAGGCAGGGAGGCCCCGGGAGAGACAGGGAGGCCCCGGGAGAGGCAGGGAAGCCCCGGGAGAGGCAGGGAAGCCCCGGGAGAGGCAGGGAAGCCCCGGGAAGCGGTGATGGACACATTTATGGTCAGACAGGGATTACTGTTCTTGACCCACTCAAATAGGTTAATTGATTAATGGTTAGGAAAAAAATCCTGTAATGTTCCTGGACTCCTGGATAAGGAAGTTTTCATATGCTGCTACACTGCTGTCCTACTGCCGACCCACAGTATAATCCAGCGGTCCCAGTGCTAACAGACGTTCATATCTTATTTCTTGTAGTTTAGATTGAGAGGTTTTTATAAAAAGAGTCAATGTATAAATATGTTGGAACGTTTATTTTTATCGAGAGAGCGCGAGAGAGAGAGAGAGCGAGAGAGAGAGCGCGAGAGAGAGAGCGCGCGAGAGAGAGAGAGACTGACTTTTTAATTGCAGGACAACAATAATGAAATTACATTTTCTCCTGCCCATGTTTGCTGCTACCACTCACATCTGTAATAGCGCAAAGTACTCACATCTGTAATAGCGCACGGCACTCACATCTGTAATAGCGCAAAGTACTCACATCTGTAATAGCGCGGTACTCACATCTGTAATGGTGCACGGTACTCACATCTGTAATGGCGCGGTACTCACATCTGTAATGGCGCGGTACTCACATCTGTAATGGTGCACGGTACTCACATCTGTAATGGCGCGGTACTCACATCTGTAATCGCGCGGTACTCACATCTGTAATGGTGCACGGTACTCACATCTGTAATGGCGCGGTACTCACATCTGTAATCGCGCGGTACTCACATCTGTAATGGCGCGGTACTCACATCTGTAATCGCGCGGTACTCACTTCTGTAATGGCGCACAGTACTCACATCTGTAATAGCGCATGGTACTCACATCTGAAATGGCGCACGGTACTCACATCTGTAATGGCGCACAGTACTCACATCTGTAATGGCGCACAGTACTCACATCTGTAATGGCGCACAGTACTCACATCTGTAATAGCGCACGGTACTCACATCTGTAATGGCGCGCGGTACTCACATCTGTAATGGCGCGCGGTACTCACATCTGTAATGGCGCACGGTACTCACATCTGTAATAGCGCGCGGTACTCACATCTGTAATAGCGCACGGTACTCACATCTGTAATGGCGCACGGTACTCACATCTGTAATGGCGCGCGGTACTCACATCTGTAATAGCGCACGGTACTCACATCTGTAATGGTGCACGGTACTCACATCTGTAATGGTGCACGGTACTCACATCTGTAATGGTGCACGGTACTCACATCTGTAATGGCGCACGGTACTCACATCTGTAATAGCGCGCGGTACTCACATCTGTAATAGCGCACGGTACTCACATCTGTAATAGCGCACGGTACTCACATCTGTAATGGCGCACGGTACTCACATCTGTAATGGCGCACCGTACTCACATCTGTAATAGCGCGCGGTACTCACATCTGTAATAGCGCGCGGTACTCACATCTGTAATGGCGCACGGTACTCACATCTGTAATGGCGCACGGTACTCACATCTGTAATGGCGCACGGTACTCACATCTGTAATGGCGCGCGGTACTCACATCTGTAATGGCGCACGGTACTCACATCTGTAATGGTGCACGGTACTCACATCTGTAATAGCGCACGGTACTCACATCTGTAATAGCGCGCGGTACTCACATCTGTAATGGTGCACGGTACTCACATCTGTAATGGCGCGGTACTCACATCTGTAATGGTGCACGGTACTCACATCTGTAATGGCGCACGGTACTCACATCTGTAATAGCGCACGGTACTCACATCTGTAATGGTGCACGGTACTCACATCTGTAATGGCGCGCGGTACTCACATCTGTAATAGCGCACGGTACTCACATCTGTAATGGTGCGCGGTACTCACATCTGTAATGGCGCGCGGTACTCACATCTGTAATGGCGCACGGTACTCACATCTGTAATGGCGCGCGGTACTCACATCTGTAATAGCGCACGGTACTCACATCTGTAATAGCGCACGGTACTCACATCTGTAATAGCGCGCGGTACTCACATCTGTAATAGCGCGCGGTACTCACATCTGTAATAGCGCACGGTACTCACATCTGTAATAGCGCACGGTACTCACATCTGTAATGGCGCGCGGTACTCACATCTGTAATAGCGCACGGTACTCACATCTGTAATGGCGCACGGTACTCACATCTGTAATAGCGCACGGTACTCACATCTGTAATGGTGCGCGGTACTCACATCTGTAATGGCGCGCGGTACTCACATCTGTAATGGCGCACGGTACTCACATCTGTAATGGCGCGCGGTACTCACATCTGTAATAGCGCACGGTACTCACATCTGTAATAGCGCACGGTACTCACATCTGTAATGGCGCGCGGTACTCACATCTGTAATAGCGCACGGTACTCACATCTGTAATAGCGCGCGGTACTCACATCTGTAATAGCGCGCGGTACTCACATCTGTAATGGCGCGCGGTACTCACATCTGTAATGGCGCACGGTACTCACATCTGTAATAGCGCACGGTACTCACATCTGTAATGGCGCGCGGTACTCACATCTGTAATGGCGCGCGGTACTCACATCTGTAATGGCGCACGGTACTCACATCTGTAATGGCGCACCGTACTCACATCTGTAATGGCGCGCGGTACTCACATCTGTAATAGCGCACGGTACTCACATCTGTAATGGCGCACGGTACTCACATCTGTAATAGCGCGCGGTACTCACATCTGTAATAGCGCACGGTACTCACATCTGTAATGGCGCGCGGTACTCACATCTGTAATGGCGCACCGTACTCACATCTGTAATGGCGCGCGGTACTCACATCTGTAATGGCGCACCGTACTCACATCTGTAATGGCGCGCGGTACTCACATCTGTAATAGCGCACGGTACTCACATCTGTAATGGCGCACGGTACTCACATCTGTAATAGCGCGCGGTACTCACATCTGTAATAGCGCACGGTACTCACATCTGTAATAGCGCACGGTACTCACATCTGTAATGGCGCACGGTACTCACATCTGTAATGGTGCGCGGTACTCACATCTGTAATGGCGCACGGTACTCACATCTGTAATAGCGCACCGTACTCACATCTGTAATGGCGCACGGTACTCACATCTGTAATGGCGCACGGTACTCACATCTGTAATGGCGCACCGTACTCACATCTGTAATGGCGCGCGGTACTCACATCTGTAATAGCGCACGGTACTCACATCTGTAATGGCGCACGGTACTCACATCTGTAATGGCGCGCGGTACTCACATCTGTAATGGCGTGCGGTACTCACATCTGTAATAGCGCACGGTACTCACATCTGTAATGGCGCACGGTACTCACATCTGTAATAGCGCGCGGTACTCACATCTGTAATAGCGCGCGGTACTCACATCTGTAATAGCGCGCGGTACTCACATCTGTAATAGCGCGCGGTACTCACATCTGTAATAGCGCACGGTACTCACATCTGTAATGGCGCACGGTACTCACATCTGTAATAGCGCACGGTACTCACATCTGTAATGGCGCACGGTACTCACATCTGTAATAGCGCACGGTACTCACATCTGTAATAGCGCACGGTACTCACATCTGTAATGGCGCAGTACTGGCGCGAGCTTACGCTCAGGAACATGTATATTTTTGCACACGCCACCAATGTCTCCAGTTGTTTATAAAGTTGTAAAAAAAAAAAAATGATAAGATGATTTTTGGCGCGAGAGTTTTCTTTTCGCCGCTGTGAAGCATAAATGCCAGTTCTAGACAAATATTACCCCGTGTTTCCGCAGTTGAAGGGGAATGTTCCTTCCTGCGCCTGCTTAGGGGGCTCCTGGAGGTACTAAACAGCAGAAGAATGGGAGTTATTTTGAAGTAGCAGATCCTAAATGATCATATCTTTGCTTGGCATATATTTATAACGCATATATAACTGAGGCTGGACTAGAATGGCCACATTTCTCAGTGTCAGGCTAGTGTGCTTACCTTAGATACAACCCCAGATGTGTGTGGGGCCATGAAGATGGGGTTGGGGTGGGGGCATGAAGATGGGGTTGGGGGT
Organism: Ascaphus truei; assembly: GCF_040206685.1. NCBI lineage: Eukaryota > Metazoa > Chordata > Amphibia > Anura > Ascaphidae > Ascaphus > Ascaphus truei. Next base: position 154,584 of record NW_027455805.1, read on the forward strand.
GGGGGCATGAAGATGGGGTTGGGGGTGGGGGCATGAAGGTGTGTGTGTGCGGGGGTGGAGGTGGGGGCATGAAAATGTGTATAGGGGTGGAGGTGGGGGCATGAAAATGTGTATAGGGGTGGAGGTGGGGGCATGAAGATGTGTGTGGGGTGGAGGTGGGGGCATAAAGATGTGTGTGAGGGGGCTGGGGGCAGGAAGGAGTGTGAGGGGGCTGGGGCAGGAAGAGGCGTGTGAGGGGGCAGGAAGAGGCGTGTGAGGAGGCTGGGGGCATGAAGACGAGTGTGAGGGGGCTGGGGGCATGAAGACGAGTGTGAGGGGGCTGGGGGCATGAAGACGAGTGTGAGGGGGCTGGGGGCATGAAGAGGAGTGTGAGGGGGCTGGGGGCATGAAGACAAGTGTGAGGGGGATGGGGGCAGAAAGATGAGTGTGAGGTGGATGGGGGCAGGAAGAGGAGTGTGAGGTGGCTGGGGGCATGAAGACGAGTGTGAGGGGAATGGGGGCAGAAAGATGAGTGTGAGGTGGATGGGGGCAGGAAGATGAGTGAGGTGGCTGGGGGCAGGAAAAGGAGTGTGAGGTGGCTGGGGGCATGAAGACGAGTGTGAGGGGATGGGGGCAGAAAGATGAGTGTGAGGTGGATGGGGCAGGAAGATGAGTGAGGTGGATGGGGGCATGAAGACGAGTGTAATCTCATGTCTAAGTGAATTAAAGCAGTTACAGAATCCCAATGAACATCACACAACAGAAACAAGTATATAGTAAAGAAATAAAAGGAGCCCGATGCAGGTCCTTTGGGACTGACACATTGGCTCTCTTTCCATAGGTTTAAGTATGATTATGATCCATTTTTGCAGCTTCACTTGGGTGTGCTTTACGGTTTATTTTTGTATCTCGTTTCTTGCCAGCGACACAATTACAGGAGCAGTCGCACGCCCAGGGGACGCCGGAAGCCTCTGCGCAATGTACGATCATCTGTTGTGATTAGCAGACAAACGGCATAGCAATAACACGCTACGTCTGCGTGTGACCACATTGTCATTAATAAATCATACAATAAACACTCAAGATTTGGGGATTAAAACCCTTTTGTCAGGAAAGTGATTTTTAACTGCCAATAAATTGCACTTAGTGACTTTGAACACAATCAGGTGTGTGCAGAGTTCCTTACACGTTTCTTCTGGACTTTTTCATGCAACACAAAAGGTGTAAGGTAGGTCTCCTCACACTGACATGTGTGCACAGGGGTATAACATCACCCTGCAGCAGGAGTCTCAAACTCAATCCTCTAGGGCAGGCCTGCACAACTCCACTCCTCAAGGGCCGCAAACAGGCCAGGTTTTCAGGATATCCCTACTTCAGCACAGCTGGCTCAGTCATACTGAGCCACTAATTGAGCCAGCAGTGCTGAAGTAGTGATATCCTGAAAACCTGGCCTGTTTGCGGCCCTTGAGGATTGGAGTTGTGCAGGCCTGCTCTAGGGCCACCAACAGGTCACGTTTTATGGATACCCCTGCTTCAGCACAGGTGGCTCAATCCAGTAGTGATAGGCCTCGGGCATGGTCAGCGCTTAGGCGCTGACCCCTGCTGAGGCGCGCTGGTGCTTACCAGTGAGCCCCTGCAGCCGCAATGAGAGCGGCTTTAGTAGGGGCTCGCAAGCGTGCGGAAGCGTAGGTCTTATCCAAATTTTAGATTTCGCGCTCGTGGGAGCGCAAGGCCGGTCACGTGGGCGGTTCGCCCCATGAGGGCGAACCAGCTCCGTGACGTCACTGGCCCGCCCCCGACACGCCCACGGACGGCGCGCTAACCAAGGCCAGGGAAAGCACCCGCTTTCCCTCAGCCTCAGCGCGCCTCCGTACGGCTACTGCAACCCTGTACTCAGCCATATCCATAAAAGGTGGCCTGTTAGTGGCCCTTGAGGACTGAGTTTGAGAGTCCTGCCCTACGGGTGGGAAAGGGAGACATGACCAGAATCGGTAATCAGGAATAACGATGAGAGAAACATAGTCCTATATACCTTTTATCATCATCTTGGATGAAGTTCCCCAATGATCTTCCAGGTACTGCGGTTTCAAGCCTCCGTTCTCCGCGTCGCCCCAACAAACGAACTCATTTCATGCTCCCATCTTTCTTTTGGTCTTTTGATACCCCTTTGAATCCAGTGGAGTACCACGTTTCTCCAACGATGGATATTTCCGGCGCACTTCCATTTTCACTTCTATATTATTGACCGGGACCATTCGTTGGCCAAAGATCGGACTCGACTGGATTCCAAGAGAGATTAAAAGACCAAGACGACGACCAAAAGGGCGATGGGAGCATGAAATCAGGAAATGTCTTGGAGCAACGTGGGGAAGAGAGGCTGTAACCGCAGGATCTGGGAGATCACTGGGGAGGCTTCATCCAGCAGTGAGGAGACACGAGCTGGAGAGGATGGGATGAGGGAATGTGTGGGAGCAACATGGAGAAGAGAGGCTGTAACCGCAGAACCTGGGAGATCACTGGGGAGACTTCATCCAGCAGTGGGGAGACTTGGGCTGGAGAGGATGGGATGAGGGAATGTGTGGGAGCGACGTGGAGAAGAGAGGCTGTAACCGCAGGACCTGGGAGATCACAGGGGAGACTTCATCCAGCAGTGGGGAGACTTGGGCTGGAGAGGATGGGATGAGGGAATGTGTGGGAGCAACATGGAGAAGAGAGGCTGTAACCGCAGGACCTGGGGGATCACTGGGGAGGCTTCATCCAGCAGTGGGGAGACTCGGGCTGGAGAGGATGGGATGAGGGAATGTGTGGGAGCAACATGGAGAAGAGAGGCTGTAACCGCAGGACCTGGGGGATCACTGGGGAGACTTCATCCAGCAGTGGGGAGACACGGGCTGGAGAGGATGGGATGAGGGAACGTGTGGGAGCGACGTGGAGAAGAGAGGCTGTAACCGCAGGACCTCGGAGATCACTGGGGAGGCTTCATCCAGCAGTGGGGAGACAAGGGCGGAAGTTGATAGAGAGCTCTCATATATACAGTATATGTATATATGTATATGTATATATATATATATATATATATATAACAAAAACAAGCAGCTGGCACTCTATATAATAAAGTACAGTGGTGGTGCTAGTCCCATAAAGAATAAATAATACATATTACCATCCTTGCGTCAGGCAAGAAGAGGCAGCGCTCACATCCAGAAGATCAAAAATATATAATAAGGCATGTGTAGACAGACAACCGATCCCGACGTTTCCCTTCCGTTCCGGAACCTTTCTCAATGGGGGTGCAACATACAAACGCAGACAGGACATATATATATATATCAAAAAACATACAGAAAATCACCTGTGCATATTTACCTAATCGTGGTGAGCCCGCGAAAATCAAATAAACTGGTGTGTTAGCGGATCCGCCATCTTGGAGGAGGAACTGTATGCGCATGTGCATCACAGTACCAGTCTGTTGGAACCGCCATCTTGAGTGTGGCACATCCATTGCGCATGTGCGGCCCCAATACGTGATGTCAGTATACGTGACGGCACAGGAGGAGTCAGTAAAATACTTAAACATAACCTCAGTCCAGGGCCAGGACGTGATAACACTTAGCACATGCTCAGGACAGCGGATCACTCCGTGGTGGCAGCAACAATGTAGCACCAATGTAATACAAAAAAAGATAATGGCAATATTAAAGATGCTTGCCTAATCAAATAAGCAGAGATGTTGAAAATACTGTATAGGCTATAAGCCTCTATCAATATGCCCACAGTCTATACCCAAATAGAATGCATCTCTACCATCACAGCATATCTGGCAAATACCTACAGAAACTCTTATAACCTACACAGACCGACAAGACAAGGCTTTACTAAGATACTCCTCGGTTGGGTGTACATGTGTCATACATACATATATACACACATATATATATACACATACATACATACATACATACATACATACAAACACACACAGTTACAGGGTTTAAAAGGGTGGCATTGCCAATCATGGCGGCAAAAGCACTTAACAATGGCAAAAATAAACAGTTTTTTTATGGTGATGAGACTTGATTATGCTTTGAAAAAACACAAACGTTCCATGTAGAGAGCGCTTCAGCCTCTGATAAATGAGAAAATCACAGGTCGGGGGAACATGTAAATACCCCGCTTTGTAATATCGTCCCCTGGCACCAGAGAGATGTTCCCTGCGAGCAGCAGCGCGCTCGCGTTATTCTGCTCACGTCGGGGAGGAATGCACGGGGCTGCTTTGCATACTTATACATATCTTGATTTGTCTCGCACTGCAGTTGAACTGGGATCTGGCCTGGTTTTGTTAAGCGAGTTCTCCAGCCGAGCTGGGCAGAAAGGCGCACGGCGGCTTCAATTAACTCCTTGTATAATCTCTTTGAGAAGTTTCTAAGCAGGGCCCATTGAGTGGTTGTAATATCAGCCAAGCCGTTTGTTAATCCCCATGCACCTGGTGACATCGTTTTACTCGCATAAAAGCGTTCCTACAGATCAGCGGGGTTCAGCCTGTGGGGGGCTGCGGTTACCGCCGTCCCGTGAAATAAAGGAGGTTATGGTGGATATTTAACTTTTTTTAAACACGCCACATTTTTTTTATTTATTTCACGGTTGAAGCAGGGGGTCTCCGGGGCTGAACAGTGTTTAGTGTCAGCTCTGGCGACCTCCTTGCTTTAGGAGAGACCTCCGTAGGGGGCGCCGGTAGCCGATTGGCTGGAAGGGATCACATAACGGCGGAGTTTCAAACCTCCTGCGCCTTGCCGGCCAATAGGAAGCCGCGACGTCATCAGGTTCCGCTTCCTATTGGCCGCATGACATGGGAGCTTTAAACTTTGCACAGATACCGGCACCTACTTCGGAGGTCTCTCCTAAAGCAAGGGGGTCCCGGAGCGGAAATGAATGGGGTTCAGCTGCCGAAACCCCCTGCTTCAATCCTGGGTTGTTGTTTTTTTTGTTTTTTAAATGCCTGCTTGGATTGCTGCCCCGGTTTTTGGATCCCCCTGGCAAAATCGGCAAGCTCCGATTGCGCATGAGCGACCGGCAAATGCTGTTCACGCACGTGCAGTCGGTATGTGCCAATTACGCATGTGTGACACATTTGTTCCGATTTTTGCGCGACAAATATGGCCACCCTAGTTATAGGACACAAGAAAATCTGTCAGGGAGGACAGCGCCGTTACGTATTTTAAAATATGTTTTTGATGTTATAACCAAACTTGTGGCCCTAAGGCCTCGTCCATGGTTCCTGCTGTCGTGCGGAGGCGCGCTGAGGCTGAGGGAAAGCGGGTGCTTTCCCTGGCCTTAGACAGCGCGCCGTCCGTGGGCGTGTCGGCGGGCGGGCCAGTGACGTCACGGAGCTGGTTCGCCCTCATTGGGCAAACCGCTCACGTGACCGGCCCTGCGCTCCGGCAAGCGCTTGAATTTAAAATTTACCTAAGACCTACGCTTCCGCGCGCTTGCGGAAGCGTGCACGAGCCGCTTCTACAGCCGCTCTCATTGCGGCTGTAGGGGCTCACTGGTAAGTCCCAGCGCGCCTCAGCACGCCCGAGGCCTAATACTCATATTTACTCTCGATCCAGCCCCTTTAGAAAACCATCTGGAGCGCACAGTAGGGGATTGATGAGTCCACGCTGCGCCGCGTGAATATGGGATCGTCTGCGCCAGATTTTCTGATACCAGTTTTATAATATAGTCCCCTATACCAGGGGTGCCCAAACTTTTTGCCCTGTGCCCCCCTGCCTTCTCTTCCCCCAGTGCTCGCGCCCCCCCGCCCCACGGTCTCTAGAGCGTCAACTGACGCCACGAGGTCATGCGATGTCACGTGACCCCGCAGCATCATTTCACACCGCGCTGCCATGGCGACGCGTTGTCTGAGTCAAGTAAGAGAGAGTTACAGAGGACCTGCTCGCTCCCCCGGGCTTTGGGGAAGAGCGCGGGGCCTCAGTAAGCGCCGTGCCCCCCAGTCTGCGCATCCCTGCTCTATATTATACTCCGAAAACAAATTTGACTTCTGTTATAAAGAAAAAAAAAAGGTGCCGGGCATCTTATCCTGCGGTAGATCCCGTAGTGTGAGTTACTGCAATGGCAGGAAGGCAGCAGGGCATTCAATGGTGAAGAAAAAAGGTTTCTTTATTGACTATACATATTCCTCCTACGCGTTTCTGTTCCGGCTGGGACCGAAATGCATAGGAGGAATATGTATTTTCAACAAAGAAGCCTTTTTCTTCAACTTTGAGTGCCCTGCTACCTTCCTACCATTGAATACACCCGATTACACTCCCTCTAGCCCAGGGCTGCGCAAACTGGGGGGCGGGAGACATGGTGGGGGAGCGCGGCTCACTTACCCTGCTTCAGTCGGCTTCCGTTCACGCATTAGAGGTAAGGGGGGGCACAGCGCAGCATGTTTGTGCGCCCCTGATCTAGCAGCTAACATCCTGTATATACCTTGTTTATAATGATGGGAAAGATATATCAAACTAGAGACAAGGTCACTGGTTCACTGACATACCGATCGTACATCCTACGGAATAGAATGCAAATCACTGGTTGCGCTGCATAATGAGGGCGAACGCAGCCCCTTCCGTTTCATGTTACACCGTGGAGGAGATTCACTTCTTTATATCTACCGACGCAACACTTCTAAGCGCACGCGTGATCAGTTTTCCCGCGCTGTAAGAGTGCGGGGCTGGGAAGTCGTACAGAACAGGTTACAAATTGGTCAGACGGTCAGGTTGAAACGACGGTTATTGTCTTGCGTAAATGCCGACTATTTACACTTCGTGGAAGCCAGTTCAGAACGTGTGAAAAACACGTGTGTTATTTTCTTAACGCAGAGATAAATCAGACACCAAAAGCTGCTGGTGCTGTACGTGTCACAGGATTGGGCAGGGAACCCGGCAGCGATTAGTTCTGGGGTGATGGATCTCTCACGTTTGTTCCGATTTTTGCGCGACAAATATGGCCACCCTAGTTATAGGACACAAGAAAATCTGTCAGGGAGGACAGCGCCGTTACGTATTTTAAAATATGTTTTTGATGTTATAACCAAACTTGTGGCCCTAAGGCCTCGTCCATGGTTCCTGCTGTCGTGCGGAGGCGCGCTGAGGCTGAGGGAAAGCGGGTGCTTTCCCTGGCCTTAGACAGCGCGCCGTCCGTGGGCGTGTCGGCGGGCGGGCCAGTGACGTCACGGAGCTGGTTCGCCCTCATTGGGCAAACCGCTCACGTGACCGGCCCTGCGCTCCGGCAAGCGCTTGAATTTAAAATTTACCTAAGACCTACGCTTCCGCGCGCTTGCGGAAGCGTGCACGAGCCGCTTCTACAGCCGCTCTCATTGCGGCTGTAGGGGCTCACTGGTAAGTCCCAGCGCGCCTCAGCACGCCCGAGGCCTAATACTCATATTTACTCTCGATCCAGCCCCTTTAGAAAACCATCTGGAGCGCACAGTAGGGGATTGATGAGTCCACGCTGCGCCGCGTGAATATGGGATCGTCTGCGCCAGATTTTCTGATACCAGTTTTATAATATAGTCCCCTATACCAGGGGTGCCCAAACTTTTTGCCCTGTGCCCCCCTGCCTTCTCTTCCCCCAGTGCTCGCGCCCCCCCGCCCCACGGTCTCTAGAGCGTCAACTGACGCCACGAGGTCATGCGATGTCACGTGACCCCGCAGCATCATTTCACACCGCGCTGCCATGGCGACGCGTTGTCTGAGTCAAGTAAGAGAGAGTTACAGAGGACCTGCTCGCTCCCCCGGGCTTTGGGGAAGAGCGCGGGGCCTCAGTAAGCGCCGTGCCCCCCAGTCTGCGCATCCCTGCTCTATATTATACTCCGAAAACAAATTTGACTTCTGTTATAAAGAAAAAAAAAAGGTGCCGGGCATCTTATCCTGCGGTAGATCCCGTAGTGTGAGTTACTGCAATGGCAGGAAGGCAGCAGGGCATTCAATGGTGAAGAAAAAAGGTTTCTTTATTGACTATACATATTCCTCCTACGCGTTTCTGTTCCGGCTGGGACCGAAATGCATAGGAGGAATATGTATTTTCAACAAAGAAGCCTTTTTCTTCAACTTTGAGTGCCCTGCTACCTTCCTACCATTGAATACACCCGATTACACTCCCTCTAGCCCAGGGCTGCGCAAACTGGGGGGCGGGAGACATGGTGGGGGAGCGCGGCTCACTTACCCTGCTTCAGTCGGCTTCCGTTCACGCATTAGAGGTAAGGGGGGGCACAGCGCAGCATGTTTGTGCGCCCCTGATCTAGCAGCTAACATCCTGTATATACCTTGTTTATAATGATGGGAAAGATATATCAAACTAGAGACAAGGTCACTGGTTCACTGACATACCGATCGTACATCCTACGGAATAGAATGCAAATCACTGGTTGCGCTGCATAATGAGGGCGAACGCAGCCCCTTCCGTTTCATGTTACACCGTGGAGGAGATTCACTTCTTTATATCTACCGACGCAACACTTCTAAGCGCACGCGTGATCAGTTTTCCCGCGCTGTAAGAGTGCGGGGCTGGGAAGTCGTACAGAACAGGTTACAAATTGGTCAGACGGTCAGGTTGAAACGACGGTTATTGTCTTGCGTAAATGCCGACTATTTACACTTCGTGGAAGCCAGTTCAGAACGTGTGAAAAACACGTGTGTTATTTTCTTAACGCAGAGATAAATCAGACACCAAAAGCTGCTGGTGCTGTACGTGTCACAGGATTGGGCAGGGAACCCGGCAGCGATTAGTTCTGGGGTGATGGATCTCTCACGGTTAGAAACGGGCCCGCCAGATGTGTGTGTCCTCCTGCACACACTATCATGGCAGAGTGTAAACATTAGGGCTCTCTGCGCGCATCCCTTTATGGGGGCGCAGTCCTATAATGTTCTGACGTAGTTCTTATATAGCATGGCACATCGTAAAGGGAATAGATACATGAGTAACTGCCCTGCAGAGTCTGCAATGTAATGACAAACTAGTGCGCTAGTCATCATCTCTTGTTCAGTTGAATGGCCTCCAGCGATGAAGCGAATAGACCCCCAATGTGTCCTACTACCTGGGTCGTCCCCCTCCCTCCTCCGCTCATGTCTCTATATATACACTCCCTGCTGGAGTGATCGGACCAATGTACGACCAGTGGGCTCTGGCAATGTTAGGAGAGAGCGATGTCGAGAATTCTGATGTGTAAACAGTCGGAGACACTGTTTCAGTGCTAAATATTGTAGTACTGTCACAGAAATGCAGTTGCTTGTCCGTCCCATGTATACGTTATGAATGTGCCTATTTATCCTCACTAGCCTGTGAGTAGAGGTTCCTGAGGGCAGGTGGGACTACGCCGGCTTAGTTATCTCAGTCTACCTGCATTGGTTTTCCGTCTCACAAAAATGTCTCCTGAGGCAAACTGCAATAGAACAGAATGTTACCGTGTAAGAATGTCTGTTTAAGGCCGCGCTTACTGTAGGTGCTCGTGACCGCTGACTTCACACGTCGCCGTCGCTATAGCAAAAGCTGCACTCTAGTAGTGCGGTTTCGCCGGCAGCAAGGGGCGGTGACGTCAGCAAGGGAGGTCACGTGCTCTGTGATTGGTTTGCTGTCGGTCACATGGCGCGGCCGTCGCTGTAAATCACAAATTCCCTTAACTACAGCGATTTAGGTCGCTGTGCAGCGCCGTCGCGGTCGCACCCACTATGGCCTCCCGTGACGGACTTCATGTATTTGTGCGTATTTGTGCGCCATCGCCGTAACTATAAGCGCGGCCTAAATGTGGCTATGCTTCCATATACTTTTGGGGATGGGACAATGCTTATGAATAAACGCACAATGCCTGCAACACCCAGCCGCCATATATATTTGTGTGAAAAGGAGGGTTACTGGGTGTGACCAAATGTCTGCAACAAAACACACAAATCCCCAATGGTACTTCCAATAGGACAAAATATATAATTACATATTTAACTGTTTGTCTTCTCATAAGCACGGGTCATTTAGTGAAACTCGTTGGCCAAAGTGTTGTAATAGCGGGGTCGCAGCCTTACAACACTTTGCCAAAGAGTTTCACTAAATTACCCTTAATTATGAGAAGACAAACAGTTAAATATTTAACTATATATGTTGTCATATTAGAAGAAGCATTGGGGGATTTGTGTTTTTTGTTGAATGCTTATGAATACCAACACCCCCTAAATCCCATTGTTCCCAATGTTAACTATTCCCTGCGCCTTTTTCATTTCCCAAGACAATGTCAAATAACAGCCCTTTAACCTTTCATAATGAATATTTGCATGAAACCATTTATCTTCATCTAAATGCCGGGTTACACTTCAGCCTTTGTCATTTATCATTAGAGATGTAATCCGGTAACATGTGAAAGCCAGTCAGTACAGGGTACGGGGGAAGGTCCCCTGGGTAGTGATGTGTGTTCATTATTGTAGAAATCAGACTTATTTTATAATAAACGTTGCCATGTGGGACAGGCAATACATTGCTAGGCGTTTAGGAGCCATGTTTACTAAATGGTGCTACTCCATAAGACACCTAACAACCCATTCGCTTGATCGGAACAGATCCAGTGGAATAACAGAACTTAGTACATTTGGGCCTTGACATGTACTGACCCATTCATTTCTGTGTAATCAGTAAGTCCTTAGTTACACGTAGGACTAGAGCTGTGATTAAGTCCGAGTACATATGGATATGATCACCATGTATATGGCACTAAAACATTTTTATTTTGTTATTGATCTATTGTTAAATGATGATACATGAATAACACAATTGTAGCATTGGAAACCCTTTCTTTACCCTACAAGCGACACCCAATAATGTGATATTGTGTGACTACTCCATACATACAACATTTTCAGTGTGTTATTTGTAAAGTTCTAGTATATTTGGCATCACTTATGACGCCTTTTAATAGACCAACAAGACTTTCTTATGGATATAACAGGTTTTTTTTTACAGAACTTTTGAAACATGACAGGTGTTTTGACAAACAATATGAAGAACTATCCTCTCGGTCCATCAAAAAGGAATCCTGACGTTCCCAATGTTATGCATTTGTGTTGAGTTCATACAAAAAAAAAACCCATGCAAAACAAATCCATTTGTGCTTTCTTTACAAAATAGTAGAGCCACTTAACTCCATTACTCATCTTGATGTGTTTATAACATGCTCACCATTGGCCATTATGGTTTTAAATGTGATATATTGTGACATCCCATTCTATGGTTTACGTGAGGCTCAGAATTTAATGGAGCTGGTACATTCCCATGCACTAGAAGAGTCTACGACCTGCTGAATATCACCCCGCTGGAAGCCAGACAAGCATTACTGTCTCTCATGGCTCCTGGGGTGGTTACTGGCACAGAGGTCGCGCCCTTTGATATTCACATTAAGATGTTCCCATGTTGTCAAAACATGCGTCTTGGATTGTGTTTCTTTTATCGCCAGGATATTCCTTTTGTAAGGAGGGGACATTTGTGTAAATATGGCAAAGGTGTTGTAACATTTACTGTTGGTTTAAGACAGGGGAACATTGCAACGTGATTAAACTACAAGAATTTCGGAAATATTTGTGGTTGTTCGGTGTCTTTTTAAATGTGAGGATCCGTCAAAGAAAAATTCCGAGGCCAATAATCTTTCACAGAAGTTAATTTATTGCAGTAAAAACCCAGAGTACCTTCCACAGAGAACACATGGCAGCACTTTCCCGCTGTACCTTCCACAGAGAACACATGGCAGCACTTTCCCGCTGTACCTTCCACAGAGAACACATGGCAGCACTTTCCCGCTGTATCTTCCACAGAGAACACATGGCAGCACTTTCCCGCTGTATCTTCCACAGAGAACACATGGCAGCACTTTCCCGCTGTAGCTTCCGCAGAGAACACATGGCAGCACTTTCCCGCTGTATCTTCCACAGAGAACACATGGCAGCACTTTCCCGCTGTAGCTTCCGCAGAGAACACATGGCAGCACTTTCCCGCTGTAGCTTCCGCAGAGAACACATGGCAGCACTTTCCCGCTGTATCTTCCGCAGAGAACACATGGCAGCACTTTCCCGCTGTATCTTCCGCAGAGAACACATGGCAGCACTTTCCCGCTGTATCTTCCGCAGAGAACACATGGCAGCACTTTCCCGCTGTACCTTCCACAGAGAACACATGGCAGCACTTTCCCGCTGTACCTTCCGCAGAGAACACATGGCAGCACTTTCCCGCTGTACCTTCCACAGAGAACACATGGCAGCACTTTCCCGCTGTATCTTCCGCAGAGAACACATGGCAGCACTTTCCCGCTGTACCTTCCGCAGAGAACACATGGCAGCACTTTCCCGCTGTATCTTCCGCAGAGAACACATGGCAGCACTTTCCCGCTGTACCTTCCGCAGAGAACACATGGCAGCACTTTCCCGCTGTACCTTCCGCAGAGAACACATGGCAGCACTTTCCCGCTGTACCTTCCACAGAGAACACATGGCAGCACTTTCCCGCTGTACCTTCCGCAGAGAACACATGGCAGCACTTTCCCGCTGTACCTTCCGCAGAGAACACATGGCAGCACTTTCCCGCTGTACCTTCCGCAGAGAACACATGGCAGCACTTTCCCGCTGTACCTTCCGCAGAGAACACATGGCAGCACTTTCCCGCTGTACCTTCCGCAGAGAACACATAGCAGCACTTTCCCGCTGTACCTTCCGCAGAGAACACATGGCAGCACTTTCCCGCTGTATCTTCCGCAGAGAACACATGGCAGCACTTTCCCGCTGTATCTTCCACAGAGAACACATGGCAGCACTTTCCCGCTGTACCTTCCGCAGAGAACACATGGCAGCACTTTCCCGCTGTACCTTCCGCAGAGAACACATGGCAGCACTTTCCCGCTGTATCTTCCACAGAGAACACATGGCAGCACTTTCCCGCTGTATCTTCCGCAGAGAACACATGGCAGCACTTTCCCGCTGTACCTTCCACAGAGAACACATGGCAGCACTTTCCCGCTGTATCTTCCACAGAGAACACATGGCAGCACTTTCCCGCTGTACCTTCCACAGAGAACACATGGCAGCACTTTCCCGCTGTACCTTCCGCAGAGAACACATGGCAGCACTTTCCCGCTGTACCTTCCACAGAGAACACATGGCAGCACTTTCCCGCTGTATCTTCCGCAGAGAACACATGGCAGCACTTTCCCGCTGTATCTTCCACAGAGAACACATGGCAGCACTTTCCCGCTGTACCTTCCGCAGAGAACACATGGCAGCACTTTCCTGCTGTACCTTCCGCAGAGAACACATGGCAGCACTTTCCCGCTGTACCTTCCGCAGAGAACACATGGCAGCACTTTCCCGCTGTATCTCTGCCAACTGATCATTCTTGTTTCAGGGAAGATTTGAACTTCAAGAAAACATGTTTGTACTTTTGCTCGGACTGTTCTTGTTCGGTAATACAAAGCTGATAAGATCCGCAGGATTCTATTATACTGCGCATTATACTGCGCGTTTAAAGCGGCAGTCCAAGCAGGGGGTTTATTTTGTGATCAGCTCCGGCTGAGATAGCTGGGTTTTAAAGTTTAAAGATCCTGCGCCCTGCTTGCCAATAGGATGCTGTGACATCATCAGGTGCGGCTTCCTATCGGCCGGTGTGACGCGGGAGCATTAAACTTTAAATACCAGCTAGCTCAGCCGGAGCGGCTACCGGCACCCCCTGCGGAGGTATCTCATGAAGCAGGGGGTCCCCGGAGCTGAAATAAATGGGGGCTAGCTCGGCAGACCCCTGGCTTCCATCCTATGCAGGAATTGCTCCTTTAATATGCCGGCTTTTCTGTTTTCCACCTGAGACTAACTTCTGGGGATTAGTGGCACCTTCTCTTGTAAAGGGCCCAGCTGCAAAATGGAGGCAACAAAGCGTCCAAAAGAATTGCGCACGGTGGAATACAGGGAACAATTCTGTGTTCAGTGGGATACATTTTCTGTGCTAAATACGGTGCTGATATTCGCACTAGGCTGGGCCCCGTTTGGCAGCCAGGAGACGCAAATACAGGAATTAACCTCCTTAGTTGCTTCCATGCAGCAAATCCCATTCAGACGCAGGGACGCTTGCGGTGTGAATCCTGATGGGACATTACCCCGCGCGGCGAACGTCCGAACGTTGGGTCCGCGGTTCACCAGCACATGTGCTGCGGCAGGTTAGAGATACAAGGTGCTATAGCTGTATGCAAAAGTTGATTTCAGTCGTAGGCCGCGCTTATAGTGCGGGCGACGCGACCGATGACGTCACCCGTCGCCGCCGCCGCCGCCATTGCGATAGTTATATTTCAAATTTAAGCACCGTCGCTAGCTACAAGCGCAGCGATGTCATAAAGGGGGAAGGCAGAGGGACGGAGAAGCTCCTGATTGGCCGCACAGGGAGACCGTCGCCGAAAAAAACTAATATCAGTGACTACCAGATTTGTGATGCTATATCTGTATGCAAAAGGGATTTCAGTCTTCGGAACGACTCCTCCTGTCAGACAGCGGGAACTTAAAGCATTGTCATTAGTTCACTTTGTATATCGCCATGAAATGCCAACGGCGACACGAAACACCGCTCACTTGTACATTGGGGGTTACACGTGCGGACCTAGTACAATGAGGCATGTCTTGTGAGAGTGCGTGCGTCCGACAAGAGTTCTTCTACCGGTCTACAGAGAATGCAAGCAAAAGGCATCCAAAAATCAATGCCGTGAAAAGCTGGATTCCAGTAATGCGAACGTCACGGAGCCATCAGCGGTGATGAGCTAGGACTCAGCAACATTGGGAAGTATTGTTCATAGCCTGTGAGAGGGCAGCGTCACAGCGGTCTCCGGAGCACCAGCTAACAGCAGCATGCAGCCCTGAGCCGGGGCAGCTCCTTCCCGAGCGGCGCAGGCGGGGCGCAGCTGCCTGGCAGCTCAGGGAATCAGGCTGCAGCCCGTGGCAATCCCGGGGCGGAAAGAGAAATCCTGTTACAGACAGGCACACGGACAGGCGCTCTGTGCCTGGAGAAAGCGCTGGGACGCGATGCTGCGGGGCGGGAAAGGCAGACCGCTGCCGGGAAACTGAAGGTAACCCGTACCTCAGGTAGGTTTGATCACACCTGTATGTGGACTGTACATATTCTATTTATTCCTTAGGTGGAGAGAAAATTAACCCTACCTATTAGAGTGTAAGCTCCTCGGAGCAGGGGCTCTTCTTCCGAAATGTGACTTATGTCTGAAGCACTTATTCCCATCATCTGTTATTTGTATTATTTGTTATTTATATGATTGTCACGTGTATTACTGCTGTGAAGTGCCATGTACACTAATGGTGCTACAGTACAGGCATACCCCGCATTAACGTACGCAATGGGACCGGAGCATGTATGTAAAGCGAAAATGTACTTAAAGTGAAGCACTACCTTTTTCCCACTTATCGATGCTTGTACTGTACTGCAATCGTTATATACATGCATAACTGATATAAATAACGCATCTGTAACAGGCTCTATAGTCTCCCCGCTTGCGCACAGCTTCGGTACAGGTAGGGAGTCGGTATTGCTGTTCAGGACGTGATGACAGGCGCATGCGTGAGCTGGCGTTTGCCTATTGGGCGATATGTACTTACTCGCGAGTGTACTTAAAGTGAGTGTACTTAAAGCGGGGTATGCCTGTATATAAAGACATACGTACCTCCGCGTACTGAGCCCTTCTCAGAATTGAGCAAAGAAGGGGGGGGAACAACTTGGTGGTACTTTCTTCCATGTAGTAACAAAGGAGGGAGGGGGGAGGGGGAGGAGGGGGTAAGATACATTTTAGTGGACTATCAAGTATTTAATATGTTACAAGCTTTACAACCTCTCAGTGTCCGTCATCGTGTAACCCCAATTACCCCATGTAAAATATACAGTATATATATATATATATATATATATATATATATATATATATATATATATATATATATATATATATATATATATATATATATATATATATATATACACACACACATATACAGTGTTCGACAAACCTATACATTTGCTCGCCCCGGCGAGTGGATTTAACCCCCGGGCGAGTAAATATTGGCCCAAGCTACACACGTTTGGTACTAGGTGGCGAGTAGATTTTTTGGTGATTTGTCAACCACTGTATATATATATATATATATCCACACAGAGAAAAAGTTTTGTTTAACATTTTTTCCAATATGGCAAACGTTCAGAGGCGCTTTGTGGGAAAGGAAATTGATACATGAATCCCTGTTTATCTGATGTTTGACCACACATTAAATCAGCAATCTCCCCCAGAAGCCTCTCTGATTTTAACTCCTATAATATTAGTATCTTGCCCTCTGAGCCTGTTCTGCTCTTTTCCCCACATCACCTCTTTTTAGCGTTAAATGCATCATTTTTCTTAAAGCCGCACTGGGTTTTAAATTCTTTTTTTACTTTTATTACAGGACTGAAGCTGGGGGTCTCCGGTGCAGAACTGTGTTACTTTCCGCTCCGGGACCCCCTGCTCCAGTGATAATTCCCTCCGTAGCGGTGCCGGTATCCCTGTCCTGGTCATGCTGGCCAATGGGAAGCCACAGCGCATGACGTCACAGCTTCCTATTGGCCTGCGTGACATTTAACGCCGCCATTATGTTAGGCACGCAGTTTCCTGGCTGCATCTACCGGCACCCCCTACAGAGGTAAGTATCTCAGGAAGCAGGGGGTCCCCTGAGCTGAAACAGTTCATCTCCGGAGACCCCCTGCTTCAATCCTGCTGCTTTAGGCCGCGGATATAGAGGGCGTGCGCGCGACGTTCTGCTGCTTTAGGCTTCGGATATAGAGGGCGTGCGCGCGACGTTCTGCTGCTTTAGGCCACAGATACAGCGGGCGTGCGACGTTCTGCTGCTTTAGGCTGCGGATATGGCGGGCGTGCGCGCGACGTTTTGCTGCTTTAGGCCGCGGATATAGAGGGCGTGGGCGCGACGTCGGATTCTGGATTCCCGTGGTTCTCGAGGCAGTCTCCAGTACCTTGGAGGGGATACGGTCCAGAGGAGTATTCTTGGGTGAAGGCTGCTGATGACCACTCTTCCGCCTTGATCCAAGGTTTCCACCGGAGGTTCCCCGACAAGCCCGGGTTAAATCGTCCGGAGATTGATTCTGGAGGGGGGGGGGGGGGGGTACTATGAGGTTTGGCAAAATCCTTTCCGGGTTTTCACATTCCGGTTCAGGATTTTGCACTTGCTCGCCCGCCCGCTGTGGCAGAATCGTCCATTTTTGCTCCTGGCAGCTTCCTGTTAGCCCTGACCTTCGGCCTATGACTCACTACTCTATCAGGACTCTGTCCCTCGGCTCAGGCCGGTTCTTTCCTACCTCAGCCCTGCGGGTCGCTTCCTGCTTGGGACGAGCATCGTTACAGGTAGCAGCGTTCGCGTAATAGCTCCCGCTTCCTGCAGGCCAATAGGAGGCTGTGACGTCATCCGGTGCAGCTTCTTATTGGCCCATGTGACGAGGAGCTTGTATGTATGTATGTATGTCTTTATATAGCGCCATTAATGTACATAGCGCGTCACAGTAGTAATACATGTGGTAATCAAATAAATAACAGATAATATAAATAACAGATCATGGGAATAAGCGCTTTAGACATAAAAGTAACATTAAGGAAGAGGAGTCCCTGCCCCGAGGAGCTTACAATCTAATTGGTAGGTAGGGAGAACGTACAGAGACAGTAGGAGGGAGTTCTGGTAAGTGCGTCTGCAGGGGGCCAAGCTTTATGTATCGTGTTCAGAATATCCACAGTGCTACTCATATGCTTCTTTAAGCAAGTGTGTCTTAAGGTGGGTCTTAAAGGTGGATAGAGAGGGTGCTAGTCGGGTACTGAGGGGAAGGGCATTCCAGAGGTGCGGGGCAGTCAGTGAGAGAAGTTTAAGGCGGGAGAGGGCTTTAGATACAAAGGGGGTAGAAAGAAGACATCCTTGAGAGGAACGCAAGAGTCGGGATGGTGCAGAAATTCTAGCGCCCCCTACAGAGGTAAGTATCCCTGGAATCAGGGGGTCCCCGAAGCTGAAATTAATGGGGCTCTGCTATGGAGACCCCCCCCCCCCCCTCCTATGTAAAACGAAATCCATTTTAAAAGAAACGCACTTGGATTGCTCCTTTAGAAATAGTGTCTCAAAGCCGTCGCTTCCTTATACAAACTTTAGTTCAATTTGAAAACAAAATCCAATTATTTTTACAAGCTGCTCCTGGGGTGACTTTTAAACACTCTGGTAATGTGCCGTGGGATGTTGTGGTTTTTTGCTGTAACGTATTCAGCTGAATATAAGCGAGCGGCCTTCACTTCAGTGCCCGCCTGGGATGAGAGTACTGTGTATAAGTGCAGACACGCAGAAGGTTCCGTTTTAGGACCGGAGCAAAATGATTTCAAAGGAAACGGGGGTCGTCGCGAGTTCATCTGAAACATTAAGGTTGCGACTGAACTGCGTCCCTCCGCTTTGATCTCGTGGAATTTGTGCCAGTAATAGCGGCTAAACTTTGTAAAAGTGCGATCTGTGGGGAAAAAGTCCTGGAGGATAAGAGCAGGACTCTTACAAAGCGGTAATCCCTCAAAATGTTTCCCCTGCCGTTTATTGGGGTACAGAAAAATGAGGGCTCTCCCAATCTGGGGCCTCAACCCACCTACAGGACGCTCCAGCCTCCCAGGAACATCGTTACCGTCAAGGTTAGAATACCCGTTAGTAGGGATGTGTTTTCTCTGTATGGCCAAGGAGCGGCTCAGTGAGTAACGACACTGACTCTTACCAACAACGACACGGAGTGGGAAGCAGGGGATCCTGGGAGAAGGAGCGGCTCAGTGAGTAACGACACTGACTGGCACTGAGTGTGAAGCAGGGGATCCTGGGAGGAGCGGCTCAGTGAGTAACGACACTGACTCTTACAAACAACGACACTGAGTGGGAAGCAGGGGATCCTGGGAGAAGGAGCGGCTCAGTGAGTACAGACACTGACTGGCACTGAGTGTGAAGCAGGGGATCCTGGGAGGAGCGGCTCAGTGAGTAACGACACTGACTCTTACAAACAACGACACTGAGTGGGAAGCAGGGGATCCTGGGAGAAGGAGCGGCTCAGTGAGTAACGACACTGACTCTTACAAACGACACGGAGTGGGAAGCAGGGAATGCTGGGAGAAGGAGCGGCTCAGTGAGTAACGACACTGACTGGCACTGAGTGGGAAGCAGGAGAGCCTGGTTCAATTCCCGGTGTCGGCTCCTTGTGACCTTCAGGAAGTCACTTCATCTCCCTGTGCCTCAGGCACCAAAAACATAGATTGTGTCTGTACTAACAAACGCGCAGCACCCTGGTAAGGGCGCTAGATAAATGTGTGGAGTGTTTCGCTCGAACTTCAAATGTTCGATGGCACATTTAGCCCTCAAAGTTCAGTCAAAATGAATAAGTAATTCCTCCCTTCGCTGCGTCACCTGCCTGGGGTTGTTACCTTGTTTTTTAGATCTGTGTTTAACTCCTGTTATCTGTGTAAGTCGCCGACCTGAGGAAGAGAGATAAGCTTGTTTTGTAATATCTATTGTTAAATAAAAAGGTATCACCTAATGCTGAAGTACTCGCTTACTCTGCGCTATCGCAACTGGATTAACGCGGCTATTTCTATTTAAGTTGAAGAAAAATTAAAAATGTCAATTTTCTCTTTTCGACGAGGAATATACCGGTAAATATGGGTTTTTAGAGTTTGTGAAGCCTATTTATTAGATTTTCCATTGACATATTTAGGGTTTAAGGTGTTAAATCCTCTGGTTAAAAAAAAATAATGCAAAAAAGTAAATATTATGATGGTATGTTACTGTAATAATGGTGTGTGTGTGTGTGTGTGTGTGTGTGTATGTTACTGTAATAATGGTGTGTGTGTTACTGTAATAATGGTGTGTGTGTGTATACATATACATATATATATATATATATATATATATATATATATATATTACTGTATGTAACGTGTAGGTTTGTTGGACGTTGTAATGTCTTTTAATGTGTATCTGTACAAATCCCACACACACACACACACAATTGTATGGGTGTATGCCTGCCTTTATATAGCACCACCCTTGTACATGGCGCTGTACAGCAGTAACATACACGACATCATAGAAATAGGCGCTTCATACAGAAGTGTAGACATTAGGAAAAGGAGTCCCGGACCCCAAGAGCTTACAATCTAAAACTAATCTCATTGTGCAGTTAGCAGAAAAGATGTCTGCTTTGGTGTCTTAGGCTGCGCGTATAGTGACCGCGACGTGTGACGTCACCCATCGCCGCTAGCGAAAGTTGTATTTCGCTTTGCGGCGGCGTGGGTGACCAGGCCATTAATTGGTTCAGGGGCTGTCACATGACGCGACAGCCCCTAAAAAATCAAATATTCCCGGCTTCAAAAAAAATGGCGTCACCGTCGCGCTTACTATAAGCGCCCGTGGCGGCGACAATGCATTTGTTTTCGGGCGCCGTCACTATAAGCGCGGCCTTACCCTTTAATTGCCAAAGGGGGCTGCAGTGCAATAGTAGCAGAAGGGTTAAAACCCCGTCATTATTTTAGATCCCACAGTTACATGTTTGAAGAACTCCTCACGTTGGTCCAATAAGCCGCCTAGCCACCCGCGAAATACCCATCATTCCCTGGGATCAGTGCGGCTGCTGAAACTACAGTTCAATCAGAATAAGCGCCCCGATTCTTCATCCCGGTGTGATTGCGGGATTACAGGAAGGGGGGGGACGCTTTCATTGCAGCAGCCGCAGAGCAGACAGATCTAATATTCAGCTATTGTGGGTTTGAAGAGGACACAGGAAGGATGTCTCAGTATTTACTGCGCACTTCTCGGGAATGTGTTCTTTGTAAAAAGAAAAAATAGTATTTTCCCCATGTCGTGCTGACAATGAACACTGCGTGCTGCGGGCATCGCTGTTAGTCTTCCACAGGAGCGGGCAACTCCAGTCCTCAGGGGCCTTCAACAGGTCAGGTTTTCAGGTTTCCCTGCTTCAGCACAGGTGGCCCAAATTGAGCCACCTGTTTCTGAAGCAGGGCTATCCTGAAAACCTGACCTGTTGGTGGCCCCTGAGGACTGTTGTGGCCCGACCCTTGGTCTACAATCTAATTGTGGTGCAGGGAGGAGCAACGGGGTTAACAGAATGGATTATTTGCACAGTATGGTTATTATAAACATTATTACATGAATCAGTTATATTTACTAATGCTAGTAACAAATACAAAAAAATACAATTTCAGTTAAAACAGAATTATGCGCATCGATCAGGTGTTCCGCGGGAGGCAGTGCGTTATCATTGCTTTCACACAACGAACTAGGTGTCATGTATAAATATGATATATATATATATATATATATATATATATATATATCTGTGTCCATGACATACTTGAAAACGAGAGGTAACTCAATATCACTTCCTGGTAAAACATTTTATAACAAAAAAAAATATATATATATCCATGGCTATTCCAGGCAAAAAGGTGACACATTGTGTTCCCATTTGCATGTCATTTCCCAGAATCCCTTGCTGCAGTGGGAGCACTGTATGCTAGGTGATAATGGTGAAATGCAGGGCTGCAGACCTGTATAAGACATGTCAATGTGCTCACAAGTGATATTCTTTATTGGCTATTTCTAACAGTGGAGGGTTTTTTGTTGCCTTTTTCACCCACCATAACTTAAAATGTAGTGTGTGCGTGTGTGCGCGTGTTCTCTCCTCTCTTCTCTCTTCCTTTAGTTCTTAGACGCGAAGCTGGGGGTCCCCAGAGTCGAACCATGTCATTTCAGCTGCGGGGACCCCCTGGTTACCGGGAAAGGTAGCGCTGGTACTTGCACCTACTTATGTCGCACCCCCACCCAGTTATGCGGGCCAAACGGAAACCGCCATGATGTCACGGCTTCCCATTGGCCAGTGTAACGCGGGACAGTTAAACGGCCATTTTTTATCCCCTGGAGGGGCCCGGACTAGCGCTACCTTTTCTTGGGAATCAGTGGGTCCCCGGAGGCGATATTAACACGGTTCGGCTACAGAGGGGCCCCTACTTCCCACACGTAGAACAGCGAGCCCCTCATCCCGCCGAAGATATGAGCTGGTAGTGCCACCACCGGCTGCCAGAAACCCCTAAATAGATCCTGCTATTTGCATCCCTCATGAATCATTTAGTCCTCAATATGTTGATGGTACATTGTTAATCTGTGCCAAGGAAGGGCGGTTACTGGGACCGGGTACCTCAGCGCCCGGCGATTTAACACTTTCATTGCCTTCGCTCAAATAAAAAAAAGGGATGGTGCACGCGACTTCTATCTGTGCTCGGATTCGCACGGCAGGGATGGGCGCAGTATCACGGGCATTATTCCGGCGGGACATTGTCCTTTCACCAGGTAATATGTTTGTGGAACCCTCAATAGCCAAAGGTCACAATTGATATGGGGTACATTGTAGGACAGACAATTCAGGGGGGGGGGGGGGGCACGGGCAACAACACGCTCTTCTTCTAAGGCATTTAAATTAATGCCGGGGGGATCGTGTGAGGCCTCTGCAACTAACTTACCTTCTCTTCTGCGTCGCCATGGCAATGCGGCCTCAAATGATGCATGGCAGCGTGACGTCACGTGACCCGCGGCATCATTTGACGCTGGGAGCCGGAGAGGAGGTAAGGGAGGGTGGGCGCGAGCAGGGAGGGAAGCAGGATGGGGGGGGCGCGAGCAGGGAGGGAAGCAGGAGGGGGGGGGGAGCGCGAGCAGTAAGGGAAGCAGGGGGGGGGGTGCGAGCAGGGAGGGAAGCAGGAGGGGGGGGAAACGCGAGCAGTAAGGGAAGCAGGGGGGGGGGGTGCGAGCAGGAAAGATTGCGCAGCGCTGATCTAGAGTAATCGCATTACATTTATCCATCGGTAATATTATTATTATCTGTGGCATCTTTTTTAATACTCCAGAAATGGTACACTACCCCTCTCACTATATATAACATTTAAAAAAAAGTGGTATAACTATATTTCATATAGTGTTTTTCTCCCAAAGGGCGTTACAGTATAGCGCGCGTTACGCAGCACACAGGAATGTTACCCCGCCCCGCAGAGCTTACACTCTATGTTTGTGGTGTCTGAGGCACGGGGAGATAAAGTGACTTGCCCGAGGTCACAGGGAGCCGACGCCGGTGTACGCGGTTTATTCAATGTTTTGCTCCAGCGCGGCACAGCCTTTCTATTTTAACCCATCCCTGAAACCTAAGATTTGCCTATTTTTTTCTTCTTTAATCCGCTGCAAATCAGAAAAAACTATTTCCATCTGTGTTTAACACCTCCACAAATAAAGAGGCTGCTGATTACTCCAGGAAAGCAGATCCCCGCGCAGAAGAAGTGCCAGGATCCGGAACAGATGGGGAGGCGATTTATCTTTATCATTTATTGCTTAATGATTTACAATACAAAGCGGTGGGCTCACATCGTAAAGCGATTATACTGAGCAATGAAGGAGCCTCCGTGTGGGGAAAAGAAATGAAATTGAAGAGCAATTGTAAGAAATGTTTCTGATGCATTTTTGGGGGACAGTTTTATTGTAGTAAAGAGAGGGGGGGGGGCTGTTACTAGCAATTAAAGCAGGGGGTCTCCAGAGCTGGACCACGTTAATTTCAGCTCTGGGGACCCCCCGCTTCCCGAGATACTTACCTCCGGGGGGGGGGGGGGGGGCGGTAGCTGCTCCGGCTGTGTGTGCCTAACATAATGGCGGCTTCAATGTCCAACGTCCTGCGGCTTCCCATTGGCCCGAGTGACCCGGACCTTTGGCTACCGGCGCCCCCCACAGAGGTAAGTATCTCTGGGGGCAAGGGGTCCCTGGAACTAAAATTAACGCGGTTCATCTCCAGAGACCCCCTCTAAACCTATTTAATAACAAACATGTTCTGCTTCTTTAAGCCAGTCTGTAATAATGGGGTTAATTACAACACTATTAAATTGCTTGTGTGTTGTCCACACTTGAGGACAATATTTATTATAGGGTTGAATTTTGAAGCTGGACTCCCGGGTCTTTTTGCACCCCATGAATTAGGGGTGTGTGTAATTACCACATTTAAAGCAGGGGTCCTCAAGACCCCAAAACAGGTCAGGTTTTTAGGATATTCCTGCTTCAGCACAATCAGTCACTGCATTACAACTGGCGGCTCAGATGCTCAGTCAAAGACTTAGGCTGAGTCCATAGACAGACAGGCCGCGCTGAGCCGTGCGGACGCTC
Organism: Ascaphus truei; assembly: GCF_040206685.1. NCBI lineage: Eukaryota > Metazoa > Chordata > Amphibia > Anura > Ascaphidae > Ascaphus > Ascaphus truei. Next base: position 178,859 of record NW_027455805.1, read on the forward strand.
AGCGCTGAGCCCCTGCATCCTCAATGAGCATGCCCTGAGAGGGGGCTCACGCGAGCGTCCGCAGGCATGCGGAGGCTTTGGAGTTTTGAGCCGAGCGCCAAGCTGTTTTTCTGCGCGCTGTTGGCTGAAAAAATCCAATCAGCCTTCAGCAGCGTCAACGTCACGGCGCCGCGGGCGATTGGCCCAGCGATGTCACTGCCCCGCCTCCAACCACCTCCCCCCGGCTCCCTTCGCGCACGCTGGCTCGCCTGCAAGTCCGTGGAATCACGCTGACTAATGCGGGCGAGCCTCGGCGTTAGCGCGCCTCCGCTCTCCTCACCCCTCTATGGCCCGGGCCTTAGGCTGCGTCCATAGGGGGGGAGCAGTTCGGAGCCGCGCTGACGCTGAGGCTCGCCTGCTGAAATCTGCGCGATTTCATGCACATGCAGACGAGCCAGCGCGATAGGGAGGGGGGAGGCGGAGCAGTGATGTCGCTGGGCCAATAGCCCGCGACGCACCAACTTCCAACCGTGACGTTGACACTGCCTCGCGCTGATTGGATGTTTTCAGACGACAGCGCTCTGAAAAACAGCTTCGCCCGTCGCCTGAAAAATCCAACGCGTCAGCACGCCTGCGGACGCTCGCGTGAGCCCCCTCTCAAGGCATCCTGTCACGCTGTGCAGCCCGCAGACCAGGCCAGTCCCCTGTACTGAGGTGGGATGTTGAATATACACACCGACAGCAGAGGGAGCGGGTCCGGGATGTGGTTGTAGCGTGGCCAGGCCTGGGTTAAGATTTAGAATAGTCGTTGTACTTGGCGAGTTCCGTAGTTAAATCCGTTTCCGTGTCCGGGGGTCTGAGAGGTAAGAATCGTGATGGGTAAGCCGAAGTTGGGAGCCAGAGAGGCAAGTCAGACAAACCGGTTCCAATCTGTAGGAGAAAAGACAAACAGGCGCACGACACAGGTTCCAGGCTACACAGGAAGCAAGGAAGTGAAGTCACAGCCGGATATTTAAAGCGACACTGACCAATCCGGACGAGGGGCATGGCGGGGGCGTGTCGAGGAGCTGCTCGTGAGTGGCTGAGAGACCAGGAAGTAGTGAAGCACAGCTGAAAGTCTGTGACACCAGTGCCAGAATCCAAGATGGCGACGGCAGAGTTCAAGGTATGCACTGGGCGGCGGCATGGGTAGCGACGTGGGGCAGGGGCAGCAGGCGCTGCAGTACTGGTAGTGGGTAAGGAGGGGTCACGCTGCAAGGGATGTGGCCCCCAATTCCTTACACATCCTCATTGAGGATGCAGGAGCTCAGCGCGGAGCGTCCGCACGGCTTCCCGTGCTATGGACGCAGCCTAAGCCACCTGTGCTGAAGGTGGGATATCCTGAAACCTGGCCTGTTGGGGGGGCATGAAGACTGGATTTGAGCACCCCTGATTTAAAGATCTCTCCAAAGTCCCAGAGCAATGCAGCACTCCGCTGCAGAATGCAAATGGAAAGATGAACATTGTGGATCTAATAACCAGCCTGAAGCCACCACTTCGATTGTAAGCTCTTCGGGGCAGGGACTCCTTTTCCTAATGTTTACGTCTGTCCGCATTCTGTCTCCTGCTACTTTGTCCCGTGTACTACTGCTGTGCAGCGCTGTGTACATGGAGGGCATTATATAAAGATACATACAGTATGCCTAAAACTTTTTATGAGAAACAATGTGTTTGACTTTGGCACAGTGTTAGTGATGGCCGCCGGGCCGCCCAGGACACCTGTCTTGGCTGTCCCCCCCTGAACAGGGCGAACAAGTCCAAATCTGCCCCCCCCCCTGCCCATCCCACCAAAATCTGTCTGTGGATTGCGTGCTAAAAAATCAGAGCGGGTTAATCGGAATCCGCCTTTGGATACAATCTGGGGGATTTTTAAGAATCCGCACTCGGATTCCACATTGGATCGGAAATTCGCGCCTCCACTTGTTAAAAATCCGCTCTCCCTCCCCCCTCGGGTTTAACCTGGGTGCGGATTTGTAACAATCCGACCGCGGATTGTCGGCGATAGAAAAGGGAAAAAAATCTGCATGCCGAAATCCGCAAAAAAGGTGTCTCCCATGTCAGTGTCGTCTCATTGTGACGTCCCATCTCAGTGTCGTCTCATTGTGATGTCCCATCTCAGTGTCGTCTCATTGTGACGTCCCATCTCAGTGTCGTCTCATTGTGACGTCCCATCTCAGTGTCGTCTCATTGTGACGTCCCATCTCAGTGTCGTCCCATTGTGACGTCCCATCTCAGTGTCGTCTCATTGTGACGTCCCATCTCAGTGTCGTCCCATTGTGACGTCCCATCTCAGTGTCGTCTCATTGTGACGTCCCATCTCAGTGTCGTCTCATTGTGACGTCCCATCTCAGTGTCGTCTCATTGTGACGTCCCATCTCAGTGTCGTCTCATTGTGACGTCCCATCTCAGTGTCGTCTCATTGTGACGTCCCATCTCAGTGCCGTCTCATTGTGACGTCCCATCTCAGTGTCGTTTCATTGTGACGTCCCATCTCAGTGTCGTCTCATTGTGACGTCCCATCTCAGTGTCGTCTCATTGTGACGTCCCATCTCAGTGTCGTCTCATTGTGACGTCCCATCTCAGTGCCGTCTCATTGTGACGTACCATCTCAGTGTCGTTTCATTGTGACGTCCCATCTCAGTGTCGTCTCATTGTGACGTCTCATCTCAGTGTCGTCTCATTGTGACGTCCCATCTCAGTGTCGTCTCATTGTGACGTCCCATCTCAGTGTCGTCTCATTGTGACGTCCCATCTCAGTGTCGTCTCATTGTGACGTCCCATCTCAGTGTCGTCTCATTGTGACGTCCCATCTCAGTGTCGTCTCATTGTGACGTCCCATCTCAGTGTCGTCTCATTGTGACGTCCCATCGCAGTGTCGTCTCATTGTGACGTCCCATCTCAGTGTCGTCTCATTGTGACGTCCCATCTCAGTGTCGTCTCATTGTGACGTCCCATCTCAGTGTCGTCTCATTGTGACGTCCCATCTCAGTGTCGTCTCATTGTGACGTCCCATCTCAGTGTCGTCTCATTGTGACGTCCCATCTCAGTGTCGTCTCATTGTGACGTCCCATCTCAGTGTCGTCTCATTGTGACGTCCCATCTCAGTGTCGTCTCATTGTGACGTCCCATCTCAGTGTCGTCTCATTGTGACGTCCCATCTCAGTGCCGTCTCATTGTGACGTCCCATCTCAGTGTCGTCTCATTGTGACGTCCCATCTCAGTGCCGTCTCATTGTGACGTCCCATCTCAGTGCCGTCTCATTGTGACGTCCCATCTCAGTGCCGTCTCATTGTGACGTCCCATCTCAGTGTCGTCTCATTGTGACGTCCCATCTCAGTGTCGTCTCATTGTGACGTCCCATCTCAGTGCCGTCTCATTGTGACGTCCCATCTCAGTGCCGTCTCATTGTGACGTCCCATCTCAGTGTCGTCTCATTGTGACGTCCCATCTCAGTGACGTCCCATCTCAGTGCCGTCTCATTGTGACGTCCCATCTCAGTGTCGTCTCATTGTGACGTCCCATCTCAGTGTCGTCTCATTGTGACGTCCCATCTCAGTGTCGTCTCATTGTGACGTCCCATCTCAGTGTCGTCTCATTGTGACGTCCCATCTCAGTGTCGTCTCATTGTGACGTGTCGTCTCATTGTGACGTCCCATCTCAGTGTCGTCTCATTGTGACGTCCCATCTCAGTGTCGTCTCATTGTGACGGCTTCTTACACTTATTCTCCCAGGAAAAGGCTTCTGATTTACAAATGCCATAAATTGGTGCATTTGCGCTTTCTTTCCAAACACCGGGCGTATCGTGGCGTGAGCGCTTATATACCAGGATTCAGTGTGGCCCCACACAGTTCAGTGTGGACGTAAGTGTCAGTTAACGCGGAGTGCTGTGCGCTAACCCTTATTATAGGCTAAAGCTGTTAAATTCCGGGCAATATTGAAATCCCTGCTCTCCGATTGGTTAAAATTCCGGGCATAACAATTCAGTAGTGACCCGGGATTGTGGGCACCCTGCCAAGTTTGTCAGCCAATCAGCTTCCAGTTCTCATCCACACCAGAGTGAGAGCAGCTCTCAGTCAGGGGAGGTGATTGGACAGGAGGCTGCAGCAAGGCACTGACTCCTCCCCCACCCTGCCTGCAGCCAGGCACTGACTCCTCCCCCTCCCTGCCTGCAGCCAGGCACTGACTCCTCCCCCTCCCTGCCTGCAGCCTGGCACTGGCTCCTCCCCCTCCCTGCCTACAGCCAGGCACTGACTCCTCCCCCTCCCTGCCTGCAGTCAGGCACTGACTCCTCCCCCTCCCTGCCTACAGCCTGGCACTGACTCCTCCCCCTCCCTGCCTACAGCCAGGCACTGACTCCTCTCCCTGCCTGCAGCCAGACACTGACTCCTCCCCCACCCTGCCTGCAGTCAGACACTGACTCCTCCCCCTCCCTGTCTGCAGCCAGGCACTGACTCCTCCCCCTCTCTGCTTGCAGCCAGGCACTGACTCCTCCCCCACCCTGCCTGCAGCCAGGCACTGACTCCTCCTGCAGCCAGACACTGACTCCTCCCCCTCCCTGCCTGCAGCCAGATACTGACTCCTCCCTCTCCCTGCCTGCAGCCAGGCACTGACTCCTCCCCCTCCCTGCAGCCAGACACTGACTCCTCCCCCTCCCTTCAGCCAGACACTGACTCCTCCCCCACCCTGCAGCCAGACACTGACTCCTCCCCCTCCCTGCCTGCAGCCAGGTACTGACTCCTCCCCCTCCCTGCCTGCAGCCAGACACTGACTCCTCCCCCACCCTGCAGCCAGACACTGACTCCTCCCCCACCCTGCCTGCAGCCAGGCACTGACTCCTCCTGCAGCCAGACACTGACTCCTCCCCCTCCCTGCCTGCAGCCAGATACTGACTCCTCCCTCTCCCTGCCTGCAGTCAGGCACTGACTCCTCCCCCACCCTGCCTGCAGCCAGGCACTGACTCCTCCCCCTCCCTGCAGCCAGACACTGACTCCTCCCACACCCTGCAGCCAGACACTGACTCCTCCCCCACCCTGCAGCCAGACACTGACTCCTCCCCCTCCCTGCAGCCAGACACTGACTCCTCCCCCACCCTGCAGCCAGACACTGACTCCTCCCCCTCCCTGCAGCCAGACACTGACTCCTCCCCCTCCCTGCAGCCAGACACTGACTCCTCCCCCACCCTGCAGCCAGACACTGACTCCTCCCCCACCCTGCAGCCAGACACTGACTCCTCCCACACCCTGCAGCCAGACACTGACTCCTCCCCCTCCCTGCAGCCAGACACTGACTCCTCCCCCTCCCTGCAGCCAGGCACTGACTCCTCCCCCACCCTGCCTGCAGAGAGCTCTGCACAGGAGAATGAGGGGAAAGGTATATTGTGTGTATATAGCAGGGGGGGACGGACGGACTGCAGAGTGTGTATATTGAGGGGGATGTGTGTATGTACAATTTCCATTTAATAAACGTGCCGTAAAAGCAAAAGAATGTAGACGATCATGCTGATGAAAATCAATATGACTACAAATGTGTCTTTTTATGAAAAATGTAAAAAAATATTTCAAAATAAGCCTACATTTAGCCTATAATAGTAATAATCCCCTCAGAACAGGGCGTTACTGGCCAATAATGCCCTGGCTGGGTTACCTCGGCGTCGCCTCGGCCCTTCAACTCTTCCAGCCAGGGCATTATTGGCCAGTAATACCCTGTTCTTCGGGGATTATTATGATTGTAAGGGTAAATATGGCTGCTGTTAATAAAGGTGAAGCCTGCCACTACCCCTACCTGCCAGTAATACATTGTGTTATGTATTATATGTTATGTTTATCTGTGTTGCCAGGTTCCAGCAGTTCAGGGACCGGGGTTAATGTGTTTGCAGGAGGAATGTTGCAGAAGCTGCCACCTTTTCCTGTAACAGTTTGTGTTGCTAATGTAATGTTGCAGTTGTACCCACCTGTCAGGGCCTGGGCATGTAGGCAGCACCTGGCCCTGAGTGTTGCAATATGGTGGGCTAAAGGTAGACCCCCTGGGGAGGAGACCCCTAGCAGTTCAGAGCTGCAGGTCAGAGGAGACTCCGATCTAGTCTCAGGCCAGGAGGCTTTGAAGTGAGCTGAAGGAATTGCACGAGCTGTTAGCTGGGACTGTTAGCTGCAGCTCCAGTTCCTGTACCAGAGAGGATCCCAGTGCTGGGGTCAAGCCTGGAGTCCAGTCCAAAAGACATCCCGTGGGGAATGAGGGAAAATCTCTAGGGGGATCCCTGCACCTAGGACTATAGGTACCCCAGTTTTCTCAGTTATTGTGCATACTTTTTCCAATAAATAAATTGTATAAACTCTTGTGTTTCACTCTGGCAATATTGATCCATGGTATTAGTCCTGGTCTCATATGTGTATGTATATTGATCCAGAGGGAGAAAAACAAAAAGGGAGTGCAATATTAGCCAATTGTCTCATAAGGGGAAAAATAAATTCCTTCTTGACTCCAAATATCGGCAATCAGATTACTCCCTGGGTCAACAACCTTCCCATGTATACTTATTTGGTATATCCCTGTATACCTTTCCTATCTAAAAAGATAAACAACCTTTTTTTTTTAAATATCGTATCTGCCATCACAGTCTCCATGGGTAATGAATCCCACACTATAACTGCCCTTACTGTAAAGATCCCTTTCCTTTGTTGCTGGTGAAATTTCCTTTCCTTCAACCTTAAAGGATGGCCCCGAGTCCTTTGTACTGCCTGTGGGATGAATAGCTCTTTTGAAAGTTTATTGTATTGTCCACGAATATATTTGTATATAGTTATCATGTCCCCTGTTATACACCTATTATCTAATATACAGTCCTGATTTGGAGAGCCCGATCTTCCACCTTGTTTATTAAAGTGGTGGCTCTTCTCTGCACCTTTTCCAGTTCTACGATGTCTGTTTTTTGTTTTTAATAGGGGGCCGTGCCCAACGCTTTGATCTATAGATCAGTTCTGCAGCCATATTGGTCCTGGCGATGTGTAGATTGGTCATAGGTTGTGAAACCCTTTAATAGGCGATTCTGGGAGTTTTTCATAGTACAGGGCCGGCTTGATGGCGATGCTATCGGTGCGACCGTACGGGGCCCCGTGCTTACAGAGACCCTGCACCGGGCCCCGCCATACTCCCTCTGCACCGGGCCCCGCCATGCTCCCTCTGTACTGGGCCCCGCCATACTCCCACTGCACCGGGCCCCGCCATACTCCCACTGCACCGGGCCCCGCCATACTCCCACTGCACCGGGCCCCGCCATACTCCCACTGCACCGGGCCCCGCCATACTCCCACTGTACCGGGCCCCGCCATACTCCCACTGTACCGGGCCCCGCCATACTCCCATTGTACCGGGCCCCGCCATACTCCCATTGTACCGGGCCCCGCCATACTCCCACTGCCCCGGGCCCCGCCATACTCCCACTGCACCGGGCCCCGCCATACTCCCTCTGCACCGGGCCCCGCCATACTCCCACTGCCCCGGGCCCCGCCATACTCCCACTGCACCGGGCCCCGCCATACTCCCTCTGCACCGGGCCCCGCCATACTCCCTCTGCACCGGGCCCCGCCATACTGCCCCGGGCCCCGCCATACTCCCTCTGCACCGGGCCCCGCCATACTCCCTCTGCACCGGGCCCCGCCATACTCCCTCTGCACCGGGCCCCGCCATACTCCCTCTGCACCGGGCCCCGCCATACTCCTCTGGTAATAGCGTTTTCATTCATACACGTCATTACATCTGCCATGAACTCTCCCGATTGGTGTATCACAATGTATCATCCCTCTAACCTCGTGTAGTAAGAGCCCCCCCTCCCCCCCCCTCACCCCCTGCCCCCCCTCACCCCCTGCCCCCCCCTCACCCCCTGCCCCCCCCTCACCCCCTGCCCCCCCCTCACCCCCTGCCCCCCCCTCACCCCCTGCCCCCCTCACCCCCTGCCCCCCTCACCCCTTCCCCCCCCTCACCCCCTCCCCCCCTGCCCCCCTCACCCCCTTCCCCCCCTGCCCCCCTTCCCCCCCTGCCCCCCTCACCCCCTTCCCCCCCTGCCCCCCTCACCCCCTGCCCCCCTCACCCCCTGCCCCCCCTCACCCCCTCCCCCCCTGCCCCGCCTCCCCCCCTCCCCCCCCTCCCCCCCTCATCCCCTCACCCCCTCACCCCCCTCCCCCCCATGCGCTTGCATAACATTGCATCATTATACCGCATGACACTGTGATCTCCGGATATGTTGGTGTGAATGAGAAAGCCACACCGGCGGTGGCGGCCTTGTATCCGAGATACGGGCGCACGCTGGGAAGTTACGTGCGTTCCCGCTGTGAGAACTAGTTGCTCTATTTGATTCTTTGGAGGAATTCGAATTGAATTAAATCTGCAGTGACCCGCATTGTGCTGCGGCTAACGACCCGTTTAACCTCGGGGATAATTTTCTGCCTGCCGGTGTCCTGGGAACAGGGGAAGCTGTTTACTTCTGCGGTGACAGCCCTTTAGAAAAGTGCCTCTCGCGTTTATTATTCCGGCGCTGCGTGGTTTAATAGAAATTAGCTAATGGGTCGGCGGGCAGTAGAAGTTGCAGAATTTGAATGAGGGGCTTTCTCTTCGTCTTTGCCGCAGAATTCATTTACATGACTAAGCTTTTTGTTGTCGATTATTGATCTGTACCCTGTGGAACAAACAGTTTGCTGCTATTTACCCTTTTTCTGTTAAAAAGCACAGAATACATTGGGGTGGGGGGGGGGTGATCCAAAATTGGCACACAGAAATTAATTTAAAATGCCCATGTGCCAACCAAACTTCTCCATCTGTGCCACCAGCCGCAAAAATAAAATATAGCTTTTTAAAAACTGTTTCTGTGCTCCATGCAAGTGCGCCCGAATTATCCCCCAGGCTCCTCTGCTCTACAAAGTTGAACGTGTTCGCGCAGAATTATGTTGCGAAGTATCAACCAATTTGGTGCAGGACGCCATATTTCATTAAATAGGCTGACACTGTATTATTTTCACAGCATGGTTATTATAAATAATATTACACTAACATTGTGCACAAAGACACGCCATAGATACACAAGTGTGTTTTTTTTTTTAATTTAAATTGCATTAATCGGATATTCAACATAACACAATGTGTCAAAATGAATTTCAAACAAAGTAGGAGTCCCTGTGTGTAGGGGAGTCCCTGTGTGTGGGGGAGTCCCTGTGTGTGGGGGAGTCCCTGTGTGTGGGGGAGTCCCTGTATGTGGGGGAGTCCCTGTGTGTAGGGGAGTACCTGTATGTGGGGGAGTCCCTGTGTGTGGGGGAGTCCCTGTGTGTGGGGGAGTCCCTGTGTGTGGGGGAGTCCCTGTGTGTGGGGGAGTCCCTGTGTGTGGGGGAGTCCCTGTGTGTGGGGGAGTCCCTGTGTGTGGGGGAGTCCCTGTATGTGGGGGAGTACCTGTATGGGGGGGAGTACCTGTATGTGGGGGAGTCCCTGTATGTTTAGGAGTCCCTGTATGTTTAGGAGTCCCTGTATGTAGGGGAGACCCTGTATGTGGGGGAGTCCCTGTGTGTAGGGGAGTCCCTGTGTGTAGGGGAGTCCCCTGTATGTGGGGGAGTCCCTGTATGTAGGGGAGTCCCTGTATGTAGGGGAGTCCCTGTATGTGGGGGAGTCCCTGTGTGTGGGGGAGTCCCTGTGTGTAGGGGAGTCCTTGTGTGTAGGGGAGTCCTTGTATGTAGGGGAGTCCCTGTGTGTAGGGGTGTCCCTGTGTGTAGGGGTGTCCCTGTGTGTAGGGGTGTCCCTGTGTGTAGGGGTGTCCCTGTGTGTAGGGGAGTCCCTGTGTGTAGGGGAGTCCCTGTATGTATGGGAGTCCCTGTATGTGGGGGAGTCCCTGTGTGTACGGGTGTCCCTGTATGTGGGGGAGTCCCTGTGTGTACGGGTGTCCCTGTATGTGGGGGAGTCCCTGTGTGTAGGGGAGTCCCTGTGTGTAGGGGAGTCCCTGTATGTAGGGGAGTCCCTGTGTGTAGGGGAGTCCCTGTGTGTAGGGGAGTCCCTGTATGTATGGGAGTCCCTGTGTGTGGGGGAGTCCCTGTGTGTAGGGGAGTCCCTGTATGTGGGGGAGTCCCTGTATGTGGGGGAGTCCCTGTATGTGGGGGAGTCCCTGTGTGTATGGGAGTCCCTGTGTGTATGGGAGTCCCTGTGTGTATGGGAGTCCCTGTATGTATGGGAGTCCCTGTATGTATGGGAGTCCCTGTGTGTGGGGGAGTCCCTGTATGTATGGGAGTCCCTGAATGGGTGGGAGTCCCTGTGTGTGGGGGAGTCCCTGTGTGTGGGGGAGTCCCTGTGTGTGGGGGAGTCCCTATATGTATGGGAGTCCCTGTGTGTAGGGGAGTCCCTGTGTGTAGGGGAGTCCCTGTGTGTGGGGGAGTCCCTGTGTGTATGGGAGTCCCTGTATGCATGGGAGTCCCTGTATGCGGGGGAGTCCCTGTGTGTGGGGGAGTCCCTGTGTGTGGGGGAGTCCCTGTATGTAGGGGAATCCCTGTATGTAGGGGAGTCCCTGTATGTATGGGAGTCCCTGTGTGTGGGGGAGTCCCTGTGTGTATGGGAGTCCCTGTGTGTATGGGAGTCCCTGTGTGTAGGGGAGTCCCTGTGTGTAGGGGAATCCCAGTATGTGGGAGCCCTATATGAAGCCTTCATTCACACGACATGTTATGAAGCTTTGTGCTACTTTTTAACACTAACAGTTTCACGTAGAACAAAAATTCCAATATAATCCGGGAATACAGCCCGTTAATCTCAGTCCCGGGGACCCCCTGCTTCCGATACAGCCCTTTAATCTCAGTCCCGGGGACCCCCTGCTTCCGATACAGCCCTTTAATCTCAGTCCCGGGGACCCCCTGCTTCCGATACAGCCCTTTAATCTCAGCCCCGGGGACCCCCTGCTTCCGATACAGCCCGTTAATCTCAGCCCCGGGGACCCCCTGCTTCCGATACAGCCCTTTAATCTCAGCCCCGGGGACCCCCTGCTTCCGATACAGCCCTTTAATCTCAGCCCCGGGGACCCCCTGCTTCCGATACAGCCCGTTAATCTCAGTCCCGGGGTGCCCCTGCTTCCGATACAGCCCTTTAATCTCAGTCCCGGGGACCCCCTGCTTCCGATACAGCCCTTTAATCTCAGTCCCGGGGACCCCCTGCTTCCGATACAGCCCTTTAATCTCAGTCCCGGGGACCCCCTGCTTCCGATACAGCCCTTTAATCTCAGCCCCGGGGACCCCCTGCTTCCGATACAGCCCTTTAATCTCAGCCCGGGGACCCCCTGCTTCCGATACAGCCCGTTAATCTCAGTCCCGGGGACCCCCTGCTTCCGATACAGCCCGTTAATCTCAACCCCGGGGACCCCCTGCTTCCGATACAGCCCTTTAATCTCAGTCCCGGGGACCCCCTGCTTCCGATACAGCCCTTTAATCTCAGTCCCGGGGACCCCCTGCTTCCGATACAGCCCGTTAATCTCAGCCCCGGGACCCCCTGCTTCCGATACAGCCCGTTAATCTCAGTCCCGGGGACCCCCTGCTTCCGATACAGCCCGTTAATCTCAACCCCGGGGACCCCCTGCTTCCGATACAGCCCGTTAATCTCAACCCCGGGACCCCCTGCTTCCGATACAGCCCTTTAATCTCAGTCCCGGGGACCCCCTGCTTCCGATACAGCCCTTTAATCTCAGTCCCGGGGACCCCATGCTTCCGATACAGCCCGTTAATCTCAACCCCGGGGACCCCCTGCTTCCGATACAGCCCGTTAATCTCAGTCCCGGGGACCCCCTGCTTCCGATACAGCCCGTTAATCTCAGCCCCGGGACCCCCTGCTTCCGATACAGCCCTTTAATCTTAGTCCCGGGGATCCCCTGCTTCCGATACAGCCCTTTAATCTCAGTCCCGGGGACCCCCTGCTTCCGATACAGCCCTTTAATCTCAGTCCCGGGGATCCCCTGCTTCCGATACAGCCCTTTAATCTCAGTCCCGGGGACCCCATGCTTCCGATACAGCCCTTTAATCTCAGTCCCGGGGAGCCCCTGCTTCCGATACAGCCCTTTAATCTCAGCCCCGGGGACCCCCTGCTTCCGATACAGCCCGTTAATCTCAGTCCCGGGGACCCCCTGCTTCCGATACAGCCCGTTAATCTCAGTCCCGGGGACCCCCTGCTTCCGATACAGCTCTTTAATCTCAGTCCCGGGGACCCCCTGCTTCCGATACAGCCCTTTAATATCAGTCCCGGGGACCCCCTGCTTCCGATACAGCCCTTTAATCTCAGTCCCGGGGACCCCCTGCTTCCGATACAGCCCGTTAATCTCAGTCCCGGGGACCCCCTGCTTCCGATACAGCCCTTTAATCTCAGTCCCGGGGACCCCCTGCTTCCGATACAGCCCTTTAATCTCAGTCCCGGGGACCCCCTGCTTCCGATACAGCCCTTTAATCTCAGCCCCGGGGACCCCCTGCTTCCGATACAGCCCTTTAATCTCAGTCCCGGGGACCCCCTGCTTCCGATACAGCCCGTTAATCTCAGCCCCGGGGACCCCCTGCTTCCGATACAGCCCTTTAATCTCAGTCCCTGGGACCCCCTGCTTCCGATACAGCCCGTTAATCTCAGTCCCGGGGACCCCCTGCTTCCGATACAGCCCGTTAATCTCAGTTCCGGGGACCCCCTGCTTCCGATACAGCCCGTTAATCTCAGTCCCGGGGACCCCCTGCTTCCGATACAGCCCGTTAATCTCAGTCCCGGGGACCCCCTGCTTCCGATACAGCCCTTTAATCTCAGTCCCGGGGACCCCCTGCTTCCGATACAGCCCTTTAATCTCAGTCCCGGGGACCCCCTGCTTCCGATACAGCCCTTTAATCTCAGCCCCGGGGACCCCCTGCTTCCGATACAGCCCTTTAATCTCAGCCCCGGGGACCCCCTGCTTCCGATACAGCCCTTTAATCTCAGCCCCGGGGACCCCCTGCTTCCGATACAGCCCTTTAATCTCAGCCCCGGGGACCCCCTGCTTCCGATACAGCCCTTTAATCTCAGCCCAGGGGACCCCCTGCTTCCGATAGACACCTCCGGCGGAGGCGCCGCTAGCTGGGCTTTAAAGCTCCTGCGTCACATTGGCCAATAGGAAGCCGGACCTGATGACGTCACAGCTTCTTATTGGCCCACAGGGCGCCGGAGCTTTGAAAAGCGGCCATAATGGGAACCCTGGTATCCGAGCAGAGCGGCTCCGGCACCTACTACGGAGGTCTGTATCTCCGGAAGCAGGGGGTCCCCGGAGCTGGAATTAACGGGGTTCAGCTACGAGACCCCCTGCTTCCATCCAGTGTAAAAATACAAATAATAAGCTTGGATTCGCCGCTTTAAACAGAAGACAGCGAACGCATGGTGGTGTTATTATCATTCGATGAAACAAATTATTGTGTATTTAATTTTGCCATAATAAAGTTTCTCTTGATTGTATTTCTATGCACAGGTATGCACATAGGAGGTGTGCAGGTATGCACCTAGGAGGTGTGCAGGTATGCACCTAGGAGGTGTGCAGGTATGCACCTACGAGGTGTGCAGGTATGCACCTAGGAGGTGTGCAGGTATGCACCTAGGAGATGTGCAGGTATGCACCTAGGAGGTGTGCAGGTATGCACCTAGGAGGTGTGCAGGTATGCACCTAGGAGGTGTGTAGGTATGTACCTAGGAGGTGTACAGGTATGCACCTAGGTATGTACCTAGGAGGTGTACAGGTATGCACCTAGGTATGTACCTAGGAGGTGTACAGGTATGCACCTAGGTATGCACCTAGGAGGTGTACAGGTATGCACCTAGGAGGTGTGCAGGTATGCACCTAGGAGGTGTGCAGGTATGCACCTAGGAGGTGTACAGGTATGCACCTAGGAGGTGTACAGGTATGCACCTAGGAGGTGTACAGGTATGCACCTAGGAGGTGTACAGGTATGCACCTAGGAGGTGTACAGGTCTCATTAATCTTCATTAGGAGCGTAATGACACTGGATAAATGTGAATCTTTATGGATCTTTACGTAGAAAATCATAATTTGATGAGAATGATACATATAATACATAATTCGTCATAAGAATAAAAGGGAATGTGTAATAGATTGACAGTTGAATTTACAACGGATATGAACATGTCGATTCCAACATCCAGCAGGATTTGGGGCGTCTGAGACGTAAATGTGCTGATAGGGGGTATTTTTATTGGCTGAACATTAAAATAAAAAGGTTATACAGTAGTTACAATGACACTTGTTTGTTTATTTATAAAATATTTTACCAGTAAGTAATACATTGAGAGTTACCTCTCGTTTTCAAGTATGTCCTGGGCACAGAGTTAAGACAAATAATACATGGTTACAAATACAGTTACATAAGTGAGCAGAGTATACATTATATACAAGACATTGCGTACACAGTAAGAGATAATATATATTATGGGCGCATGTAACAGTTACAGACCAGATTAAAATGTGAGACAGTTTTAGTTTTGAAAGAACTTAGACTGGTGGCGGCTGTGAGAGTCTGTGGTAGGTTGTTCCAGTTTTGGGGTGCACGGTAAGAGGAGGAACGGCCGGATACTTTGTTGAGCCTTGGGACCATGAACAGTCTTTTGGAGTCTGATCTCAGGTGATAAGTGCTGCATGTGGTAGGGGTGAGGAGCTTGTTCAGATAGCTGGGTAGCTTGCCCACAAAGTATTTGAAGGAAAGAAAGGAAAGATAAACTTTGCGCCTAGACTCAAGTGATGACCAATCTAGTTCTTTGAGCATTTCGCAGTGATGTGTGTTGTAGTTGCATTGGAGAACAAAACGACAAATTGAATTGTAGAGGGTGTCAAGTTTGCTAAGGTGGGTTTGGGGTGCTGAGCCGTATACTATGTCTCCATAGTAGATAATTGGCATTAGCATCTGCTGTGCGATACGCTTTCTGACCAGGAGACTTAGGGAGGATTTGTTCCTGTAAAGTACGCCTAGTTTGGCATAGGTTTTGGATGGCAGGGTATCAATGTGCATCCCAAATGTTAAGTGGGAGTCAAACCATATGCCCAGGTATTTAAAACTAGTAACAGGAGTTAGGGTGGTTTTAGCGTTGGTTCTGAGCTGGAGCTCGGTCATTGGAAGCTTTAAAAATGTAATCTAGGTCCCAAATACCATTGTTACAGTCGTGTCAGTGTTTAAAAACAGTTTGTTTTGGGAAACACAGTTTTCGAGTCTCCAAAAAGTCAAACTGAAGTATGTGTTGAAGCTCGGAGAGGCTATGGCTGTGTGCATATAGGATTGTGTCATCTTCATACATGTGTATTGAGGCTTCCTTACAAGCTGTGGGAAGGTCATTAATGAACACTGAGAAGAGTAGGGGCCCCAGAACAGAGCCTTGCGGGACACCACAGGTGATATCCAAGGGGTTGGAGTTAGAGCCTGAGATGGACATATGTTGGGATCTACATGATAGGTAGGACTGAAACCAGTTTAAAGCATGTTTCCCTATTCCAGAGCTCTGGAGTTTGTTAAGCAGGATAGCATGATCAACTGTATCAAAAGCCTTTGCAAAATCTGGGAATACTGCACCAGTGAGTTGTCCCCGTTGCATTCCACACTGGATTTAATTGCAAATTTTAGCAGGGTAGTTACAGTGGAGTGTTTGGGGCGAAAGCCTGATTGGAATTGGCTAGGGAAATTTGTCTTGGTATAGTAATCGCTTAATTGGGAGTGGACACATTTTTCCATGACTTTGGATAGTATTGGGAGAAGGGAGATTGGCCTGTAGTTTGAGACAGTGTTTTTGTCCCCACTTTTGAAGATTGGGACAACTCAGTCAGTTTTCCAGGTCTTAGGGATATGGCCTGCAGACAGGATAGAGTTGACTATGGAAGCAATTGGTTTGGCAATGGCTGGGGCACCAAGTTTTAGGATATTAGATTGCAGTAAATCTGGTCCACATTGGCTGCTTAGTTTTAATTTGAGGAGCGCTTGTGTAATCTCCTCTTCGGATACTGGGCCAAATTGAAACTTGTGATATAATAAGAAACATACAATGATAACTACTTGTAGGAAAATGTAAATAAACTTGTACATATATAGAATATAATCCAATATGTGATTATATTCTAATAACATAGATTGTACGATCTTGGGGGTAGAGATGCCTTTTCCTAAGGTGCATTTTTATGTTAAAGGACTTCTCTACTATATATTTCTGAAAGCACTGTATGTCTGCGTCCCTAGCGGTCATCTCATTGGTCCCTTGGCCCGCCCGCCCCCGCACACCTTTCATTGGCCTGAGGTGGAGTGACGGGCCAAAGGACACACAGGGACACACACACAGGGACGGGGACACACACACACACACACCTCTCTGTCCTCTCCCCCCCCATCACACTCACCTCCCTCGCCACTCACCTCCCTCTCCACTCACCTCCCTCTCCAATCACCTCCCTCCCGCTCAACTCCCTCCACCTCCCGCTCCACTCACCTCCCTCTCCACTTACCTCCCTCCCGCTCAACTCCCTCCCCGGCGCGGGGACAGGCAGTGGGCAGGGCAGCCTGCCGCTGCCTCCACTCACCTCCCGCTCCCTCTACTCACCTCCCGCTCCACTCCCCTCCCCGGCGCGGGGACAGGCAGTGGGCAGGGCAACCTGCCGCTGCCTCCACTCACCTCCCGCTCCACTCACCTCCCCTCACCTCCCGCTCACCTCCCTGGCACGGGGACAGGCATTGGCCAGGGCAGCCTCCCGCTCCCTCCACTCACCTCCCGCTCACCTCCCCTCCCGCTCACCTCACCTCCCACTCACCTCCCTGGCGCGGGGACAGGCATTGGCCAGGGCAGCCTACCGCTGCCACGCGGAACCTAAGATGGCGGCGGAGGGAAGGACCCCTTCCTCCCTCGCGGACTAACTAACATGGCGGCGGCCAGAAGGAGAGGTGAGTGTGTGTGAGTGACTGTGTGTGTGTGTGTGTGTGTGTGTCACAGCGTGACCGTGTGTGTGTGGGACACTGTGTGTGTGTGTCTGTGTGCGTGTGTGTGTGTGTTACACTGTGTCTCAGACACTGTAGAGTGGGGACCGGAGCTACACATGGGGGGGCGGGGGGGTCAGGAGCGGAGAAAGATACAGGGGGAGTGGAGAGGAGGGACCCGTCAATTTAAAGCAAACCAACCCCCCTCCTGTCCACTGCCCCCCCCCCTCCTGTCCACTGCCCCCCCTCCTTTTCCCCCATCCCCCTCCCCTCCTTTTCCCCCTTCCCCCTCCCCTCCTCTCCCCCCCCCCTTTTCCCCCCCCTCTCCCCCCCCTTTTCCTAGCGCTAAATGTAACTCACAGCCAACGCCGGCTCTCCCCCCCCTCCCCTTTCTCCCCCCCCCGCACCCCTTTCTCCCCCCCCTCCCCACCCCTTTCTCCCCCCCCTCCCCTTTCTCCCCCCCCCTCCCCTTTCTCCCCCCCCCGCTCCCCCTTCTACCCCCACTCCCCTTTCTCCCCCCCCCGCTCCCCTTTCTCCCCCCCGCTCCCCTTTCTCCCCCCCCCGCTCCCCTTTCTCCCCGCTCCCCTTTCTCCCCCCCCCCCTCCCCTTTCCCTCCCCCTCCCCCCTCCCCTTTCCCTCCCCCTCCCCTTTCCCTCCCCCGCCCCTTTCCCTCCCCCTCCTCCACTTTCCCTCCCCCCTCCTCCCCTTTCCCTCCCCCTCCTCCCCTCCCACCCCCTACCCCCCCTCCCACCCCCTTCCCCCCTCCCACCCCCTTCCCCCCTCCCACACCCTTCCCCCCTCCCACACCCTTCCCCTCTCCCACACCCTTCCCCCCTCCCACACCCTACCCCCTTCCCCCCCTCCCACCCCCTTCCCACCAATCTTCGCCTTTCTGCCCGCCTTCCTGCCTTCCCGCCTCTGCTTTCCCGCCCACCAGCCTCTGCCTTTCACCCGCCCTTACTCCGCCCGCCTCTGCCTTTCACCCACCGCCTCACAGCCGCTGCATGCACTCAACAGACTCCCGCCACACTCGACACATACCTGCCGCCACACACACCTGCTGCCTCCCGCCCCTACGCACCGACATCACTGACCCACCGCCTCACACCCTAGCAGGACCCCCACTCACAGACAGCACTCACAACCCACGCGATACCTGCCGCCTCACACCCTAGAAGGACCCCACTCACAGACAGCACTCACAACCCATGTGCCACCCGCCGCCTCACACCCTAGCAGGACCCCCACTCACAGACAGCACTCACAACCCACGCGCCACCCGCCGCCTCACACCCTAGCAGGACCCCCATTCACAGACAGCACTCACAACCCACGCGCCACCCGCCGCCTCACACCCTAGCAGGACACACGCCTCACATTTTTACATCTGTTATGTCACCAAAATATACATTGTACTGTGGTGTGTTTACAATAAACCATTTTTAAACAACATCGTATTACATTTTATTCCATCTTTCTTTTCAACATTATTATCCAACCTTTACAACAAATACTCACCTATTGTTCCACGATTTATAAATAATACTACCTATTACGCATTTACATCCCGGGCAACGCCGGGTCTCTCAGCTAGTTCTTATTATATGTTATATTATGTTCCTTGTATTATTGCTGGGAAGCGCTATGTAAATGGATGGCGCTATTAAATAAAGATATACACACATTAGAAACGTTAGATTCGTATTAGGTGAGAATTGGAAAAAGGGAAGAGGAAAAATGATAGTTATGGAGATGGGATCTTTTAAAATAGTTTGGTATAAATTAACAAGTGTGTTCTAGCCGGTGTTTCATTTCAGCAAGACAGAGAGAGCATACCTCACTGGGAATACATGTTTAATGCCTCACTGGGAATACATGTTTAATGCCTCACTAGGAATACATGTTTAATGCCTCACTGGGAATACATGTTTAATGCCTCACTAGGAATACATGTTTAATGCCTCACTGGGAATACATGTTTAATACCTCACTGGGAATACATGTTTAATGCCTCACTGGGAATACATGTTTAATACTCACTGGGAATACATGTTTAATGCCTCACTAGGAATACATGTTTAATGCCTCACTGGGAATACATGTTTAATGCCTCACTGGGAATACATGTTTAATGCCTCACTAGGAATACATGTTTAATGCCTCACTGGGAATACATGTTTAATGCCTCACTAGGAATACATGTTTAATGCCTCACTGGGAATACATGTGTAATGTCTCACTGAGAATACATGTTTAATACCTCACTGGAATACATGTTTAATGCCTCACTGGGAATACATGTTTAATGCCTCACTAGGAATACATGTTTAATGCCTCACTGGGAATACATGTGTAATGTCTCACTGAGAATACATGTTAATACCTCACTGGGAATACATGTTTAATGCCTCACTGGGAATACATGTGTAATGCCTCACTTGGAATACATGTTTAATGCCTCACTGGGAATACATGTTTAATGCCTCACTAGGAATACATGTTTAATGCCTCACTGGAATACATGTTTAATGCCTCACTAGGAATACATGTTTAATGCCTCACTGGGAATACACGTTTAATACCTCACTGGGAATACATGTTTAATGCCTCACTGGGAATACATGTTTAATGCCTCACTGGGAATACATGTTTAATGCCTCACTGGGAATACATGTTTAATGCCTCACTAGGAATACATGTTTAATGCCTCACTGGGAATACATGTGTAATGTCTCACTGAGAATACATGTTTAATGCCTCACTGGGAATACATGTTTAATGCCTCACTGAGAATACATGTTTAATGCCTCACTGGGAATACATGTTTAATGCCTCACTAGGAATACATGTTTAATGCCTCACTGGGAATACATGTGTAATGCCTCACTGGGAATACATGTTTAATGCCTCACTGGGAATACATGTTTAATGCCTCACTAGGAATACATGTTTAATGCCTCACTGGGAATACATGTGTAATGCCTCACTAGGAATACATGTGTAATGTCTCACTGAGAATACATGTTTAATACCTCACTGGGAATACATGTTTAATGCCTCACTGGGAATACATGTGTAATGCCTCACTAGGAATACATGTTTAATGCCTCACTGGGAATACATGTTTAATGCCTCACTGGGAATACATGTTTAATGCCTCACTAGGAATACATGTTTAATGCCTCACTGGGAATACATGTGTAATGCCTCACTGGGAATACATGTTTAATACCTCACTGGGAATACATGTTTAATGCCTCACTGGGAATACATGTGTAATGCCTCACTGGGAATACATGTTTAATGCCTCACTAGGAATACATGTTTAATGCCTCACTAGGAATACATGTGTAATGCCTCACTGGGAATACATGTGTAATGTCTCACTAGGAATACATGTTTAATGCCTCACTGGGAATACATGTTTAATGCCTCACTAGGAATACATGTTTAATGCCTCACTGGGAATACATGTGTAATGCCTCACTAGGAATACATGTGTAATGTCTCACTGAGAATACATGTTTAATACCTCACTGGGAATACATGTTTAATGCCTCACTGGGAATACATGTGTAATGCCTCACTGGGAATACATGTTTAATGCCTCACTGGGAATACATGTTTAATGCCTCACTGGGAATACATGTTTAATGCCTCACTGGGAATACATGTGTAATGCCTCACTAGGAATACATGTGTAATGTCTCACTGAGAATACATGTTTAATACGTCACTGGGAATACATGTTTAATGCCTCACTGGGAATACATGTGTAATGCCTCACTAGGAATACATGTTTAATGCCTCACTGGGAATACATGTTTAATGCCTCACTGGGAATACATGTTTAATGCCTCACTGGGAATACATGTTTAATGCCTCACTGGGAATACATGTTTAATGCCTCACTAGGAATACATGTTTAATGCCTCACTGGGAATACATGTGTAATTCCTCACTGGGAATACATGTTTAATACCTCACTGGGAATACATGTTTAATGCCTCACTGGGAATACATGTGTAATGCCTCACTGGGAATACATGTTTAATGCCTCACTAGGAATACATGTTTAATGCCTCACTAGGAATACATGTGTAATGCCTCACTGGGAATACATGTGTAATGTCTCACTGGGAATACATGTTTAATGCCTCACTAGGAATACATGTTTAATGCCTCACTGGGAATACATGTGTAATGTCTCACTGAGAATACATGTTTAATACCTCACTGGGAATACATGTGTAATGCCTCACTAGGAATACATGTTTAATGCCTCACTGGGAATACATGTTTAATGCCTCACTGGGAATACATGTTTAATGCCTCACTAGGAATACATGTTTAATGCCTCACTGGGAATACATGTTTAATGCCTCACTGGGAATACATGTTTAATGTCTCACTAGGAATACATGTTTAATGCCTCACTGGGAATACATGTTTAATGCCTCACTGGGAATACATGTTTAATGCCTCACTGGGAATACATGTGTAATGCCTCACTGGGAATACATGTGTAATGTCTCACTGAGAATACATGTTTAATACCTCACTGGGAATACATGTGTAATGCCTCACTGGGAATACATGTTTAATGCCTCACTGGGAATACATGTTTAATGCCTCACTGGGAATACATGTGTAATGCCTCACTGGGAATACATGTGTAATGCCTCACTGGGAATACATGTGTAATGCCTCACTGGGAATACATGTTTAATGCCTCACTGGGAATACATGTTTAATGCCTCACTGGGAATACATGTTTAATACCTCACTGGGAATACATGTTTAATGCCTCACTGGGAATACATGTTTAATGCCTCACTGGGAATACATGTGTAATGTCTCACTGGGAATACATGTTTAATGCCTCACTAGGAATACATGTTTAATGCCTCACTGGGAATACATGTGTAATGTCTCACTGGGAATACATGTTTAATGCCTCACTGGGAATACATGTGTAATGCCTCACTGGGAATACATGTTTAATGCCTCACTGGGAATACATGTGTAATGCCTCACTGGGAATACATGTTTAATGCCTCACTGAGAATACATGTGTAATGCCTCACTGGGAATACATGTTTAATGCCTCACTGGGAATACATGTTTAATGCCTCACTGGGAATACATGTTTAATACCTCACTGGGAATACATGTTTAATGCCTCACTGGGAATACATGTTTAATGCCTCACTGGGAATACATGTGTAATGTCTCACTGGGAATACATGTTTAATGCCTCACTAGGAATACATGTTTAATGCCTCACTGGGAATACATGTGTAATGCCTCACTGGGAATACATGTTTAATGCCTCACTGGGAATACATGTGTAATGCCTCACTGGGAATACATGTTTAATGCCTCACTAGGAATACATGTTTAATGCCTCACTGAGAATACATGTGTAATGCCTCACTGGGAATACATGTTTAATGCCTCACTGGGAATACATGTTTAATGCCTCACTGGGAATACATGTGTAATGTCTCACTGGGAATACATGTTTAATGCCTCACTAGGAATACATGTGTAATGCCTCACTGAGAATACATGTTTAATGCCTCACTGGGAATACATGTTTAATGCCTCACTAGGAATACATGTTTAATGCCTCACTGGGAATACATGTTTAATGCCTCACTGGGAATACATGTTTAATGCCTCACTGGGAATACATGTTTAATGCCTCACTGGGAATACATGTTTAATGCCTCACTGGGAATACATGTTTAATGCCTCACTGGGAATACATGTTTAATGCCTCACTGGGAATACATGTTTAATGCCTCACTGGGAATACATGTGTAATGTCTCACTGGGAATACATGTTTAATGCCTCACTAGGAATACATGTTTAATGCCTCACTGGGAATACATGTGTAATGTCTCACTGGGAATACATGTTTAATGCCTCACTAGGAATACATGTTTAATGCCTCACTGGGAATACATGTTTAATGCCTCACTAGGAATACATGTTTAATGCCTCACTGGGAATACATGTGTAATGCCTCACTAGGAATACATGTTTAATGCCTCTCTGGGAATACATGTTTAATGCCTCACTGGGAATACATGTTTAATGCCTCACTGGGAATACATGTTTAATGTCTCACTGGGAATACATGTTTAATGCCTCACTAGGAATACATGTTTAATGCCTCACTGGGAATACATGTTTAATGCCTCACTAGGAATACATGTTTAATGCCTCACTGGGAATACATGTTTAATGCCTCACTAGGAATACATGTTTAATGCCTCACTGGGAATACATGTGTAATGCCTCACTAGGAATACATGTTTAATGCCTCCCTACGCATGGACCGGGACATATGCTATAAATCAAGATGTGGCTTCCTTTAATTAACTGAACAAGGATCCGTCAAGTCACAAATGTGTTTCATGGAGATAACGGGAGCTTCTTCACGCCTCAAATCTGGTATTGTTTGATCACAGCAGGAGCTCTAGTAGGTAGCTGTTGGAAGACAACACCCACAATAGCGTTCTTATTAGGGAAGACGGATAGACCCGTTAACATAGCGGGCAGCCTTTAAATGTCCTATTTATGTTTGACCCGACTACACTGGAGCCATGCTTGGTGCCTTCTATTGGCCAGTAGTGTGTGTCCAAACGTAATGAAGGACGACCCTCGAGATCTACGTATTCTCCGACTTATCTAGAAAATAGAGAAGTACGTGGAATCGTTGGATTAATGCTAATCATTCATCATTCTTTTAGCTGGTGGCAATAGAGGCACTAAAAATAATATGATTATTATGAAATCAGGAAAGGGGGTCGATGTCCATGAAAGAGATTCAATGTTGAAGAAGAGAAGAATCCCACAGATAAGCCCTGATTATGCTCTTATTCTGTCAAGGTCTGTTAGTTTTGGTATTGTTAGGCGGCTAACAGGATTTCAGATGCACTGGGGCTGTATCTCCATGGCTCTGATCTTTGTATTCCTGACTCCAGGAAACACTTAGAGACTTGTGGATAATGGAATTCTGAGTACAGCATTGAAAACAGTTGGGACCACAGAGTCCCCAGTGTAATATGGTCTAAGATTGTATAACTAGATGGGAATATATATATATATATATTCCCGTCATGCCAATAAAGTTTATTTGATTGATATATATATATATATATATATATATATATATATATATATATATATATATATATATATATATATATACATACAGTGTTCGACAAACCTATACATTTGCTCGCCCCGGGCGAGTGGATTTAACCCCCGGGCGAGTAAATATTGGCCCAAGCAACACACGTTTGGTACTAGGTGGCGAGTAGATTTTTTTGTTTGGCGAGTAGATTTTTTGGTGATTTGTCGACCACTGTATATATATATATATATATATATACACACACACACACACACACACTGTATTAGCTTTTTTTATTTGGTTTAACAATTGATATACTGTAATAAGACAAGCTTTCAAGGGGCCTCCTCTCTTCCTCAGGTCTGCAAAACTGATTAAATAAAATATTCCAGGAGTTTAACATAGATGTAAAAATGCAGATAGCGTGTAGGAGTCATGGCAGGGCAGGGTAAATAAACAGACAGGGCAATACATGAATGGAAGGGATAGAGAGAAATGTTCAAGCATGAAGAACCATACATCCATCATCAGGGTGAGGGGGGGTGCCGGGGAGGGAGGGGGTTGCATTTTAAAATGGGCAGGGAGAAACATTCCCAAAAAATATGATAGTGTGTAAGAAAACTCATATCCGCTTTGAGGCTTCTTGTTTTAGTGTCAGAGAGCATTATCATTTTTAGTTCAAATGTTTTCCGTTCTTGAAGCTTTTATACATTCCTTTGAGGATTTAGATTTTTAAATCATTTATGGAATGATCTGGCTGTGAGAAGTGGTGTCCCACTGGGGTGCAATATCTAACTTCTTCATGGTGTGTTATTGTGTGTCTGTGCAATTCTAACTTCTTCATGGTGTGTTATTGTGTGTCTGCGCAATATCTCCCTTCATGGTGTGTTATTGTGTGTCTGTGCAATATCTTCCTTCTTCATGGTGTGTTATTGTGTCTGTGCAGTATCTCCCTTCTCCATGGTGTGTTATTGTGTGTCTGTGTAGTATCTCCCTCCATGGTGTGTTATTCTGTCTGTGCAGTATCTCCCTTCGTCGTGGTGTATTATTGTGTGTCTGTGCAATATCTTCCTTCTTCAAGGTGTGTTATTGTGTGTCTGTGCAATATCCCCTTCTTCACGGTGTGTTATTGTGTGTCTGTGCAGTATCTTCCTTCTTCATGGTGTGTTAGTGTGTGTCTGTGTAGTATCTCTCTTCTTCATGGTGTGTTAGTGTGTGTCTGTGTAGTATCTCTCTTCTTCATGGTGTGTTAGTGTGTGTCTGTGTAGTATCTCTCTTCTTCATAGTGTGTTGTTGTGTGTCTGTGCAGTATCTTCCTTCTTCATGGTGTGTTATTGTGTGTTTGTGCAGTATCTCCCTTCTTCATGGTGTGTTATTGTGTGTCTGTGCAGCATCTTCCATCTTCATGGTGTGTTATTGTGTGTCTGTGCAGCATCTTCCATCTTCATGGTGTGTTATTGTGTCTGTGCAGGTTCATTCTGGTTTGACGTTTTTGGCAGGTTTCACCAATGTAGCATCCTTGGTCACATTTGTTGCATTGTCTTATACTATATTAGTGAAAGCACTGTATGTTTGCCTGCCTGGATGTCCGGTGTCCCTAGCGCCAATCTCATTGGTCCCTTGGGCCGCCCGCCCCCACACACCTTTCATTGGGCTCACACACTCACACCACCCCCTTGGCCCGCCCCCCACACCTCTCATTGGCCTGAGGCGGAGCGACGGGCCAAAGGTCCAAAAAAAAAAATACACACACACACACACACACACACACACACACACACACACACACACACACACACACACACACACACACACACGGGGGGGGGTGTTACATACATTAGCGGGGCTCATAGTGTTAGCAGCACATCTCCCGCTCTCTTCCCCACCGGTCCCGGAGGCTCCGCCTCTTCCTGTTTCCCGCGCTTTCATCCCCCCCCTCCACGTGGGAGCTGCCGGACGGGTGAGTGAGCGGCCGGACGGGTGAGTGAGCGGTCTTCACGTCCCCTCACCCCCCTTCACCTCCCCTCACTCACTTCCCCTCCACCCCCCCCCCCCCGGCGCCGCTACAGTCAGCGGGGGAGCGGAGTGATCACCTCCCCTCACTCACTTCCCCTCCACCCCCCCGGCGCCGCTACACTCAGCGGGGGAGCGGAGTGATCACCTCCCCTCACTCACTTCCCCTCCACCCCCCCCCCCCGGCGCCGCTACAGTCAGCGGGGGAGCGGAGTGATCACCTCCCCTCACTCACTTCCCCTCCACCCCCCCGGCGCCGCTACACTCAGCGGGGGAGCGGAGTGATCACCTCCCCTCACTCACTTCCCCTCCACCGCCCCCCCGGCGCCGCTACACTCAGCGGGGGAGCGGAGTGATCACCTCCCCTCACTCACTTTCCCTCCACCCCCCCCCCCCCCCCGGCGCCGCTACACTCAGCGGGGGAGCGGCCACAACACGCTGCCTCCCGCCTCAGATCCACGTGGGAGCTGCCGGACGGGTGAGTGAGCGGCCTTCACCTCCCCTCACCCACCCCTCACTACACTTCCCATCCACATCCCCTCCACCCCCCCTCCACCTCCCCTCACCCACCCCTCACTACACTTCCCCTCCCTTCCACCTCCCCTCCACTTCACCTCACTTCCACCCCCCTTCACCTCACCTCCACCCCCCCCCCTTAACCTCCCCTCCACCCCCCCCCTCCACCCCTCCTTCACCTCCCCTCCACCCCACCTTCACCCCCACCCCCACCTTCACCCCCCTTCACCTTCCCTCACTCCCACCACCTCCCCACCTTCCCACCACCTCCCCCCCGCTCACACCCCTGCGCCACACAGCCGCTGCACGCACTCAACAGACACCCGCCACTCGCCACACCCGCCGCCTCTCACCCACCCCACACACTCGACACACACCTGCCTCCTCCTGCCCCTACGCAACAATATCACTGACCAGCTGTCACCCGCACTCGCCACACACCCGCCGCCTCACACCCTAGCAGGACCCCGACCCACAGCCAGCACTCACTACCCATGCGCCACCCGTACTGAACACCCACCCGCCGCCTCACACCCTAGCAGGACACACGCCTCACATTTTCACATCACTTATGTCACCAAAATATACATTGTACTGTGGTGTGTTTACAATAAACCATTTTTATACAACATCGTATTACATTTTCTTCCATCTTTCTTTTCAACATTATTATCCAACCTTTACAACAAATACTCACCTATTGTTCCACGATTTATAAATAATACTACCTATTACGCATTTACATCCCGGGCAACGCCGGGTCTCTCAGCTAGTATCATATAAACCACATTCCTGGATGTGCAGCAGTATGATCCTTTAACATTGAATGTTCTATGTTCGTGGCTGGCTGTGGGGTCTTGGCATATATGTTTGCAAAGTTTGCAGCGTGTGTTGTTGCACGGTCTTGTGCCACTAACAGCGCCCTTCAGTTCGTTATGAAGTTAAACATCACTCGGGTGGCTGGGCAACTCCAGTCCTCAAGGGCCACCAACAGGTCAGGTTTTCAGGATATTCCTGCTTCAGCACAGGGGGCTCAATCAGTGACTCAGTTGAAGCAGGGGTATCTTTAAAACCTGACCTGTTGAGGACTGGAGTTGCTCACTGCTGGTATAACGGAAACTACGTAAGAAGCTCTGCACTAAATATCACGGGCCATATTTACTAAGCCATAAGACGCCTTCCGACACTGGGAAGCACCCTACAACCCATTCAGGTCAATGGGGGCCGGGAGAGGGTCTTCCAGCCCCAGAAGGGGGTCTTACGGCAGAAGACTGCTTAGCAAATATGGACCCATAGCCACACAGACGAGTATCTATGTTACATTATGAACCAGTTCCGGAATATTGGAAGTATTTATTTGGTAGGCAGTGAAATGATGAACAAGACGTACTGCATGGAAAGTATGAGATCTTCATATTTTTTCTCTTTCTTTTACAGCTAGGACTATTTTGACGCCGACCCTGAAAATTAAGGTAAGTTGAGAATAGTTTTAATAATTTTCATCCAGTGGAACCCCACAGATGTGCCAGCAGCCCCCTGAGAATGTACTGTACATGCTATATAACATGTAAAGAGACTCCCGAGCCCCGTATAATTATCTGTAACTGCATGAGTGGCAGCAGCAGCAGCAGCTTGCCAATAAGGGGGATTTGGCAAAGTGGCCAAAATTGCAAATCCCCGCTGCAGCTTTGCTCTCCGATTTTAAGCCTCTGTGAAATCTTTCTCTAGTCAGTAATTTCACACTCCAGAGACAAAACTGTGCACAGTTTAGTGCATTCAAATCTCATTTTAATAACACAGTTCTTCAATCTCACAACTGAATTAATTTGTTTGGATAGAAAACAAAGAAAATCCAGGTCCTGTGACTGTGATATGAGGGCTTTTGTTTTTCTGTATTTATAGAAAAAATATATATTTTTACAAATTTGGTCAAATTACAGTTCAGGTTTGTCAGCGTATTTTTTATTCTGTAAAAACGAAATTATTGTTATGTATAAAGCGTTCTCAAGGGCATCTTACAAAATGAGTGATTGTACTTAATAAGCACACGTTGCCTGCAGCATTGCTGTCATTTCCATTTTTGGGGGGGGATAAATATACATAAAAAAATAAATATATATTTAATGTGAAAAGTATATTTGAACACGTAGATAGCCAAAGTAATACGGAGTTTGCAATATGATTGCTGATGAACCAAGCTGAATGTTGTATTGTACTTTTATATTAACCATTTCAGTGTATTGCAACATATACTGAAGATAAAGAGCATTACCGGCAAACCCCGGTTTACAAAAACTCACTTTAAGTACACTCGCGAGTAAGGACATCATTTTAATAGCCCCATACCCCTGTGTCCATACGCTCGCTTAGCGAGTACGGGCACTTATTCTGCCCTACAGACCGCTGTAGTAGTGACGCGCTGATTCCCTTCGCCCAATAGGCAAACGGCAGCTCGCTATGCGCCTGTCAGCACGTCCTGAACAGCAATCCCGGCTCCCGACCTGTACGAAGCATTGATAAGTGAGACAAAGGTCGTGCTTCACTTTAAGTACATTTTCGCGTGACATATATGCTCTGGCCCATTGTGTACGTTAATGCGGGGTAATCCTGTATGTATCCGATCAAAAGGGGCAATTCTGTGCGCCAGGAACTGTACCGTATGTATCAAAGAAAAGAATCCCATTGAAACTAATAGGATTCTCTGTGATACATCGATTCTAGAGCAATGTTTTTTCCCCAGAATTGCACCACTTTGCCTTGATAAATATGCCCCAAATAATAATACACAGTTTTGAACTACTGTCATTAATTTGATAGCAATGTTAAAATCAAAATATGTAATCCTGCAACTCATCCCTGAATCTCATCTATAGAAAGACGGAGGCTCATTATTTACTAAGCAGTCTCCTGCCATAAGGCCACTTCCTCACCTCTCCCACCTTTCTACTTCTCCCATCTTTCTCACTTTCCCACCTCTCCCACCTTTCTACCCCCCCACCCCTCTAACCCCCCCACCCCTCTCACTTTCCCACCTCTCTCACCTTTCTACCTCCCCACCTCTCACCTCCCCATCTCTCACCTCCCCAATTTTCCCACGTTTCTACCTCCCCACCCCTCTACCTCCCCACCCCTCTCACCGTCCTACCTTTCTCACCTTCCCACCTCTCACCTTCCCACCTTTCTACCTTCCCACCTCTCTCACCTTTCCACCTCACCTTCCCACCTCTCACCATCCCACCTTTCTCACCTTTCTACCTTCCCAGCTCTCTCACCTTTCTACCTCTCACCTTCCCACCTCTCTCACCTTTCTACCTCCCTACCTTCCCACTCCTCTCACCTTTCCACCTTCCCGGATTGGAAGACACCTACCACCCTATTGAAGTCAATGGACTGCAAGGTGTCTTTATGGAGAAGGTGTGTCGTATGGCAGAAGACTTCTTAGTAAACCTGGTCTGGTATGCCTGGTCCGGTATACCTGGTCCGGTTTGCGCTGATGACAATGGAGGCCCACGGTGTTTTTGGCGGTAGATGCATACATACTATGTAGCTAGTGTTAGGTTTCTATCTGGTCTCTCTAGCCCAGTGTTTCTCTGCCGGGGTGCTGCGAACCTACGCCACGGGTGCCACAGCTGGTGTCTTGCTCTAGATCTTCTTCATACGGCTGTCTTTGTCAGTGTTCTGTCCCCTTGAGACCTGTATGTTTGTATTGGTGTCACTCAAAGTACTGATTCATGGGCATACATATCAGATTAATTATCCTTGGTGTAAATTTGTCTCACTGGTATGAATAGGTGACTGTCACATCTCACATATTGTTATTAACGCTACTGATACAGGTCACAGATTTCTGAAGGCATCATTATATTTTGTGCCAAGTACTTGTCTAGACTAAGCAAGCACAGGCTCGAAATGTCAGGATTCCTTCGTTGAGTCTTTTAATGCGTGCTGTGGATTTTCTTACATTGCGCAGCTAACGGAGAACTAGCTTATAAACGTGTCGTGTGCACAAACATACAAACCATACATTACGGGAGCCCGAGGAAGGGTCAGATTCTAGAATATCCATTATGTCTGAGCTTTCTATCCGGACATGTAATTAATGCCATAGAACCAGAATGGATCAGGGGTGGATCGGTGCTGATCCGGTCCGGGGACTCCGCAGCTCACTCCTCCGGTCGGGAAGAGGTTGGACCCAACTTCCAGCGCCGACAGGAGGGAGAGGATTGCAGTGACCGCCGGGAGGTTGCATGGGGGGCTGGGGAGCCACTGCTGGGACCTCAGAAGGACCAGCCCGAACTCCCGATAGGCCAATCCGCCCCTGCATCCCATCTTGACGACTTTTGCATCCCACTGGTTGAGAAACCCTGTACTAAAGGATGTTGCACCACTAAAATCATCAATGGCTATCAGCCGACTCTGTCTGTTGTGTGTAGGCTGCATTATTTTCCTTAGCAGAGCTGCAGCAGTTTGTATTGTATTGTACTGTATGTCTTTATTTATATAGCGCCATTAATGTACATAGCGCTTATTACGTTAATTAAGTAATAATATTTTACCATGTTCTCATTGCGGCTGTCTTAAAGCTCCTAATTATTCTCCCCTGAAAAGACAAATTAAAGCACTTTTCTGTAATCTCCTCGGTGAAATTGGCAAGTATTCAGTTATGTAAAATAGTAAGAAAAACAACGCAAACTGTTTGCAAAACGCATTTCTAAGCACTTATTTACATCTCAATGTTGGAATCATTGCGTGCGGCTGAGACGGGCGCTTCTCCACAAGTTCATTTGCATTTTACAACTCATTTTTGCCTGGCTTGAAACAGTATTTATTTCAGTTCAGTGCGAGTCGCTCACGACGGCTGCTACTTTAAATACAATTGATTTCGCGGCGCCTTTCCTGCTACAGAGAGAAATATTAGCAGCTGCTACCAAGCTTTTTTCCGAGTGAGAGCCTTGTTGATGTATGTGGTGAGCTGCTCACTGGGCTGGCAGGAGCTTGTCGAGACAGCAGCAGTACGAAGAAATGATCCTAATTTGTCAGCGCAGGGAGAAGAGGGGAAGCCGTTTGCTATCAAAGAGAAAGGAGAATTAGATCATTTGGTGGGTCTGACGTGCCGGTTCTCCCTGGATACTTGGCTGAAAGAAGAATGGGTTTGAGGCCTGCATTCCTGATTAGCGCTCGGAGGAAGATGAAAGCTGCCTCGCGCCTGGAGAAGCCTCGCAGCACTTTGTGAAACACCGCCGTTCATCCCTCATTCCAACTGCGGAATAACTAAGGGGATGTGTTGCGCTCCCAAGTGTGTATGTGTGTGTGTTTCTATGTACAGTAAATAACAAACCCCACGTGTGCGCACATTCCCACGTCTCAGGCAGGTCTGCAGCCCTGCCCTTCCCCATTATCTCTTAGCATACAGTGCCTCCACGGCAGCCAGGGATTCTGGGAAATGATACGCCAATGACCACTCACGGTGATCTATATATATATAAATGTATGTATATATTGATTTGATACAACCTGGTGCTCCACAGACATCTGGAGCTCGCAGGACTTTTAGAGATGATAAAATGGATTTATTAATGAGTCAACTTTTTGTAACCGTGACCGGTCATTGGGTCCACGTTATCATCTCTAAAAGTCTTGTTGGTGCGTGTTTAAGTCCGTGTCCATCCACACCTCTGTCCAGTGCACCCAGGAAACGGGTGTTTGGGGAGTGTGGCAGGCGATTGTATCTTCTGTGACATCACATGGGTGAAGAAATTAAAATGGCGGTGGGCCAGATACATCGCAAAAACATATGACTGGATCCCAAGGGAAATACCAAGACGAGCGCCAAAAGTAAGGTGGGAGGAGACGGTCAGAAAAAAAGTTGGTGCAAAGTGGAGAAGAGAGGCTTTCGCCGCAGTACCTGGGAGATCATTGGGGAGGTTTCATCCAGCAATGGACACCGCCCCCCCCCTCCCCTCCCCCCCCCCCCCACACACACACACCCACACACACCTACACACATACACACACATACACACACATACACACGTACACACACACACGCACACATACACACACACCCACACACATCCATATACTCAGCGCTTTACAGCGTTACAATAGAGAGAAGGAGCAGTTATAGTGAGCATCCATATACTCAGCGCTTTACAGCGTTACAATAGAGAGAAGGAGCAGTTATAGTGAGCATCCATATACTCAGAGCTTTACAGCGTTACAATAGAGAGGAGCAGTTATTATAGTGAGCATCCATATACTCAGCGCTTTACAACGTTACAATAGAGAGAAGGAGCAGCTCAGTGAGTTAAGACCTGACTGATAACAATGACCCTGAGAGTGAAGCAGGGGAACCTGGTTCAATTACCGGTGTCGGCTCCTTGTGACGTTGGACAAGTCCCCTTATCTCCCTGTGCCTCAGGCACCAAAATCATAGATTGTAAGCTCTGCGGGGCAGGGACTGTGTCTGTAACATTCCTATGTGCTGCGTACCGCGCGCTGTATTGTAACTGTGACGCGCTGTGTGTCCCGTTGGGAGAATGGCGCTATATGAAATAAAGTTAGTATTAGGAGGTAAATAATGTAGATTACAAACCATGGGAATAAATGCAGGAGATAAGTGACAACATCGGCTGAAGCAGGCCCTGGCCCCAAGAACTTACAATCAAAGTGATTCATTTTACTTCACATCGCTCTGACGGTGTATACAGCCCTTTAGAGTATGAAATATAGACAGTATAAATTGCAGGGAGACACAAGGCATGGATATAAGGGATTAGTGATGTCATGGGAAATACATACAGTATGTATTTGTGAGCATTTCTCTGTCTCTGGTGTTTATGCCTCAGGAGCATTCCCCTTACAGAGATCTGTTGCTATCTGTCTAGGTAACAATTACCTTAATTACAGCTGTATAGTGGTGCAGCTGTACCGTGGTTAATAACACTGTTGGTTGCTGTAGGGACATAGATTCGATTGCAGTTGGTATTTCATATCTGTCTTGTGAAATCTCAAAACCTCATTGTCAAACGATCGCTACATCCCCTTGATAAAGCGCCCCCGTAAAACGCGTAGGAGGGGTCTTTGCTCCTTCTAAACATGGCATAATCAAGTATTCATTTCATTTTTTGATAGCCCATTTGATAGCCCATGGAACCCAGAAGTACACAGCTATAGTCTTCTTTGTTTCTACATGTACAAAGAACGTGTGTGTTGGTTAATTCAGTGTTTCAGTACATGCAACGGATGTGCCACACACACAGAATCCCACCATCAAACGGAAAATGTATATTTTTACAGGTATATCCGTGTGGCTCAGATATAGTGGAACTGCTGCTTTTTAATACAGATTTGCAAGATGTGCAAAGATTCCCCACCCAGCCTCAGGGAAGAAAAGAAGTCTATGAAATGAAGAACGTGTCACACAATACCCAGGCTGCTGAACATATATATTTTTATCGAGGCCGCTAATTATGTGTAATATTTCTCCAATGTCGAAAGTAAAAAATGAAAAGTGCATTACAGACTATCCGTGGAATGGACGAACCGTTCCGACGTGCTCAGAGGGCCTCGGTCAGTGGCATTACCGCGTGGCATTACCCGCGCGAGTCCGTCCATGTTTGTCTCTTACACTTCTGCGACACGGCGTTGCGAGGAAAGCACAAAGTGCTGTTCATTGGTCGTGCAGTAATCTCTGCAGTGTGTACAGATCAGCGTACGCCACCTTCACACAGCAAGTCGTCTCCTCTTTCTCCTTCTCCTATTGTAGGTGTATGCGCTTTCTTTTTATACCCCCATTTCTAGGTACATAGACTGTTTTTTGATCCGCCGACCTCTTGACGCTGATCCATTACCACACCGAAAGGATTAGTTCATAGGTGGAATCTACCAGCTCTCCTGGTTTAAATGATCAGTTCTCTCATCGTAGACTGAGGACCCTATTTGTGATGAGGCTTTTAATTTTAGTAATCAAGTGTTAAGGACACGCAGTATGCGGTATATGTAATCTGTGTTCTAATAAAGTGGCGAGGACACGCAGTATGCGGTATATGTAATCTGTGTTCTAATAAAGTGGCGAGGACACGCAGTATGCGGTATATGTAATCTGTGTTCTAATAAAGTGGCGGGGACACGCAGTATGCGGTATATGTAATCTGTGTTCCAATAAAGTGGCGGGGACACGCAGTATGCGGTATATGTAATCTGTGTTCCAATAAAGTGGCGAGGACACGCAGTATGAGGTATATGTAATCTGTGTTCCAATAAAGTGGCGAGGACACGCAGTATGCGGTATATGTAATCTGTGTTCCAATAAAGTGGCGAGGACACGCAGTATGCGGTATATGTAATCTGTGTTCTAATAAAGTGGCGAGGACACGCAGTATGCGGTATATGTAATCTGTGTTCTAATAAAGTGGCGAGGACACGCAGTATGCGGTATATGTAATCTGTGTTCCAATAAAGTGGCGAGGACACGCAGTATGAGGTATATGTAATCTGTGTTCCAATAAAGTGGCGAGGACACGCAGTATGCGGTATATGTAATTTGTGTTCTAATAAAGTGGCGAGGACACGCAGTATGCGGTATATGTAATCTGTGTTCCAATAAAGTGGCGAGGACACGCAGTATGCGGTATATGTAATCTGTGTTCTAATAAAGTGGCGAGGACACGCAGTATGCGGTATATGTAATCTGTGTTCCAATAAAGTGGCGAGGACACGCAGTATGCGGTATATGTAATCTGTGTTCTAATAAAGTGTCGAGGACACGCAGTATGCGGTATATGTAATCTGTGTTCCAATAAAGTGGCGAGGACACGCAGTATGCGGTATATGTAATCTGTGTTCCAATAATGTGGTGAGGACACGCAGTATGCGGTATATGTAATCTGTGTTCTAATAAAGTGGCGAGGACACGCAGTATGCGGTATATGTAATCTGTGTTCTAATAAAGTGGCGAGGACACGCAGTATGCGGTATATGTAATCTGTGTTCCAATAAAGTGGCGAGGACACGCAGTATGCGGTATATGTAATCTGTGTTCCAATAAAGTTGCGAGGACACGCAGTATGCGGTATATGTAATCTGTGTTCCAATAAAGTGGCGAGGACACGCAGTATGCGGTATATGTAATCTGTGTTCTAATAAAGTGGCGAGGACACGCAGTATGCGGTATATGTAATCTGTGTTCTAATAAAGTGGCGAGGACACGCAGTATGCGGTATATGTAATCTGTGTTCCAATAAAGTGGCGAGGACACGCAGTATGCGGTATATGTAATCTGTGTTCCAATAATGTGGTGAGGACACGCAGTATGCGGTATATGTAATCTGTGTTCTAATAAAGTGGCGAGGACACGCAGTATGCGGTATATGTAATCTGTGTTCCAATAAAGTGGCGAGGACACGCAGTATGCGGTACTGCACCGACACACTTTATTCGAGCAAATACCCGGTATGTACCTGGCAGATACCTGGAATGCGCCGCTCCTCACCTCTGACAAGCCCCGTTGCATTTGCCTTCCCAGCCTGGGTTCATGCCTGGCTGATGGGCGGCTGATCTGTTAAATGATAATGATTAGGATTTAATAGGCTGCAATGCTTCGTGTGTCTACCAGATGGCATAAATTCATGAATTGTAATGCAGTATATATATATATGTACTGTGCAGTATTGCAGCCAGCGGGAATAAAATGCTTCAATCCCTGCCTGGAAAATAACTCAATGCACTCAGGCAGAAAACAGTCACAAACCTCAATATACCCGAATTCGTGGGACTAGCCGAGCTCGAATAAAGTGTGTCGCCAGTGTATATGTAATCTGTGTTCCAATAAAGTGGCGAGGACACGCAGTATGCGGTATATGTAATCTGTGTTCCAATAAAGTGGCGAGGACACGCAGTATGCGGTATATGTAATCTGTGTTCCAATAAAGTGGCGAGGACACGCAGTATGCGGTATATGTAATCTGTGTTCCAATAAAGTGGCGAGGACACGCAGTATGCGGTATATGTAATCTGTGTTCTAATAAAGTGGCGAGGACACGCAGTATGCGGTATATGTAATCTGTGTTCCAATAAAGTGGCGAGGACACGCAGTATGCGGTATATGTAATCTGTGTTCTAATAAAGTGGTAAGGACACGCAGTATGCGGTATATGTAATCTGTGTTCTAATAAAGTGGCGAGGACACGCAGTATGCGGTATATGTAATCTGTGTTCTAATAAAGTGGCGAGGACACGCAGTATGCGGTATATGTAATCTGT
Organism: Ascaphus truei; assembly: GCF_040206685.1. Classification (NCBI taxonomy): domain Eukaryota; kingdom Metazoa; phylum Chordata; class Amphibia; order Anura; family Ascaphidae; genus Ascaphus; species Ascaphus truei. The sequence goes on from NW_027455805.1 coordinate 215,781, forward strand.
GTTCTAATAAAGTGGCGAGGACACGCAGTATGCGGTATATGTAATATGTGTTCCAATAAAGTGGCGAGGACACGCAGTATGCGGTATATGTAATCTGTGTTCCAATAAAGTGGCGGGGACACGCAGTATGCGGTATATGTAATCTGTGTTCTAATAAAGTGGCGGGGACACGCAGTATGCGGTATATGTAATCTGTGTTCCAATAAAGTGGCGAGGACACGCAGTATGCGGTATATGTAATCTGTGTTCCAATAAAGTGGCGAGGACACGCGGTATATGTAATCTGTGTTCCAATAAAGTGGCGATGACACGCAGTATGCGGTATATGTAATCTGTGTTCCAATAAAGTGGCGAGGACACGCAGTATGCGGTATATGTAATCTGTGTTCCAATAAAGTGGCGAGGACACGCAGTATGCGGTATATGTAATCTGCGTTCTAATAAAGTGGCGAGGACACGCAGTATGCGGTATATGTAATCTGCGTTCTAATAAAGTGGCGGGGACACGCAGTATGCGGTATATGTAATCTGCGTTCTAATAAAGTGGCGAGGACACGCAGTATGCGGTATATGTAATCTGTGTTCTAATAAAGTGGCGAGGACACGCAGTATGCGGTATATGTAATCTGTGTTCTAATAAAGTGGCGGGGACACGCAGTATGCGGTATATGTAATCTGTGTTCTAATAAAGTGGCGGGGACAAGCAGTATGCGGTATATGTAATCTGTGTTCCAATAAAGTGGCGGGGACACGCAGTATGCGGTATATGTAATCTGTGTTCCAATAAAGTGGCGGGGACACGCAGTATGCGGTATATGTAATCTGTGTTCCAATAAAGTGGCGGGGACACGCAGTATGCGGTATATGTAATCTGTGTTCTAATAAAGTGGCGGGGACACGCAGTATGCGGTATATGTAATCTGTGTTCCAATAAAGTGGCGAGGACACGCAGTATGCGGTATATGTAATCTGTGTTCCAATAAAGTGGCGAGGACACGCAGTATGCGGTATATGTAATCTGTGTTCCAATAAAGTGGCGAGGACACGCAGTATGCGGTATATGTAATCTGTGTTCTAATAAAGTGGCGAGGACACGCAGTATGCGGTATATGTAATCTGTGTTCTAATAAAGTGGCGGGGACACGCAGTATGCGGTATATGTAATCTGTGTTCCAATAAAGTGGCGAGGACACGCAGTATGCGGTATATGTAATCTGTGTTCCAATAAAGTGGCGGGGACACGCAGTATGCGGTATATGTAATCTGTGTTCCAATAAAGGGGCGGGGACACGCAGTATGCGGTATATGTAATCTGTGTTCCAATAAAGTGGCGAGGACACGCAGTATGCGGTATATGTAATCTGTGTTCTAATAAAGTGGCGAGGACACGCAGTATGCGGTATATGTAATCTGTGTTCTAATAAAGTGGCGAGGACACGCAGTATGCGGTATATGTAATCTGTGTTCTAATAAAGTGGCGAGGACACGCAGTATGCGGTATATGTAATCTGTGTTCTAATAAAGTGGCGAGGACACGCAGTATGCGGTATATGTAATCTGTGTTCCAATAAAGTGGTGAGGACACGCAGTATGCGGTATATGTAATCTGTGTTCTAATAAAGTGGCGGGGACACGCAGTATGCGGTATATGTAATCTGTGTTCTAATAAAGTGGCGGGGACACGCAGTATGCGGTATATGTAATCTGTGTTCCAATAAAGTGGCGGGGACACGCAGTATGCGGTATATGTAATCTGTGTTCCAATAAAGTGGTGAGGACACGCAGTATGCGGTATATGTAATCTGTGTTCCAATAAAGTGGCTAGGACACCCAGTATGCGGTATATGTAATCTGTGTTCCAATAAAGTGGCTAGGACACGCAGTATGCGGTATATGTAATCTGTGTTCCAATAAAGTGGCGAGGACACGCAGTATGCGGTATATGTAATCTGTGTTCCAATAAAGTGGCGAGGACACCCAGTATGCGGTATACAGTATGTAATCTGTGTGCTAATAAAGTGGCTAGCACACCCAGTATGCGGTATATGTAATCTGTGTTCTTATAACGGGGACACATGATCTGTAAAAGGATTTGAGCCTGGTCGCAGCCTGCTAATTTGCATGGATTTTTATAAATAAGCGTAATGTTTCTAGCTAGCGCTGAAACGTCGGATCATGTCTGCTGGCATGGAAATGCAGGCAGAGATTGACGTTTTCAGGGTGTCAAAGAAACACCCTTTGGAAACCAATGCAGTTTCCCAGTTAAATGATCCTGCAACATGTATTCAGCCTTACCGTATTCCTCTCCCTGCCGCGCTCTGTAAACAGCGCCCGCTCATATTATACGCACGTTCAGATACATCATTATATTGCAGAGCGAGGTAACCCTGGAGGGGTGCTGTAATCTGCATTTTTGGCATTTAAGGAAGGTATCACACTTGATGTTATAGTCGTAGCAATTATAGACTAATTAGAGCTGTGATTTAAAGTTTCTCTTTGTCAAAGTGATTGAAAGTTGACAGAATAATTCAGAACGTACGGATGGAAAGCAGGTGCAACGTCCCAGCGGCGATACTATCTATTGTTCTGCTTCCGGAAGGAAAGGCTTATTCTACGCATGTGGTGCGGTGATCGTATATCGCAGGTTAAAGCGTTCCAACAATGAGAAGCACGTGAAAAGTGCGCTAATTAAAATATACATGGCCCAGTGTGCCCAGCAAAGCAAGTGAGAAAGTGAGCCACAAATAGTAGCAAATGGCGCCATTTTGACTGCGCTACACTTGATCATATGTGCAATATCCAGAGGTTTTGCTCCACGTGCAAAGGTTGGGGTTTTTAGGGCTGGGTAATAGGAGGAGATAGAGGGGGAATTACCCGGCGCATGCGTGCAGTTTTTCTTTCTCTTTGCATGAAATAAATCCGCCATGTTTGGCAGACGTTCGTTTCTGCTTCTCAGATTAACGAGCTGCATATGCTGCTGTCACAAATTGACATTTCCCCCCGGCTTTTTGGCGAGTATTGCACAATTTCTATAGCAAATAAAAATATCACGTGCGAGCACGTCTCAGACACGTCTGCCCTTCCCCATTATCTTAGCATGCAGTGCTTCCACTGCAGCCCGGGATTCTGGGTAATGACATGTAAATGAGCACACACGGTCACCTTTTGCTTCATGTCCACTTTAACATGGGACCCCTATAAGCTTCTGCCTGCCGCATTACACAGCTTTTCAGCACAGCTGGGTTAACCAAGTGCAGAGCCAGTAACCCTCCTCACAGACAGCTTTGTCGACCCTTTAGGTCTCGTCAGTGTGAGGCTGGTTATACTGGCGTTGCAATGTGAACTTGGAATAAGTTTCAACCACACAATTTCTGTACAAATCCACTACAGCAGGGGTGGCTCAGTTAACTGCCCTACCTGTGCTGAAGCAGGGATGTCCCTAACACCTGGCCTGTTGGTGGCCCTTGAGGACCGGAGTTGGCTACCCCTGCCCTATAGTATGAAGCCTATAATACCCTCGGAACAGAGCATAGCCAGACAAACAATCCCCCAGATAGGTCCCAGGTCTAATCACCAGGGTCAGGCCCCAGGCGGTTAGAATTGATTACTCCAGTAACATTACTTGAGTAACATTACTGTGGGTTTTTCTGCCTTTGAAGAACACATAGAACTGGATAAAGCACGTGACACGCTGCGTGGATTTGTGGCTGTGTTCCCATATCATAGAACCTTAATAAGGAGTATATTAGAGAAGTAATATTGTGCGCAGAGCTTTCAGAACCTCACAAGTCTCTTCTTCACGTTGTACATGCTGCCCTCTTGTAACAAACTTACTGTATTAAGTATTCCATATTTATTATTCATCCTAAGGGTTCTTGTACGGTACATTATATTAGTGACTAGTCCTATATAAATGTACATTATATTAGTGACTAGTCCTATATAAATGTACATTATATTAGTGACTAGTCCTATATAAATGTACATTATATTAGTGGTCCTACTAGTCCTATATAAATGTACATTATATTAGTGGTCCTACTAGTCCTATATAAATGTACATTATATTAGTGACTAGTCCTATATAAATGTACATTATATTAGTGACTAGTCCTATATAAATGTACATTATATTAGTGGTCCTACTAGTCCTATATAAATGTACATTATATTAGTTGTCCTACTAGTCCTATATAAATGTACATTATATTAGTAGACATACTAGTCCTATATAAATGTACATTATATTAGTGGTCCTACTAGTCCTATATAAATGTACATTATATTAGTGGTCCTACTAGTCCTATATAAATGTACATTATATTAGTGGTCCTACTAGTCCTATATAAATGTATATTATATTAGTGGTCCTACTAGTCCTATATAAATGTACATTATATTAGTGGTCCTACTAGTCCTATATAAATGTACATTATATTAGTGGTCCTACTAGTCCTATATAAAAGTACATTATATTAGTGGTCCTACTAGTCCTATATAAAAGTACATTATATTAGTGGTCCTACTAGTCCTATATAAATGTACATTATATTAGTGGTCCTACTTGTCCTATATAAAAGTACATTATATTAGTGGTCCTACTAGTCCTATATAAATGTACATTATATTAGTGGTCCTACTAGTCCTATATAAATGTACATTATATTAGTGACTAGTCCTATATAAATGTACATTATATTAGTGGTCCTACTAGTCCTATATAAATGTACATTATATTAGTGGTCCTACTAGTCCTATATAAATGTACATTATATTAGTGGTCCTACTAGTCCTATATAAATGTACATTATATTAGTGTTCCTACTAGTCCTATATAAATGTACATTATATTAGTGGCCCTACTAGTTCTATATAAATGTACATTATATTAGTGGTCCTACTAGTCCTATATAAATGTACATTATTTTAGTGGTCCTACTAGTCCTATATAAATGTACATTATATTAGTGGTCCTACTAGTCCTATATAAATGTACATTATATTAGTGACTAGTCCTATATAAATGTACATTATATTAGTGGCCCTACTAGTCCTATATAAATGTACATTATATTAGTGGTCCTACCAGTCCTATATAAATGTACATTATATTAGTGGTCCTACTAGTCCTATATAAATGTACATTATATTAGTGGTCCTACTAGTCCTATATAAATGTACATTATATTAGTGGCCCTACTAGTCCTATATAAATGTACATTATATTAGTGGTCCTACTAGTCCTATATAAATGTACATTATATTAGTGGTCCTACTAGTCCTATATAAATGTACATTATATTAGTGGCCCTACTAGTCCTATATAAATGTACATTATATTAGTGGTCCTACTAGTCCTATATAAATGTACATTATATTAGTGGTCCTACTAGTCCTATATAAATGTACATTATATTAGTGGTCCTACTAGTCCTATATAAATGTACATTATATTAGTGGTCCTACTAGTCCTATATAAAAGTACATTATATTAGTGGTCCTACTAGTCCTATATAAATGTACATTATATTAGTGGTCCTACTAGTCCTATATAAAAGTACATTATATTAGTGGCCCTACTAGTCCTATATAAATGTACATTATATTAGTGGTAATACCAGTCCTATATAAATGTACATTATATTAGTGACTAGTCCTATATAAATGTACATTATATTAGTGGTCCTACTAGTCCTATATAAATGTACATTATATTAGTGACTAGTCCTATATAAATGTACATTATATTAGTGGTCCTACTAGTCCTATATAAATGTACATTATACCGTATTAGTTGTCCTACTAGTCCTATATAAATGTACATTATATTAGTGTTCCTACTAGTCCTATATAAATGTACATTATATTAGTGTTCCTACTAGTCCTATATAAATGTACATTATATTAGTGGTCCTACTAGTCCTATATAAATGTACATTATATTAGTGGTCCTACTAGTCCTATATAAATGTACATTATATTAGTGGTTCTACTAGTCCTATATAAATGTACATTATATTAGTGGTCCTACTAGTCCTATATAAATGTACATTATATTAGTGGTCCTACTAGTCCTATATAAATGTACATTATATTAGTGGTCCTACTAGTCCTATATAAATGTACATTATATTAGTGACTAGTCCTATATAAATGTACATTATATTAGTGGTCCTACTAGTCCTATATAAATGTACATTATATTAGTGTTCCTACTAGTCCTATATAAATGTACATTATATTAGTGGCCCTACTAGTCCTATATAAATGTACATTATATTAGTGGCCCTACTAGTCCTATATAAATGTACATTATATTAGTGGCCCTACTAGTCCTATATAAATGTACATTATATTAGTGGTCCTACTAGTCCTATATAAATGTACATTATATTAGTGGCCCTACTAGTCCTATATAAATGTACATTATATTAGTGGTCCTACTAGTCCTATATAAATGTACATTATATTAGTGGTCCTACTAGTCCTATATAAATGTACATTATATTAGTGGTTCTACTAGTCCTATATAAATGTACATTAAATTAGTGGTCCTACTAGTCCTATATAAATGTACATTATATTAGTGGCCCTACTAGTCCTATATAAATGTACATTATATTAGCGACTAGTCCTATATAAATGTACATTATATTAGTGGTCCTACTAGTCCTATATAAATGTACATTATATTAGTGGTCCTACTAGGTCTATATAAATGTACATTATATTAGTGGTCCTACTAGTCCTATATAAATGTAAATTATATTAGTGGTCCTACTAGTCCTATATAAATGTACATTATATTAGTGGTCCTACTAGTCCTATATAAATGTACATTATATTAGTGTTCCTACTAGTCCTATATAAATGTACATTATATTAGTGGCCCTACTAGTCCTATATAAATGTACATTATATTAGTGTTCCTACTAGTCCTATATAAATGTACATTATATTAGTGGTCCTACTAGTCCTATATAAATGTACATTATATTAGTGGCCCTACTAGTCCTATATAAATGTACATTATATTAGTGGCCCTACTAGTCCTATATAAATGTACATTATATTAGTGGTCCTACTAGTCCTATATAAATGTACATTATATTAGTGGCCCTACTAGTCCTATATAAATGTACATTATATTAGTGGTCCTACTAGTCCTATATAAATGTACATTATATTAGTGGTCCTACTAGTCCTATATAAATGTACATTATATTAGTGGTCCTACTAGTCCTATATAAATGTACATTATATTAGTGGTCCTACTAGTCCTATATAAATGTAAATTATATTAGTGGTCCTACTAGTCCTATATAAATGTACATTAAATTAGTGGTCCTACTAGTCCTATATAAATGTACATTATATTAGTGGCCCTATTAGTCCTATATAAATGTACATTATATTAGTGACTAGTCCTATATAAATGTACATTAAATTAGTGGTCCTACTAGTCCTATATAAATGTACATTATATTAGTGGCCCTATTAGTCCTATATAAATGTACATTATATTAGTGACTAGTCCTATATAAATGTACATTATATTAGTGGTCCTACTAGTCCTATATAAATGTACATTATATTAGTGGCCCTACTAGTCCTATATAAATGTACATTATATTAGTGACTAGTCCTATATAAATGTACATTATATTAGTGGCCCTACTAGTCCTATATAAATGTACATTATATTAGTGGTCCTACTAGTCCTATATAAATGTACATTATATTAGTGGCCCTACTAGTCCTATATAAATGTACATTATATTAGTGACTAGTCCTATATAAATGTACATTATATTAGTGGTCCTACTAGTCCTATATAAATGTACATTATATTAGTGGTCCTACTAGTCCTATATAAATGTACATTATATTAGTAGCCCTACTAGTCCTATATAAATGTACATTATATTAGTGGTAATACCAGTCCTATATAAATGTACATTATATTAGTGGTCCTACTAGTCCTATATAAAAGTACATTATATTAGTGGCCCTACTAGTCCTATATAAATGTACATTATATTAGTGGTCCTACTAGTCCTATATAAATGTACATTATATTAGTGTTCCTACTAGTCCTATATAAATGTACATTATATTAGTGGTCCTACTAGTCCTATATAAATGTACATTATATTAGTGTTCCTACTAGTCCTATATAAATGTACATTATATTAGTGGTCCTACTAGTCCTATATAAATGTACATTATATTAGTGGTCCTACTAGTCCTATATAAATGTACATTATATTAGTGGTTCTACTAGTCCTATATAAATGTACATTATATTAGTGGTCCTACTAGTCCTATATAAATGTACATTATATTAGTGGTCCTACTAGTCCTATATAAATGTACATTATATTAGTGGTCCTACTAGTCCTATATAAATGTACATTATATTAGTGGTCCTACTAGTCCTATATAAAAGTACATTATATTAGTGGTCCTACTAGTCCTATATAAATGTACATTATATTAGTGGTCCTACTAGTCCTATATAAATGTACATTATATTAGTGGTCCTACTAGTCCTATATAAAAGTACATTATATTAGTGGTCCTACTAGTCCTATATAAATGTACATTATATTAGTGGTTCTACTAGTCCTATATAAATGTTCATTATATTAGTGGTCCTACTAGTCCTATATAAATGTACATTATATTAGTGGTCCTACTAGTCCTATATAAATGTACATTATATTAGTGTTCCTACTAGTCCTATATAAATGTACATTATATTAGTGGTCCTACTAGTCCTATATAAATGTACATTATATTAGTGGTCCTACTAGTCCTATATAAATGTACATTATATTAGTGGTCCTACTAGTCCTATATAAATGTACATTATATTAGTGGTCCTACTAGTCCTATATAAATGTACATTATATTAGTGGTCCTACTAGTCCTACATAAATGTACATTATATTAGTGGTCCTACTAGTCCTACATAAATGTACATTATATTAGTGGTCCTACTAGTCCTACATAAATGTACATTATATTAGTGGTCCTACTAGTCCTATATAAATGTACATTATATTAGTGGTCCTACTAGTCCTATATAAATGTACATTATATTAGTGGTCCTACTAGTCCTATATAAATGTACATTATATTAGTGGTCCTACTAGTCCTATATAAATGTACATTATATTAGTGGCCCTACTAGTCCTATATAAATGTACATTATATTAGTGGTCCTACTAGTCCTATATAAATGTACATTATATTAGTGGCCCTACTAGTCCTATATAAATGTACATTATATTAGTGGTCCTACTAGTCCTATATAAATGTACATTATATTAGTGGTCCTACTAGTCCTATATAAATGTACATTATATTAGTGGTCCTACTAGTCCTATATAAATGTACATTATATTAGTGGTCCTACTAGTCCTATATAAATGTACATTATATTAGTGGTCCTACTAGTCCTATATAAATGTACATTATATTAGTGTTCCTACTAGTCCTATATAAATGAACATTATATTAGTGTTCCTACTAGTCCTATATAAATGTACATTATATTAGTGGTCCTACTAGTCCTATATAAATGTACATTATATTAGTGGTCCTACTAGTCCTATATAAATGTACATTATATTAGTGACTAGTCCTATATAAATGTACATTATATTAGTGGCCCTACTAGTCCTATATAAATGTACATTATATTAGTGGCCCTACTAGTCCTATATAAATGTACATTATATTAGTGGTCCTACTAGTCCTATATAAATGTACATTATATTAGTGGTCCTACTAGTCCTATATAAATGAACATTATATTAGTGTTCCTACTAGTCCTATATAAATGTACATTATATTAGTGGTCCTACTAGTCCTATATAAATGTACATTATATTAGTGGTCCTACTAGTCCTATATAAATGTACATTATATTAGTGTTCCTACTAGTCCTATATAAATGTACATTATATTAGTGGCCCTACTAGTCCTATATAAATGTACATTATATTAGTGGCCCTACTAGTCCTATATAAATGTACATTATATTAGTGGTCCTACTAGTCCTATATAAATGTACATTATATTAGTGGCCCTACTAGTCCTATATAAATGTACATTATATTAGTGGTCCTACTAGTCCTATATAAATGTACATTATATGTACACCTTAGTTACACATATATATGTATATCTCTCTGCGTGTGTCTGTGTATAAGTGTATATAGGTGTAGCCCCCTTTCCCTATGCATAAGGAAACTACGCGGGCAACTACGTGTGCTGCTGTACCTGTCTGCTCACAGGAGGCCTAAGCCTCCGCCTCTGGGATCCTGGGGTGAGTTTTCCTCCTTGCGTGCAGAGCCTCCACCTCTGAGGGATCCCAGCGTTGGCGGGATAACCCCTCACAGCCAGGGTGGGCAACCCTATCGCCATTCGCCACTTGTGGCGAATTGGCAGTGAAACTGTGGCGAACAGGGCTGCCTTGACTCTCTCTGCGGCCCGCGACGGCCCCCTCAACCCCCCCTCTCCCCTTCCTTGGTAGGGAAGGAGCGCGCTCCAGCTGTGTGTACACGCTCCCCTCCCTCCCACACCCCCGCCTGCTCCAACCTGTGCTCCATTCCCTCCGAGCTTGCTCCAGCGTGACGTGCTGATGCGCACACCCCCCCCAGCTCGCTCCTGCGTGATGTGCTGCACGCCAGCCACCCGTGCCGCCCGCCATCCAAAAATGCCAGCCCGCCACCACTACTGCCGCCGATGCTTCTTCCATTGGCGCCGCGCCGCAATCCGGTAGGCATTGGGGGTGGGGGTGCGGATGCTTGATGAGGAGGACTGCAGAAAGGGTGCTGGGGAGAGAATCAAGGGTGCTGGGGAGAGAATCAAGGGTCCTGGGGGGAGAATCAAGGGTGCTGGGGGGGGGGGAGAGAATCAAGGGTGCCGGGGGTGGGGGGGGTTAATCAAGGTGCCTGGGGGGGGGGGGACTCAAGGGTGCCGGGGGGAGATGATGAGGGGGGTTAAATGAGATGGTGATGAGGGGGGGTGGGGTGAGGAGATGATGATGAGGAGGGTAGTGGTGGTGGCATGAGAGGATGAGGGGGGGTTGCGGTCTGAGGGCCGTTCTATAGTGTGTGCGCTTGCTGCACCGTGTGCGCGCGTGCCAGTTATAGTTGGCTGAGGTGTGTCAGCCTTTCTATAATGGTGCCGCGCGTGCACGGCAGTGAGCGTGGGACCGTCCGACAAGAGGGAGGATGAGGAAAAGAAAGATTTCGCTACCGCCGCTGAAATGTGTGTCTATGTACAATGTTAATAAATAATTTATAAAGTATTTCTTCATTTATTTCAAACGTATTTATAACACACACACTCACACACACACACAGTGCCTCACTCGCTCACAGCATACACACATAAAGCATGCGTCACGTGAATGCGCGTTCGCGCAGGCTCCGGCGCACAAACTAAAGAACGGCCCTGAGAAACAGTGTGTGTTTAAAATTTTCGCATGCGCAACATAATACCGCAATTTTTATATGGTGTGGCTATTTTCACTTTTAATTCGCAACACCTGTGGCTATATTGAAAAATAGGTTGCCCACCCCTGCCTCACAGGAACCGATATACAGTAATAAGTAATACACTCACAGGTATATAACTAAGCTTTACTGTACACACTTACTAACACAGATAACATACAATAACGGGTACCCACAGTATAAACCCAGTGACCCAACACGTGGTGGTTCCCCCAATGTACTGAGGGTGCCGTGGCACCAATACCCCTGGGGTCCTGTCCCAGGAAGTCCCACCTAAATGTGAGGTAGCGCTACCCCCTGTAGATGTAGGTGCACGTTGGGTACCTGCCTGGGTACTCCAGGTGCTGCTTGGCGTGGTGGGTTGGAGCGGGTCCCACGTAGCGGGGCCTCCAAAACAAATCCCCTCTCCTAAAGGGTCCTGATCCTCCTCGCAGTGTGAGGTCTCACACAATGTCTCAGGGTCCTGTGACCTGGTCCCAAGCCGCAGTGTGCCGCATGGCCGTCCGGTCACCGGCGCAGTAATAACAATAATGGGAAGAGTCCCTATCTGTGGCCTTCCCTGCAACACTCCTCTACTGGTGTCTCAGGGCCTATCTGAGGCCTTCCCTCAACACTCCTCTACTGGTGTCTCAGGGCCTATCTGGGGCCTTCCCTGCAACACTACGCTACTGGTGTCTCAGGGCCTATCTGGGGCCTTCCCTGCAACACTCTGCTACTGGTGTCTCAGGGCCTATCTGGGGCCTTCCCTGCAACACTCTGCTACTGGTGTCTCAGGGCCTATCTGGGGCCTTCCCTGCAACACTCTGCTACTGGTGTCTCAGGGCCTATCTGGGGCCTTCCCTGCAACACTCTGCTACTGGTGTCTCAGGGCCTATCTGGGGCCTTCCCTGCAACACTCTGCTACTGGTGTCTCAGGGCCTATCAGGGGCCTTCCCTACAACACTCCTCTACTGGTGTCTCAGGGCCTATCTGGGGCCTTCCCTGCAACACTCCTCTACTGGTGTCTCAGGGCCTATCTGGGGCCTTCCCTGCAACACTCCGCTACTGGTGTCTCAGGGCCTATCTGGGGCCTTCCCTGCAACACTCCGCTACTGGTGTCTCAGGGCCCTGCTGTAGAAGATTATTAATGGGCAGCCTGGAATTAGACTTGGGAACCTCCTCAGAAACCTGCTCCAAAGTCCAGAGAGCAGAGTGAGGTTTCTTCCGTATATCGAGGCGGTGGCGTTACAAACCCTGTAAAAACCCATCTCACGGTCTGGATGTGAGTAACGCCAAGTTTAGGAATGACCACTGAAGATACGATAAGTATCCGCATTAACCTTTAATGGACTATTGTGGCTATGCAGAGTTATGATATCTCCTAATTTGCATATCATTTGCATGTCATTATCACTAAAGGTCGTTACAGTTAACGCTATGCTCATTAGGGGAGACTATATGGCTTAGTCACTAAGCCTTAGTGTGACGTTATTGTCCTTTGGACATACACAGTTTGTGACATTAAATTAGGTTAGTGTCCCATTAATTGACTAAACAGAGCTTTATGGATCTGTGCCTAAGTGAACCAAGGAGCCTTTATCTTCCATCAATGCTTTCATCTTTAATGCAGCCTTATTGAAAATACAAAATCAAAGAGGTATAAGTGTGCTGGGATCATTGATCGATATATCTTTCTAAGTAAGTATCTTTCTAAGCACCTAATACCTAGGCTGCCGTTATTACAATCTCAACGAACCAAAGCAATGGAAAAATATACCAATTCCTGTTTCATACGGCTAAGATCAACATGAACAAAAAGTACATGGCGCAAAACCAACCAACGGGGCTCAGGTACACTTCACAAGGATGTCACATTGAACAATGGCAACGAAGCCTCAGTCTGGCTGTTCTTTGTCTACATTAGAAATACTGTATAAGGCTTTGTACTGTACTTTGTAAATTCAGTAATTAATACCGTTTGTCTGGAGTTGATAAAAACACAATGAACACTTCCGGGCTAGATTAAAACATATAGGACATGTGATTGTGCTGTTGATCAGCAATGTTCAGTGCTTTTACAATACAGATGGAGAGTGAGATTTAAGTGCATACGTCTGGTTAAAGTTATACAATTGTGCTTGGGAAATACAGTCGCTGAAACTGGAACGTGATGCTAATGGCGCAGTGAGAGTGGGTTCACATGCTGGGGCTGTATTTTAAACATACTGTAATGTGTACAACTGATGTAAGAACTGGATATTTTGGAATTTTAATTTTAACAACAATTGATGGAGGTAGACAGGGAGAAGAAAAATGGCTAAAACATGCTACATTGGGTACATAACCTTAAAGGTGCAATCAGCCTTAAATCTAACCCCACAAATCAAGTAGCCATGATGTCCCACACTCAGTCACCCCTACCACCCATTGTGACCAAGCACTGCCACCTACAGCACGTACTCCCTCACTTGCTGTCTCTGTAAGCCTCCCATTAAACCTCTTAGATTGTAAGCTCTTCAGGGCAGGGATTTCCTTTCTTATTGTCTGATTTTGCTGCACTTATTGTATAATTATATTTCCCTGTACTGTATTCTTTGTGAAGCGCTGAGTACACTTTTGGCGCTATATAAATAAAGACATACAATACATACAATCCCCGGTAGCTGACCTAACATTGAAAGCAGCAATCCCGCGTACTGTATATGGAAAAATAGAACCGTAAATGGATTTTTGGAAGTAATTGTAACCAGGGGGTTACCTGGAGGCGAGCCATGCCATTTTAAGCTTGGTATTTACTGGTGTACAAACGGTGCTCTCTCCTGGTGAGACAAAATGGCCGTCAAAGGTCACGGACCTGCAGGCCAATAGGAACCCACAACATTAGCCATGGATCCTCCAGGAAATGCACTGGCACAGAATATGGTACGTTTCTTGGGGGCCACGGGGTGATCGGAGGTGGAAATGACCCCTGGTTCCAATTACGTAAAATGATTTAACATTTTGCTGGGATTTCTGCTTTAACTACCCAGTTGTCTTAATGAAACCACTGAAGGAGCGGCTACACTGACTGTAAACAGTGACCTGGTTCAATTCCCGGTGTCGGCTCCTTGTGACCTTGGGCAAGTCACTTTATCTCCCTGTGCCTCAGGCACCAAAATCATAGATTGTAAGAACACCTGGGCAGGGACCTGTGTCTGTAACATTTCTATGTGCTGCGTACTACGCAGTATACGGTAATTGTGACGCGCTTTGAGAAAAGCGCTATATGAAATAAAATTATTATTATTAAACATGTTTAAAGCAAATGGCTGTCTTTCTAAATTCTATGAAAAAGGGTGATTTATTCTTCAGGGCCTCAGAATGGGAACGTGTTTGTCAATTAACTGTTTTCTTTCCCGCTTATCCTCCCCCCCCTGTCCTTATCAGAGAGCCAATCAAGATAAGCGGAGGGGGATGTGTCTGTGCAAACTCTTGTAGATCACACAGTGACATCACACAAAAGGGAGCAGTCAGGAGATCACACCCCCTCCCAAGTCAAGATGGCGGACAGAACCTTTCAAAACTGCCCTGATTTTACCCACATTCGGCAGGACGGTAAGTAGCGGGACTGACGTTAGCGAATCCATGTTTTGCACCTTGGTCAGCCCTTATGTTGGATGCTGCAGAGCGGGAACTGGGGAGCTGTGTGTGTGTTTTTGCTCCTGATGGGAAAACCAAAAATCTAATTTACCCAACAGCATTACAATAAAAATACGTAAAACATTTTTTATTTCATTAAGAACTTAAATTTTTTTTCTACATTTATAAAACTCAGTATTTTGGGGGGGTTCTTGGCATTCCTGAGCACCGTGGGTGGGAATATAACGCTGTATTGTCCTACATCGCCGTGTCTACGGAAAAGCCTGTAGGGCAATGATGTCGCTGGGTTACCTTCCCCCCCCCCTACTCCCCTCACCCCCCCCCCCCCCTACTCCCCTCACCCCCCTCCTCCCCCTCCTCCCCTCACCCTGATCCGTTAGCATTTTCTTCTTCACAATACATTAATTGTCCGTGACAATAAGGTGATGAGATTTGCTACCGGGTCAATACTAATCCCGTCTCGGCTTTCATTCCATGAATACGAAGTGGCGGGAGCAGTGACCTGAAGGCGGACCCCTAGTGGGATTTAGGTTGTATGTGAGCTGCTTGGACCACCTAAGGACGCAGGTTGTGGCGCATTGTGAAACATGTGCACATTCATTTTTGGGGGTCTTCCATTGTGTATCTGTTGCCCATCTGGCTGCACCGAGGTTCTGAATGCACTGGGGCTCAGCGTGGAGAAATAAACTGCTCCAATAATTCTCTATTTCACTGGCTTTTATGTGTGCGGAAATGACTTTTCTTTGGAAAATAGATGGGAATTGCATTATGTCTGACTCAGAGATATTGATCTTGTTCTGTTGGTATTACAATTTTCGAGTCTAATTTGCATCCATTGGGCATTTCTGTAACGTTGTAATAAACTGCAGCTGCTGTTATTTGTCACTTTGTCTCGCTGTAACCTGGTCAGCTGTTATTTGTCACTTTGTCTCGCTGTAACCTGGTCAAACCGTTATAATAACTTTATTCCAAATAGCGCTTTTCTCCCAACGGGACACACAGCGCGTCACAATTACAGTACAGCGCGCGGTACGCAGCACATAGGAATGTTACAGGCACAATCCCTGCCCCGCAGAGCTTACAATCTATGATTTTGGTGCCTGAGGCACAGGGAGATAAAGTGACTTGCCCAAGGTCACAAGGAGCCGACACCGGGAATTGGACCTCTGCTTCACACTCAGTGTCGTTGTTACAGTGAGCATCGTTACTCACTGAGCCGCTCCACACTATGAATATACTCGTGAACCCAGACTTGTTATGTGGGGTTTTCATGGGGAGGCTCCGGCATTTTGGGGGCCCCCAGACACAATTTTGAGGCCCCTAATCTCTGTCTTTCTGACCGGTTTTTTTTTACCCATAGATTGAATGTTCAGCACTAGAAGGGTTAATCTAGGGGGCGTGGGGGAGCAACTACTGTCCTCAAGGGCCCCCAACAGGTCAGCTCTGGGGTCTCCGTAGAGGAACCCCATTCATTTCAGCTCTGGGGACCCCCTGCTTCCCGACATACAAGCTTCCAAAGGGAGTTCCCGGGATCTCGTCATAGTTTAAAGACCCCGCATCACGTGGACCAATAGGAAGCCGCGTCTGATGATGTCACGGCTTCCTATTGGCCAGCAGGGGCGCGGGAGATTTTAAACTCCGCCATTACGTGAACCCTGCTAGCCGAGCAGAGGGGCTTACCGAGACCCTACGGGGGTCTGTATCTCGGGGAGCAGGGGGTCCCCGGAGCTGAAATGACTGGGGTTCAGCTCCGGACACCCCCTGCTTCAATCGTATGTCAAAAAAATATAAACAAAAATGGGAGAGGAAAGAAAAAGCTCCCAGTTTTGGATTGCAGCTTTAATATGTGCGCGGTTACATAAAGAAGCTCGTACGAGGGGGCGTATCGGGAGCGCATTTGACATGCACAAAAGGAGATGAGATCTTCTAAGCCCGAAGCTTATTACACCAACACAACAGATAATAAGCAAGATTGCGTTGCTATGGAGAGAATAATAATGGATTCCAGTATCTACCCGTAGGAGATCAATCATGGCTCTTATTAGTGGGATTAAACAGCTTTTAGCGCTAAATCAGAGGGGTTCGCCTCCTTTAACTAACACAGGCTCGCCGAACCCTGCGGAGAAAGGAGGATGCATTGTAACCGAACCCCCTATCCCAGGGGCAGCCAACTCCCGTCCCCAGGGGTCACCAACAGGTCAGGTTTGCAGGGTATCCCTGCTTCAGCACAGGTGGCTAGATCAGTCCCTGCTTCAGCACAGGTGGCTCAGTCTTTGATTGAGCCACCTGTGCTGAAGCAGGGATAACCAGAAGACCTGGCCTGTTGGTGGCCCCTGGGGACTGGAGTTGGCCCCGGCCCTGCCCGTGTCCAATTCCTGTGTTTACAGAAGGATACAGCGCATTCCGGGAGATCTTTCCGCAGAAGGACACCTCCGCGCCATACAGAGTATCGGATGGTTTTGATTTTGGATTCTCCGGAGTGAAACCCAGGAATTTCTCTGCTGGTTGATAAATGTGAAGCTTTTGCTAGAGGAAAACTGTGATAAATAGTCAGCTTGGAATGATCAAACTATTTAATAGCGAGTCCGTGTCTGGTAAGGGTGTGGGCACCTTAACCCAGCGGTGCGCAAACTGTGGGGCGCGACCCCCAGGGGGGGCGCGACACTGCCGACGGGGGGCGCAGGGTTTACAGAGGCCCCGCGCGCTTCCCGAAGGCACTTGAATTAAGTGCCGGGGGAGCTGCAGGGCCTCTGTAAGCCTAATTTACCGTGGCTCCGGCGGCTTCCTCCCTGTGTCGCCATGGCAACGCGGCGTCAAAATGACGCCGCGAGGTCATGTGACGTCACGTTGCTATGGCAACGTGACGTCATTACGCCGGAGCGCGGGTAAGTTGGGGTTGGGAGGGGGGCGCGGGAGTGAGGGGACAGCCGGCAGGGGGGCACAGGGAAAAAAGTTTGCGCCCCCCTGCCTTAACCTTCCCCTCAACACCCGACTGACACCCTATCATCCTTTAGGACCCATCTTAAAACACACCTCCTTAATGAAGCATATGGGTAGCTCCGTGGCTGATACTATACACCTCATGCATCGACCGTGGCCCCCTGCAGACGCACTTACCAGAACGCCCTCCTATTGTCTCTGTACGTTCTTCCTATGCACCACTTAGATTGCAAGCTCTTCAGGGCAGGGACTCCTTTTCCCAATTTTATTTTTATGTCTTAAAGCGCTTATTCCCATTATGCGTTATATTATTCTGCCACGTATATTACTGCTATGACGCGCTGTGTACATAAATAGTGCTATATATGTATATACATACAGACACACATGCAGAATCATAAATACATACATATACATACATACAGAAATACACACATACATACAGACAGACATACATATATACAGACAGACACATACATATATATACAGACAGACATACACACACATACATATATACAGACAGACACATACATATATATACAGACAGACATACACACACATACATATATACAGACAGACACATACATATATATACAGACAGACATACACACACATACATATATACAGACAGACACATACATATATATACAGACAGACATACACACACATACATATATACAGACAGACACATACATATATATACAGACAGACATACACACACATACATATATACAGACAGACACATACATATATATACAGACAGACATACACACACATACATATATACAGACAGACACACATACATATATACAGACAGACATACATATATAGCCAGACAGACACATACAGACAGACATACACAGACATACATATATACAGACAGACAGACACAGACAGACACATACAGACAGACATACACAGACATACATATATACAGACAGACAGACACAGACAGACACATACATATATATACAGACAGACACAGACAGACACATATACAGACAGACAGACAGATACACACACACATACATATATATAGACAGACACATACATACAGACATACACAGACATACATATATACAGACAGACAGACACAGACAGACACATACATATATATACAGACAGACACAGACAGACACATATACAGACAGACAGACACATACACACACACACATACATATATATAGACAGACACATACAGACAGACAGACACAGACAGACACATATACAGACAGACACATATACAGACAGACAGACACATACATATATATACAGACAGACACAGACATACATATATACAGACAGACAGACACAGACAGACACACACACACACATATACAGACAGACAGACATACACAGACAGACACATATACAGACAGACACAGACAGACACACACACACACATATACAGACAGACAGACACATACACACACATACATATATATGGACAGACAGACACATACACACACACATACATATATATGGACAGACAGACACATACACACACACATACATATATATGGACAGACAGACACATACACACACACATACATATATACAGACAGACAGACACACACACACATACATATATACAGACAGACAGACACACACACACACACACACACATATACAGACAGACAGACACATACACACACACACACACACACACACACACACACACACACACACACATATACAGACAGACAGACACATACACACACACATATACAGACAGACACACACACACACACATATACAGACAGACAGACACATACACACACACATACATATATATAGACAGACAGACACACACACACACACACATATACATACACACACACACATACATATATATGGACAGACACAGACATGTCTGGTGCAGGAGAAACTAGTTCATCCTTGTTCATGGTTTTTTTTTATTAAATGTTTTCCAAACAAAGGTCGGGAGTCTCACGTAAGTGCTACCTAATTGTGCTACCTAATTGTGCTACCTAATTGTGCTACGTAATTGTGCCCTTTGGTTGGAGCGCATGAATATTTCGCGTTGCGCTGCGGGCGCTTCCAGTTCCTCTGAGGCCGAGGTGATCTAATGGGAGTGATATGTTACTTTTTGGTGATTGTCGTCTCTCTAAAAATATGAGACAAGTTAAAGTATTTTACAAACATTTTTTTTTCTTTCTCAATCTGATTTTTGTTTTATTTACAGCTCTGAACAGGATGCGCAATTGTGTTTTCATGGAATGTAGTTGTCACGTGTCCAACTAGAAAAGGGGCAGGATAAGGGAGAGATAGGGACAGTAAATTCCACCATACACATGTTTACAAAATATTTAGGGGTAAAAAAGCACGTTTGGCCATTTACTGCTTTAAAAAAAAATGTAAGGACAATTTTGCAAAAAAAAAAAAAAATCAAAAACAACATCCCCGGCGGAAAAAAACAAAAGAATAGTCACCAATTCTCTTCTTCAGATACTAGAAATAGGGTGTCAGATTTGAGAGATTTTGTGTTTTTTCAGGATTTGAAGCGTTTGAGAAAGTTCACTATTTTTTTGTGAACTAAAATGACATGATGGGGTGTACATGTTTACTAAGTGGTGCTATGGTATCAGACACCCTCCGGTGCTGGATGACGCCTTCTGACCCAATTCACTGAAGCGGGTGCCCCCCCCCCCCCCCCCCCCCGAGAGGTGTCTTCCCGTACTGGGGAAGGTGTCTTGTGGGACAGCACTCCCCCTTCATGCCTTGTCACGTTCCCGGAAACGTTTGCAGACTATTTCCCAGATCCGCGAAAGGGTGCTAACGGAATGGGAGTACAGGCTCAGCACCCGTTCGTGGATCTGCGGTGGGCTGACTGGGGTGCGAGAACCGGTCCTTCTGTGCCCTGAATTTCAGTTTCCATGTTCGGGAAAGCGAGCCCAGGGGGGAAACTTCCCATTTCCAGCGCAGTCTTTGGTCTTCAATCAGCGCCGTTCTTAAGGATTCATTTGCTGCCCGGCTCACAATACGCATCGCTCGCTCGCTGGGACGGTTGCGTGAGCCGCGCCGCAGCATAATTAATGCCAAGCATGTTGTCATCTTTATCAAGAACAGAAAGCGTGGGAAAAGAAATTGCCAACAAACAGAAAGGCCTCTTGGACACCCAGGCCGGCTCCGTTCTGGGACAATGACAATGTGCAGCGATGGATATTATTCTAAGGCGTATTAATGCCGGGTGCAGCGGGTCCCAGCCCTAAGGCGGATTAATGCCGGGCGCAGTGGTTCCCAGCCCTAAGGCGGATTAATGCCGGGCGCAGCGGTTCCCAGCCCTAAGGCGGATTAATGCCGGGCGCAGCGGTTCCCAGCCCTAAGGCGGATTAATGCCGGGCGCAGCGGTTCCCAGCCCTAAGGCGGATTAATGCCGGGCGCAGCGGGTCCCAGCCCTAAGGCGGATTAATGCCGGGCGCAGCGGGTCCCAGCCCTAAGGCGTATTAATGCCGGGCGCAGCGGGTCCCAGCCCTAAGGCGTATTAATGCCGGGCGCAGCGGGTCCCAGCCCTAAGGCGTATTAATGCCGGGTGTGTAACGGGGTTTAGCAAATCCTTTCATTTCAAGGAAACCCTGCACATGTCTTGGTAATAAGGATAAGGATATGAGTTATTCAGGTGAAAATGACCCACAGCCACACCCACACATATAACACAATGTTGGGTGTAAACGCCGCTATTCGATATGCTGGGAGTGCGTGCTTAAATGGGGCGGAAACCTTCCTTGACAGGGAGAAGACCGCTTCATCACATATTGAATGGGAGGGCCAAGAGAAATTGAGCGGACATTGCGCAAAATGAAAAGTTACTCGTGCACCGGGTAACGCGCTCTTCTTCAGAGCTTGTTTCATTATAGGACAGATATGTTTTCACTAGTTTGTATTGCTAGATTATTTTGAAAGGTTTCTTGTTTTGTATTATAGCACATTTCTTGGTAACTCTTTGTAGTTCCATGGATGGGGTGGGGGGGGTGGTGTGTGTGTGTGTGTGTGTGTGTGTGTGTGTGTGTGTGTGTGTGTGTGTGTGTGTGTGTGTGTGTGTGTGTTACAAACCAAAGGATTTTCTATCTCGCTCAACCTGTACAATTTGACAAAACTATTTAAAAATATTAAAATATATCAGATTTTAAAGGTGCCAGTCTAGATATAACCCGTTAACCATGTCACTGCCATTAGTACACTTTGCCCCGTCTCCCCTTCTCCCTCCCCCTTCACCCCCTCAATCCCTTTCTCTCCCTCCTTCCCTTTCTCTCCCTCCTTCCCTTTCTCTCTCTCTATCCTGGAACCAGGGTCACGTGTGGTGTATGAATGGCTCCAGTTAGCTTAACTCATGTCTTCCCTCTTCCAAAGCACAACACGTCCTTTTGTCTTTCTTAGTTTTACTGAAGGAAAGTCCTAGGATGAAAGGTACTTGCAGATGTAGTGTGGGGCAGAGACGTGGGTAGAGATGTGGGGCAGAGACGTGGGTAGAGATGTGGGGCAGAGACGTGGGGCAGAGACGTGGGTAGAGAGTGCTTCTCTATATGAAGTGCTAATATCAGGGTAAGACTGTGGTAAGAAAAGGCCTTGAATATTAGCCACAGAAAGGCCTTGCCAGGGTGTTAGCAGGCAGGTACTGCACTCACTCAGTGTGCTGGGGGGAAAGGAAGTATAAGGCAGGTACTGCACTCACTCAGTGTGCTGGGGGAAAGGAAGTATAAGGCAGGTACTGCACTCACTCAGTGTGCTGGGTGGAAAGGAAGTATAAGGCAGGTGCTCACTCACTCAGTGTGCTGGGGAAAGGAAGTATAAGGCAGGTACTGCACTCACTCAGTGTGCTGGGGGGAAAGGAAGTATAAGGCAGGTGCTCACTCACTCAGTGTGCTGGGGGGAAAGGAAGTATAAGGCAGGTACTCACTCAGTGTGCTGGGGGAAAGGAAGTATAAGGCAGGTACTGCACTCACTCAGTGTGCTGGGGGGAAAGGAAGTATAAGGCAGGTACTCACTCACTCAGTGTGCTGGGGGGAAAGGAAGTTTATGGCTTTCTGGGAACAGGAACAGTCTGAGGGTGAGACTATCTGTGAATACAGACAGGGGAGTAAGGGAAACTCCACTAAGCCCGGGGGGGATTAAGGGGTTGCCAAGACAACCTGGTTATGAGCTAACTGGAGAGCCCAAATGCAACAAATGTATCAGTTCCACAGGGTGTGTGTGTGTGTGTGTGTGTGTGTGTGTGTGTGTGTGTGTGTGTGTGTGTGTGTGTGTGTGTGTGTGTGTATGTATGTATGTACTGTATGTATGTATGTATGTGTGTGTGTATGTGTGTGTATGTATTTATGTGTGTATGTGTGTGTGTGTGTGTGTGTGTGTGTGTGTGTGTGTGTGTGTGTGTGTGTGTGTGTGTGTTTGTTTTTTCAGAACAAATATATACATGCAGCTAAAATAAGGAGCTGACAGGCAGAAGAGGGGGGGGTAAAACAGAAATATGAATCCTGTTCCAGGACACTCTCCCTCCCCCTACTTCCCTTTCTCTCCCTCTTTCCCTTTCTCTCCCTCCCCCTGTCTCTCCTCCCTCCTTCCCTTTCTCTCCCCCCTCCTTCCCTTTCTCTCCTTCTCTCTTTCCCCCCTCCTTACCTTTCTCTCCCTCCTTCCCTTTCTCTCCTCCCCCTCCCTTCTTCCCACCCCCTCCTCTCTCCCTCCCCCCTCTCCCTTCCTCCCCCTCCCCCCCCTCTCTCCCTCCCCCCCCTCTCTCCCCCCCCTCCCCCCCCTCCCCCCCTCTCTCCCTCCCCCTCCCCCCCCTCTCTCCCTTCCTCCCACCCCCTTCCCCCCCTCTCTCTCTCCCTCCCCCCCTCTCTCCCTCCCCCCTCCCTCTCTCTCAATATAAGCTATTAAGCTCGAATCTGCAGTTAAAATACATGTCTGGGGTGCGCAAAGTTTTCCCCCTGCGCCCCCTTGCCTGCTCTCCCCTGTTCACGCCCCCCCCTCTCGACTCCGGCATCAAATGAAGCGGTGGGGTCATGTGACGTCACCATGGCGACGCTTCGCCGAAGATAAGGTAGGAGAAAGTTACAGAGGCCTTGTGCGGACCCCCAGGCATTTAATTTAAGTGCCTGGGGGGAGAGCGTGGGACCTGTGTAACCGCCGCGCCCCCCAGTCTGCGCAGCCCTGATATGTGGGATACAATGTATTCGTTATTCTAAGGATATTGGGGAGTGGGAAACCTGGGCCAAATGTAAGGGGTCCGTGGGTATTTTGTGTGCCCCCCTCACCGTCTCCAGCAGGCACCCCGCTCCCCTATACATATGAGCTATTTCATCTGAGGTCAAATGCCATCTCATAATTGTCTTGTAACCATTTTCTTTCAGTGTGGTGCAGACAGCCCCCTCCCAAATATCGTCCCACTCCCCTCCCAAATATCGCCCCACTCCCCTCCCAAATATCGCCCCACTCCCCTCCCAAATATCGCCCCACTCCCCTCCCAAATATCGCCCCACTCCTCTCCCAAATATCGCCCCACTCCTCTCCCACATATCGCCCCACTCCTCCCAAATATCGCCCCACTCCTCTCCCAAATATCGCCCCACTCCTCCCAAATATCGCCCCACTCCTCTCCCAAATATCGCCCCACTCCTCTCCCAAATATCGCCCCACTCCTCTTCCAAATATCGCCCCACTCCTCTTCCAAATATCGTCCCACTCCTCTCCCAAATATCGCCCCACTCCTCTGCCAAATATCGCCCCACTCCTCTTCCAAATATCGCCCCACTCCTCTGCCAAATATCGCCCCACTCCTCTTCCAAATATCGTCCCACTCCCCTCCCAAATATCGCCCCACTCCTCTCCCAAATATCGCCCCACTCCTCTCCCAAATATCGCCCCACTCCTCTTCCAAATATCGCCCCACTCCCCTCCCAAATATCGCCCCACTCCTCTCCCAAATATCGCCCCACTCCTCTTCCAAATATCGTCCCACTCCTCTCCCAAATATCGCCCCACTCCCCTCCCAAATATCGCCCCACTCCCCTCCCAAATATCGCCCCACTCCTCTCCCAAATATCGCCCCACTCCTCTCCCAAATATCGCCCCACTCCTCTTCCAAATATCGTCCCACTCCTCTCCCAAATATCGCCCCACTCCCCTCCCAAATATCGCCCCACTCCCCTCCCAAATATCGCCCCACTCCTCTCCCAAATATCGCCCCACTCCTCTCCCAAATATCGCACCACTCCTCTCCCAAATATCGCCCCACTCCTCTCCCAAATATCGCCCCACTCCTCTTCCAAATATCGTCCCACTCCTCTCCCAAATATCGCCCCACTCCCCTCCCAAATATCGCCCCACTCCCCTCCCAAATATCGCCCCACTCCTCTCCCAAATATCGCCCCACTCCTCTTCCAAATATCGCCCCACTCCCCTCCCAAATATCGCCCCACTCCTCTCCCAAATATCGCCCCACTCCTCTTCCAAATATCGTCCCACTCCTCTCCCAAATATCGCCCCACTCCCCTCCCAAATATCGCCCCACTCCCCTCCCAAATATCGCCCCACTCCTCTCCCAAATATCGCCCCACTCCTCTCCCAAATATCGCACCACTCCTCTCCCAAATATCGCCCCACTCCTCTCCCAAATATCGCCCCACTCCTCTTCCAAATATCGTCCCACTCCTCTCCCAAATATCGCCCCACTCCCCTCCCAAATATCGCCCCACTCCTCTCCCAAATATCGCCCCACTCCTCTCCCAAATATCGCCCCACTCCTCTTCCAAATATCGTCCCACTCCTCTTCCAAATATCGTCCCACTCCTCTCCCAAATATCGCCCCACTCCCCTCCCAAATATCGCCCCACTCCTCTCCCAAATATCGCCCCACTCCTCTCCCAAATATCGCACCACTCCTCTCCCAAATATCGCCCCACTCCTCTCCCAAATATCGTCCCACTCCTCTCCCAAATATCGCCCCACTCCTCTCCCAAATATCGCCCCACTCCTCTTCCAAATATCGCCCCACTCTCCCAAATATCGCCCCACTCTCCCAAATATCGCCCCACTCCTCTTCCAAATATCGTCCCACTCCTCTCCCAAATATCGTCCCACTCCTCTTCCAAATATCGCCCCTCTCCTCTCCCAAATATCGCCCCACTCCTCTCCCAAATATCGCCCCACTCCTCTCCCAAATATCGCCCCACTCCTCTCCCAAATATCGCCCACTCCTCTCCCAAATATCGTCCCACTCCTCTCCCAAATATCGCCCCACTCCTCTCCCAAATATCGCCCCACTCCTCTTCCAAATATCGCCCCACTCCTCTCCCAAATATCGCCCCACTCCTCCCAAATATCGCCCCACTCCTCTCCCAAATATCGCCCCACTCCTCTCCCAAATATCGCCCCACTCCTCTTCCAAATATCGCCCCACTCCTCTTCCAAATATCGTCCCACTCCTCTCCCAAATATCGCCCCACTCCTCTGCCAAATATCGCCCCACTCCTCTTCCAAATATCGCCCCACTCCTCTGCCAAATATCGCCCCACTCCTCTTCCAAATATCGTCCCACTCCCCTCCCAAATATCGCCCCACTCCTCTCCCAAATATCGCCCCACTCCTCTCCCAAATATCGCCCCACTCCTCTTCCAAATATCGCCCCACTCCTCTTCCAAATATCGCCCCACTCCTCTTCCAAATATTGTCCCACTCCTCTCCCAAATATCGCCCCACTCCCCTCCCAAATATCGCCCCACTCCTCTCCCAAATATCGCCCCACTCCTCTCCCAAATATCGCACCACTCCTCTCCCAAATATCGCCCCACTCCTCTCCCAAATATCGTCCCACTCCTCTCCCAAATATCGCCCCACTCCTCTCCCAAATATCGCCCCACTCCTCTTCCAAATATCGCCCCACTCTCCCAAATATCGCCCCACTCTCCCAAATATCGCCCCACTCTCCCAAATATCGCCCCACTCCTCTTCCAAATATCGTCCCACTCCTCTCCCAAATATCGTCCCACTCCTCTTCCAAATATCGCCCCTCTCCTCTCCCAAATATCGCCCCACTCCTCTCCCAAATATCGCCCCACTCCTCTCCCAAATATCGCCCCACTCCTCTCCCAAATATCGCCCACTCCTCTCCCAAATATCGTCCCACTCCTCTCCCAAATATCGCCCCACTCCTCTCCCAAATATCGCCCCACTCCTCTTCCAAATATCGCCCCACTCCTCTCCCAAATATCGCCCCACTCCTCTCCCAAATATCGCCCCACTCCTCTCCCAAATATCGCCCCACTCCTCTCCCAAATATCGCCCCACTCCTCTCCATCAATCTCTCTTCTAATATCCGTCTCCCATGGTATCACAGGTTTGGTTTTCACCTTTTCAATTGGGGATTTTAGACTCATTAGTGCCAGAGGCCCCCAACAGGCCAGGTACTAGGGACATCCCTGCTTCAGCACAGGTGGCTCAGCCATTATGAGCCACCTGTGCTGAAGCAGGGATATCCTTAAAACCTGACCTGTGTTATGATTTCTAAATGTGCATTACCCATATCAAAATAGTGCGAAGGAGCTGCCCCCATACAGTATTTATCCTTTTACTACTTATTTCTTCTGTATTTAAAATTGTAATTTGGCAAATATAGATTTAATACATATTATTTTTTGCACCAATGTCAGCATTTAAATATCTGATTTATATGAGAACTCTCACCGAGGGCCCAAAAAGGAATAATCTAATCCATCAATGAAGGTGTTAACCTTAAAACATATTTTTTAATGATGGGGGATTGAGTGTGAGAGGAGTGGGAGGAGTGAGAGAGAGGGGGTGTGTAAGAGAGGGAGGCGGAGAGGTGGGGGAGGAGTGAGAGAGAGGGGGTGTAAGGCCTGGGACATAGTGAATGGAAGCTCGCTGAGCCGCACTGAGCAGATGCACAAACCCCCTGCATCTGTCATCAGCGCGGCTATAGTTTCCCCTTCCGCATGCGCGCTGATGCGTGCGCAGGCTCAGAAACTTGGAACAGACAGGGAAGTTTCAAATTTGGCGCTCGGGGAAGCGGAGGAGCGGTCACGTGACCGCTCCCATCCAATTGGAGTGGGGGACTCCCCAGCTCCGCCTCCTGGCACGCCTCTGCTCCGCCCCGCCCCCAGAGCGCGCTCACTGCCTCGCCTGCAAGGACAGGAAAAGGCTCCATTTTCAGCAGGCGAGGCAGAGCAGGAGCGCGCCTCAGCGAGCTTCAAGTTACTATGTCCCAGGCCTAAGAGAGGGAGGCGGAGAGGTTGGGCGTGTGAGAGGGAGGAGTGTGAGAGGGAGGAGTGAGAGAGGAAATAGAGACTGGGGAAGAGTGAGTGGCGGAGGGAGGCATTGTGTGTGAAACCCTGGGGTTGGCGTCAGGTCGCTCCGTCACTTTATCGCAGCCGCCCAAGCTGCTGTTTAAAAAAAAAAAAATCCCCTTTAATATGCGCATCAATACAATCCACACAATGATAAGTAATTAGCTAATTTGTTGATCGATCCGTTCAGATTTGGCTCGGGGGTTCACTAAATGGCTGTCAGTGCAGCAGAAGAGGACCAAAGATGGAAAGTTCTGTGGGGAAGATCATGTGACCAGGAAGTCACTAGATACAATTGGCGCACTGCTAGAGAGACGGCAGGTCTCAAAAAGGGGCGTGCCAGAGCCTGCTTCAGAAGAGGAAGGGGATATGACTTTGTAAATGGTTGCTATAGAAACAAAAATGCTTGTTACATTATAAAACATTAAAAATGTCTTTAAAAAAATATATATATTTTAATGCTACAAGTATTTTCTCATTGCACAGAACAGATTTATTTTAAAAAAAACACGCATATAGGATATTGCTTGAAATGCAGCTTTACGCGGTAAACAGCTGACGATGTGCGCATGCTTCTGTTAACAAGACGCACTAATAGAATTCATTGCAAAGTGTAGGTCGTCTATTTCTGTATTCCATGTGTTCACCGACTCCCTTTGCGAATGAAATCATTTAATACCCGAAATGGGGAAAGTCCCTCTAATCTTCCTTTAGAATGAGCTGTGAAATAGGATCCGCAGAATGCCTGACATGTGAGCAGGTTAATATGGCTGTGTTCCAGGATTACAGCAAAAACCAGGGGTGCCCAATGCTACATCCAGCTGACAAAACATATATGGTAAAATAAGTATAAAGCTTAAATACTTCAGTAATAATAATAATTACTTGGTTATTTATTTAAACCCTTTGGCCAAAGCGTCATAAGCCTGCATACCAACGTCAAGGTATAACCAAATTAATGCAGGTCCTACACTACACTGTGAACCCTTCCCGTTACCTCCGTATGAGGGGGAAAGAACCATAGTAGGTCCTGTTCTTGACGCTTTACCAATTATTATTATTACCTCTGATTATTTACTGGACAGAGTGTCCAAATACAGGACAGTCCGGTTCCATACTGGATACCTGGCACCCCTAAGTACAACGTACTTGATGTAGACTTGTACAAAAATCATGGCACACTCATGCTGTCGTTATATGCATTTCACGTATCAGAAGAGCCATCTAACATTTTGAATTAACTTTAATTAAACCCTTCTGCGATCGGATTATGTGCTGGCTCCTCAGTCAGGTTCTATAGATCAGTTTGCTGAACATCACAGAATTGGAACTCCAGCCTGGGGCTTCACCGTTTGTTTGGGACTTAATTAAGATCATTTGTATTAACACAAATGTATCCGGCTGGCAGATTTTCATTAGTTCTTATCTCCCATATGAAATTGTATTAGTTGGTGCTCCGTGATTTCTTGTGTCCCGTAATAATTACAGAAGAGATTGCGAATACACATCCATCTTAATGCAAAAAAATGTCGAGGCGACAAGGAGTACAAGTTGCAACACAACACGGTAGATCTTGTTGAAGGATTATTGTGGGCGTATAAATAGTTATTTCGGGATTTTTTTGTTAATAGATTAATAATGTTAATTTGTAATATTGGGTGCTGTACCCCTCTAAAGAGGACAGTTCCACATAGATCAGGGGCGGCCAACTGCAGTCCTGGAGGGCTGCCAACAGGTCAGGTTTTCAGTATACGCCTGTGCACAGGTGGCTCTGTCGAAGACCTGCGGTGAAGCAGGGATTAACTGTTATTTTTGTGAAATAGTTATGATGTCATCATTAGCCAACCAGCTAGAAGCGGTGGACCGTTGGTAACGTTGGGATATTCTGTGATATTCTGCGCTATCGCTGCCACTGAAAATCTGCGCTATGCGCGGGTGTGATGCGCTCGGCTTCGTCTGCGTTGGATAAGATTTTCAGAGGACTCATTGAAAACAAATTTTTTTTTGATTTCCGACTGGCTACAAATCAGGTTTTCACTGTGCACGTCTCAGGACGCCGATTACACGGCGAGCTGGTGTAAAATAAAACGCGCGATAATGGTTTCCTTTGCGGTCGTTTCCTTTAATGTGAGAAAACAGTTCATTCAAATATTGTATTATTGTTTTATTCGATTTATTTTATATTATCAAACAAGAGACGTGTTCCCCGGAAATTATATCTGGGTTTGAACCTCACATTATATAAGTGATGGTGGGTGAAAAAGGGGGCACACAAACCCCCCAACGTACAGTGTGCAGCAAATAGTAATCCCCCGTGTGAGCACATTCACACGTCTGCAACCCTGCCCTTCCCCATTATCTCTTCGCACGCAGTGCTTCCACTGACATGCAAATGAGCACACAGTGGCACCTTCTTTATCTGGCATGTAGTGTATAAAAGTCCATGAGCCCTGGTTCTCTTTCCCAGTATTATTTACCCATAATGGGACACTTTGCCGTCTCTGATGATTAAAAAAATCTTTCTAAAAGATTTTGTAGATTCAGTTCCCGGCTTCTGATGTTAAACTTTCTGTAACATCTCACGCCTCGGCTGTGGTCTCCAGATGACTATGTAAGTAGAAAATCCCTTTGTTCCATCACATCACCATTCTCCCAGGGACTTTACACGGCGCTGATGTATTCTGCTGCATATACTGTAGCACATAGAACATTATGAAGATTTAAGAACCCAGCTCAAATGTCCAAGATATCTTGTACAAGGAAACAAACATTGCACCCCACATTTCCCCAGCTCGTTGAGCTCACTAAATAAAAACATGTAGTATTAATCATTTCTATTCATATTGCAAATAATGACCGGGTCCGTCTTGTTTAGGAGCATACAAATAAGTTTGTGTTTATTTTATAAAAGAGCTTTTTTCTGCTTTTAAAGGTTTTTCTAATGAATGAGACCGCAGAACAGTTTCCTAAAACAATGTTCCACGTTCTGTTATTGGGATACTGGAGAAATCGACACACACTTTTTTTTTTGTTGCTGTATTACATTCTGTTTATATTTTGATAACCGATTAATCACACTGTAACAGGGCCTTAACCCCTCTCTAAAAGGGCTTCAATAGAAAGCCTGTATTGGTTTGATGAGTCCAGAAGAGAGCTGGTTAATTGCAGCTGGAGACAATTAACCAGTCTCCACCTGGCTCATTAGTCAGGTAGAAAAGCTCCTGCTTACACCGAGGAGGTGTGTGTTGACAGCAGAAGGTTGTGTCAAGAATCTGGGGGTTTGGCCAAGGAGTGGAAGAAACCGCATGTAGCGGAGCGAAAGGTGTGTGTGCCTCTCGAGTGTATGTGTGTGTCTGATTCGTACTTTTCCCCATTGTGTCCGGTATTTTTGGAGAAGCCTCCTTGCACTTCTAGACGGAACCCAGACTCCCATTCTGGTGCCAGAGACAAAGGACTTTTCTGGGGTTTTTGCAGACGTATGCTATTTACTTGAAACCGCAATGCTGTTCCTTTAAAAGTATACTGCAACCTAATAAAGGACTTTCATTGCAAGATTTGTGAGCTCCTTACTGACCCTACCTACAAGGCCGCTCCGTCACAAGCGCTGATTCTCATTATGTGTTTGTCATGATAATATCATGAGATATTAAGTGTTTTAATCCATCTGGTGCTTCAGGGGTTAATGGGCTACCATTTGGGTTTAAAGATACCATAAATTGGGTCTGATTTCAAAGGGATCTCAAAGGGGACCTCAATTGAAGTTGGATTTGAAAACTACAAAGAGAGGGTTTATGGAATGTTAACACCTTAGCCAGGCTGGTGGTAAATCTCGAGATAAGGACATCTGTTCTGCCAGGCAGGGCATCGGACATAAACAAAAGGTTTTTCAAAGCATTCTCTGGAAGAGGTTTATGGATTGCATGGGGGGGGAGGGGGTGGGGTGGGACCATCCTATGCCATCCCATAC
Source organism: Ascaphus truei (assembly GCF_040206685.1). Taxonomy (NCBI): domain Eukaryota; kingdom Metazoa; phylum Chordata; class Amphibia; order Anura; family Ascaphidae; genus Ascaphus; species Ascaphus truei. The sequence continues at coordinate 248,153 of NW_027455805.1, forward strand.
CACCCCAAGATATGAAATATGGCATCAGTAGTCTCATAATATTTGATGCACCAATTTAACCCTCAGAACTGAGACTGTAAAATCTCCGGGAACTAAATTTTAAATCTGAAAGACTTGATTTAAAAAAAAATAATTAAATTATATTTCATAATGCTTAAGGACAGAATACTAAATCATATGCTACAAGGTGTAAATAGTGTGTGCTTAATATATGGGTAACGTTAGTGTCAGGATTCCGCGTGCAGTATTTATAATAGTGTATGATTCCGCTGCTTTTTAAACGTGTATTTCATTATTTGTGCTAATACTGCTTTCTGAGTAAAAGCATTCACTTTGAGGCAAGACTCTTTATCTCCAGCACATGAAAGGCTACCTTTATCTTTTGTTTGAGAAAAGGCATTTTATGTCGACAGAAATGGCTACAGTGGAAGACGATGACTTTGTATATAAATAGAATTAATGTTTTTAAGTAACCTGCAGTACATGTTGTAGATCAGGGGGGCTCATGACCCCCAAACAGGTCAGGTTTTAAGGCCATTCCAGCTTCAGCACAAGTGGCTCAAGCGGTCCCTGCTTCAGCACAAGTGGCTCAAGCAGTCCCTGCTTCAGCACAGGTGGCTCAATCAGTGGCTCAGTCAAAGACTGAGGCACTGATTCAGCCACCTGTGCTGAAGCTGGAATATCCTTAAGACCTGACCTGTTGGAGGGTGTGGGGGGGAGTCTTGAGGACGGGTGTTGAGCACCCTGATATAGGTTATCAATTCGATACTTTCTTTCCCCCCCCCCCCCCCCATTGTGGTCTCCCTTATTTTGTTCTGAAAATGTTTATTGATCACGGGTTGACATTGTTTAAAATACAATTTATTTATTTATTTATAAAATATTTTACCAGGAAGTAATACATTGAGAGTTACCTCTCGTTTTCAAGTATGTCCTGGGCACAGAGTAAAACAAATAATACATGGTTACAAATACAGTTACATAAATGAACAGGGTATACATTATATACAAGGCATTACGTGCACAGTTAAAGAAAATATATATTATGGGCGTATGAAACAGTTACAGACCAGGTTAAAATGTGAAATGTGTTCTCATTAAGTGCTGGTCTGGGTCCCATGTTTCAGTATCCTGAGTTAGCCTTAGAAAAGATAAGAGGGAATACGTAAGGTAACACGTGGATGATATTTGACTCATTTGCTTTTTCTTCTTCGAGAACAGTAATAGCAATAAATGAATAACAATAACTCCTAATAATGCAGTAATTCAAGATGGCAAATACTAGAGGTCTAGCAGAGCCAACAGTGGATGGGCCAAGAGGTCCTATTAATTAATAGAGGTCACAGGGAGGTCAAACAGCACATTGTGGCAAACAGACTAATTTAGACAACCCTTATCCCATATGCAAAGCCAAAAGGAAGTGCCCACAGTGACCAGCAGGTAACAAAAAGCGTGAATGCCCATGAGAGGGAAGGAGAATGCTTGCCACCATCGGAGGACCACGCAGAATGGCAATAAGTACAATATACAGCAGCGTCTCCTTATAATAGCAAGCACGAGTCGGGTGAGAACAGCAATCACAGGTATACTCCCGCTGGCGGTCACCAGGTGCATTAAGCGCTGTTAAGCCTAAGTTAGCATCACTTTAATAGTAACACTGTATCCTCAAAGGACAAGTATGTAGCATTGTCCTGGGCAGAGCATAGCGTTCACTATAACGAGGGTTCATGATAATGATATGCAATGAGGTATTATCCGCACCCCCCTATCCACTTAAACCCGCTCCAGTTAACGTGGGCACTTAATGCTACGTTGTTTGCATCATTGCTATACTTGCCGTTACTCCCCCCCAGTCCCTGAAATGAGGCTTTCGCAGAGGCTGGGTGGGTGTAACGCCAGGTATGGCTGTGATTTAACGAACGTAGCATTATTTCCGACATTGTTTCCTTATCTACTCTTCTCGCCACTGTTCTGCACATGGCGCTGAATTATGGCGATTCCCGCGGCTGGTGACATCACATGCTCCTCCCTATCTGCCACGGACTTAACTAATGAGGAAGGGGGATTCTGTAGGGCAGGCTGACATGAGTGGTTGAGCTGGCCTGCCTGCCGGCGGTGGAGCACTTGTGGAGCTCCTCCACTGTGCCCCTCTCTGCCCCTGTTGGCAGCCCTTGACTGTGTGTGTGGAGGGGGGCGGGGCGGAGTGCTGTATGTGTGTGTGTAGGGGGAGGGTGCCGTGTGTGTCTTTGTGTGTAGGGGGTTGCTGTGTGTAGGGGTGTGATGTGTGTGTAGGCGGGGGTTGCTGTGTGTGTGTGGAGGCGGGGGGGTGTTGTGTGTGTCTGTGTGTGTGTACGGGGGATGCTATGTGTGCTTGTGTGTAGGGGGGGTGTGTGTGTGTGTGTAGGGGGGGTGCTGTGTGTGTAGAGGAAGCCTTTAACCCCTCCAGCATTATTGGCCGGTATTGGTCTGTTCTTCTGGGATTATTACGTAAGTAACCCTATTGTAAGAAACGCTGCACACACGTTGTTTTTGCATATAATTAGCTTTGGGGATACTATGTTAACTCTGGGAACAGAACGTTCTTTCCCGTTTTCAGTAACGTGACTTTATGAGCCCGGATTTAATGGACTTTAGTGCATCTCGGCCTAAATTGTCAACCTCAATTATGTTAATCAATTATTCGTGAAAAACAGTCATATATATCAACAAAAAAAGGCAGATTTGTGCCATTATACAGTTACAAATCGGGAATGCAGAAACAAGGGAGCAAGAATTTGTTCAATTAAAATATTGTAATTATTAAATGTTGTTCAAAATTATAGAAAGTGCAGGTCTCCTCTGGGACAGAGATACACAGTGCAGGTCTCCTCTAGGACAAAGGTACAAAGTGCATGTCTCCTCTAGGACAGAGATACACAGTGCAGGTCTCCTCTAGGACAGAGGTACACAGTGCAGGTCTCCTCTAGGACAGAGACACACAGTGCAGGTCTCCTCTGGGACAGGGATACACAGTGCAGGTCTCCTCTAGGACAGAGGTACACAGTGCAGGTCTCCTCTAGGACAGAGGTACAAAGTGCAGGTCTCCTCTAGGACAGAGGTACACAGTGCAGGTCTCTAGGACAGAGGTACAAAGTGCAGGTCTCCTCTAGGACAGAGGTACACAGTGCAGGTCCCCTCTAGGACAGAGGTACACAGTGCAGGTCCCCTCTAGGACAGAGGTACAAAGTGCAGGTCTCCTCTAGGACAGAGATACACAGTGCAGGTCTCCTCTAGGACAGGGATACACAGTGCAGGTCCCCTCTAGGACAGAGGTACACAGTGCAGGTCCCCTCTAGGACAGAGATACACAGTGCAGGTCTCCTCTAGGACAGAGGTACACAGTGCAGGTCTCCTCTAGGACAGAGATACACAGTGCAGGTCTCCTCTAGGACAGAGGTACACAGTGCAGGTCTCCTCTAGGACAGAGATACACAGTGCAGGTCTCCTCTAGGACAGATATACACAGGGCAGGTCTCCTCTAGGACAGAGATACACAGTGCAGGTCTCCTCTAGGACAGAGATACAAAGTGCAGGTCTCCTCTAGGACAGAGATACACAGTGCAGGTCTCCTCTAGGACAGAGATACACAGTGCAGGTCTCCTCTAGGACAGAGATACACAGTGCAGGTCTCCTCTAGGACAGAGGTACACAGTGCAGGTCTCCTCTAGGACAGAGGTACACAGTGCAGGTCTCCTTTAGGACAGAGGTACAAAGTGCAGGTCTCCTCTAGGACAGAGATACACAGTGCAGGTCTCCTGTAGGACAGAGATACACAGTGCAGGTCTCCTCTAGGACAGAGGTACACAGTGCAGGTCTCCTCTAGGACAGAGATACACAGTGCAGGTCTCCTGTAGGACAGAGATACACAGTGCAGGTCTCCTCTAGGACAGAGATACACAGTGCAAGTCTCCTCTAGGACAGAGGTACAAAGTAGCGCTCTACTCACAAGCTCACAATGTGATTCTGCTTTTTTACGGTAACAGCCAAGAACAGAGGAGAAACAACGTATGGACCTTTCATCAGGGACCTGAAACGTTGTTTCTCCTCAGTTCTTGGCTGTTACAATAAATGCAGACCTTCTTTATGAACGTGTGAGTAGAGATGTCCTGTGTATCTAAAGTACACACTTTGGTTTCGTCTCCGAAGAATTCTTCTATGTTGGTTCACAAAAGGTATCAAAACCTACAACAAATCTGCATAATTATTTAGAGCTAAGCAGTTGTACCAGCAACAAGTGATTAACAAGAAGACGCTCAGTGGATGACTTGTATTAGGTTTATTCACACCAACACACAATAACAGAAGTTTACATGCAGCATTTCTCTATTGTGTACAGTATGCACCTCTTATCAGTCTTTTATTATACAGGGTTAACCATCCCCACAGGACAATAAGAAATTGGATTCATTCAGTATAGGTAGCTGCTGTACTGGAGGTTACCTTGATGGGGTCAGCCGGCTTGAATCATTTTTTGACCAGACGATGCAACTAGATGTCTCTCATGTTATTAGACAGGTTAAAAATGTACAGCTCTCGCTAATTGCCAGCCAATCTGGGTGGAGCTCAGGAATTGTATATTTATTTCCCATAAATATAAGACTAATCATTTCTCTAGCTTCATACTCCATACAAGGAGGAGTGCGGGTTGTATGAATGCGTTACCCGTCCCAGTGTCGCACAGGGTGCAATACAGGAATCTGGTAATGGTCTTTCACTGGTTTTGGGCAGAATTTCTGTACAGAAATGAACTGAACAGATACTCAACACTCCTATAAAATACTGCATGCTAATTTCCCAAAAGATGCACTGTGAATCTTCTGCTTCAGCGTGCATTATTACTTTATCCTAGGACCTGTTCTGAGAAGCACTGTTGTAAACGCAAAGTTAAAGCTGTGCCAAGAGTCGCCCAATTATTTGGAGAGTGTTAATACCAGCAGTAAATGGGTTGTCCGTAGGAACCATATTAATAATGCCAACCCTGTCACCAACTTGCGTAGGAACGATCAGCTGACTGCGTTCACACGAAGAGTTATTAGCAATTTCATACCAATAGAGGCTCGGAGGCACAAAGCTTCGTTAGGTCATTTAACGCGATGTTAACCTAACAATGTCCAAATGGGACAAACGGTGTATCTTCAATGGACCATAACGTAATGTTAACTGAAGGCTTCCCCCCCTTAATGCAATGCCCTTAACTTGAATGGTCATTAGTGATAATGGTGTGCGAGTGACTCGTTATCAGAGTCTGTTACGGAGAACGTGTGTGCTTAACGTTACCTAAGGGCTGTTATATACAGCATGCGGCCCCTCTGCAAGACCCCTCCCGCCCACAGCGAGGCCCTGCCCCCACAGCAAGCACACAGAAGCAGCAGCACGGACCTAAGGCCTCATCCAGGGTGGCGCTGAGCGGGCGCGCACGCTCACGGTAGACACGTTGTGACAATGCACGTGTCCTGTGTGAGCGGGCGGGCGCGCCTGCTTGGCGCTCAGCCACTTGCCAAGCGAGCAAATTTGAATTTGCCGCTCGCAAGCGCGTCACGTGAGTGGTTCGCTCAATGAAGACGAACCAGCTCCGTGACGTAGAGGCCGCGCCCCCAGACGCTCGCGCACCTAGCCGGCCAGAAAAAGCACGGCCGAGCAGTGCGCAGCGCTGGAGCGCCAGCGCGCCTCTACCCACCCTGGACGAGGCCTGAGCTTCTTGGCCACCCGTACACAACTCTGCCCGCCCCCAGATTTCGCCACACGCCGCCTGCGCCCCCCTAAATAATCTTGTGCCCCCCACTTTGCGCACCGCTGTGCTAAAGCCTGCTATAGAAATCAAAGGATGCTCAGTAAATTAACTCGCAAAAAATGGCTTTGAGTTGAATTTAAAAAATATGTTGTAATTAGTGTGACGGGAGGGGGAAATATGTCTGCTGTTAATAAAGGTTAAGTCTGCCATTACTCCAACCTGTCAGTAATACATTGCTATATATATATATATATATATATATATATATATATATATATATATATAGTATTTGCTTGGTTCCAGCACCTCAGGAATCAGGGGTTAATATGTTTGCAGTAGAATTGTTGCAAATGTTATGTTGCAGTTCCACCCACCAATCAGGACCGGGCATGTAGGCAGCACCTTCCCACCCACCAATCAGGGCCTGGGCATGTAGGCAGCACCTTCCTACCCACCAATCAGGGCCTGGGCATGTAGGCAGCACCTTCCTACCCACCAATCAGGGCCTGGGCATGTAGGCAGCACCTTCCTACCCACCAATCAGGGCCTGGGCATATAGGCAGCACCTTCCTACCCACCAATCAGGGCCGGGCATGTAGGCAGCACCTTCCTACCCACCAATCAGGGCCTGGGCATGTAGGCAGCACCTTCCTACCCACCAATCAGGGCCGGGCATGTAGGCAGCACCTTCCTACCCACCAATCAGGGCCTGGGCATGTAGGCAGCGCCTTCCTACCCACCAATCAGGGCCTGGGCATGTAGGCAGCACCTTCCTACCCACCAATCAGGGCCGGGCATGTAGGCAGCACCTTCCTACCCACCAATCAAGGCCGGGCATGTAGGCAGCTCCTGGCCCTGAGTGTTGCAATATTATGGTTTAAGACATATACAAAGGTGGGGAGGGAGACCCCTAGCAGACAGGGAGGGAGACCCCTGGCAGACAGGGAGGGAGACCCCTAGCAGACAGGGAGGGAGACCCCTGGCAGACAGGGAGGGAGACCCCTAGCAGACAGGGAGGGAGACCCCTGGCAGACAGGGAGGGAGACCCCTAGCAGACAGGGAGGGAGACCCCTAGCAGACAGGGAGGGAGACCCCTAGCAGACAGAGCCTGTTGCTGTGACAGGGAGAAACTGCATTGTCCAATCCAGTGCTGGTCTCAGGTCTGAAAACCAGTCCTGTAGGCATAGGGTTGCCAGGTGTCCGGTATTGAACTGGACTGTCCTGTATTTGGATACTCTGTCCACTAAAAAATGAGAGGTGCTGTAATACTGGACATGTATATGTCCAGTATTTTACTCCCTGGACATAGAGACCTGACGCACCTTTCACCATTGAGTCCAGTATTTTTGGAGAAGCCATCTGGCAACCCTATGTAGGCACTGGGCAAGAAGAGAGAACAGGGGAAATCTCTGCAAGTAGGTCCCTGCGACTAGTTAGGCAGGGTATCCCCCAGTTGGGTATAGGTCCCTGTGACTAGTTAGGCAGGGTACCCCCCAGTGTCCCCAGTTGGGTATAGGCCCCTGTGACTAATTAGGCAGGGTACCCCCCAGTGTCCCCAGTTGGGTGTAGGCCCCTGTGACGAGTTAGGCAGGGTATTCCCCAGTGTCCCCAGTTGGGTATAGGTCCCTGCGACTAGTTAGGCAGGGTACCCCCCAGTGTCCCCAGTTGGGTATAGGTCCCTGTGACTAGTTAGGCAGGGTATCCCCCAGTGTCCCCAGTTGGGTATAGGTCCCTGCGACTAGTTAGGCAGGGTATCCCCCAGTGTCCCCAGTTGGGTATAGGTCCCTGCGACTAGTTAGGCAGGGTATCCCCCAGTGTCCCCAGTTGGGTATAGGACCCTGGGACTAGTTAGGCAAGGCATCCCCCAGTGTCCCCAGTTGGGTATAGGTCCCTGTCAACTAGTTAGGCAGGGTATCCCCCAGTGTCCCCAGTTGGGTATAGGTCCCTGTGACTAGTTAGGCAGGGTATCCCCCAGTGTCCCCAGTTGGGTATAGGTCCCTGTGACTAGTTAGGCAGGGTATTCCCCAGTGTCCCGAGTTGGGTATAGGACCCTGGGACTAGTTAGGCAGGGTATCCCCCAGTGTCCCCAGTTGGGTATAGGTCCCTGCGACTAGTTAGGCAGGGTATCCCCCAGTGTCCCCAGTTGGGTATAGGTCCCTGCGACTAGTTAGGCAGAGTATCTCCCAGTGTCCCCAGTTGGGTATAGGCCTCTGGGACTAGTTAGGCAGGGTATCCCCCAGTTGGGTATAGGCCCCTGTGACTAGTTAGGCAGGGTACCCCCCAGTGTCCCCAGTTGGGTATGTGTGATGTTTGTGTCTTTTGTATAGTTGTGGATATGTTTTTTCAATAAATTAATTTTATAAACTCCCGTGTCTCTCGGGCGATATTGATCCCTGTACTAGTCCTGGTCTCCCGTGTTCTGTCTGGCGATATTGATCCCTGGTACTAGTCCTGGTCTCCCGTGTCCTGTCTGGCGATATTGATCCCTGTACTAGTCCTGGTCTCCCGTGTTCTGTCTGGCGATATTGATCCCTGTACTAGTCCTGGTCTCCCGTGTTCTGTCTGGCGATATTGATCCCGGGTATTAGTCCTGGTCTCCCGTGTTCTGTCTGGCGATATTGATCCCGGGTATTAGTCCTGGTCTCCCGTGTTCTGTCTGGCGATATTGATCCCGGGTATTAGTCCTGGTCTCCCGTGTTCTGTCTGGCGATATTGATCCCTGGTATTAGTCCTGGTCTCCCGTGACAATTATTATCTAATATTACACAACGGATTTATTTAAAAAAAAAAAAAAAACACGTTTGGATATTGCTTTGGGTTTCTTTTTTATTAAATACTTAGAAATACTTGCAAAAGTGTCATTTTTCCCCTCACATTTTTGGTGACACTAAAACTCACTTGTAATACCGGTATACATTACATTACAAAGTGAGTTTTAGTGTGAACAAAGCTGCATGTATCTGCCCGGGCATCTGCAGTGACATGAGAAGACGCACACACTGCAAGACCCATTTGGGGAGCCCGTGGGGGGCCCGTGGGGAGCCCCGATGTATACTATGAGAACAGACACGCGCTTCCTTTTTAACAGAGGTGGAAAGCATCATTGCATTTTGTTAATTGATAATGTAACAAACGTATGTCATGGTATATTGGAAGTGCGGCCAACTCCAGTCCTCAAGGGCCACCAACAGGTCAGGTTTTAAGGGTATCCCTGCTTCAGCACAGGTGGCTCAATCAGTGGCTAAGTCAACAACTAAGCCACCTGTGCTGAAGCATGGATGTCCTTAAAACCTGACCTGTTTGTGGCCCTTGAGGACTGGAGTTGGCCACGCCTGGCCCATTACAATGTTATCCAGCACGGTAGGAGTTAAAGCAGTTTAGGATAATCTGCGAAGAAAGTATATCCGTCGGAAAAATGAAAATGTGTTTGTGTGTCTTCCAAGCGCTGACTAAATTGTTTTAAAACAATGTGACTCCTGTTATTTTAGTGCCAGAAAAGGACGGGGAGGAATTTTTCAGCTGACTGTTCATTCATTATAAAAGACTTTCCAGTACAGTATCAGCTTTCATTTAACACTGCCACTTGGCACTTTGATAGAAAAAGGCCAAAAATGAGCATTATTGGTAATTCAGGAATCCTCTCTCTCTGCTGGGACTTCGCTTTCATTACAAGACGTTTCAAGGGCACGGTGGAGAATACTTTTATTGTAATAAAACCTCATAATCAATTGTGTTATGTATTTAATGCCATCTATAAAGATGTTGGTTCAGAAATAATACACTACTCAGCCATCGGGTGACACTTTGAATTAGTAAAAGTGGTTAAAGAACATATGCATAAAATAATAATTTTATATTGATTTAGAAGATTTCTAGGAGCTATGGGATATACTTGTATTTCATCTCTATTACACACACACATCACTGTAAAACCCTCCAGCCATGTCTCTGTTTTTGTTTTGGAGAAAGATTATCCAGGATTATTCAGTTGTGTTTCGAGTACACGTCTCCCTTTCATCCTTGCTCCCGCTGGGGCCGGGATAGAGGACCGCTGGCTTTATGTTCCAGCTGAAACATAAAACAATCTACAAAGAAAAATAATATATTCCTGGCTTTTTGGGGGGTGATACTTGGTGTAATAGAAAATAAATAATATTATGAGGTTGTTTATGAAAATGTTTCTTTTGGTGTGAGTGGGACAGTGCTTTTACATGTCTGTGTCTGTACTGGTTAGTCAATAGAACCGTACCTCAAAAAAAGGTTGGACATCTTTTTAGATGGGAAAGGTATACAGGGATATAACAAATAAGTATACATGGGAAGGATGCTGATCCAGGGATTAATCCGATTGCCAATTCTTGGAGTCAGGAAGGAATTTATTTTCCCCCTTATGAGATATCATTGGATGATATGTCACTGGGGTTTTTGTTTGCCTTCCTCTGGATCAATAAGTATAGATATAGGATAAAGTATCTGTCGTCTAAAGCTAGCATAGGTTGAACGTGATGGACGTACGTCTTTTTTCAACCCCCCTGTACTCCCCTTTATACCCACTTTTTTGTTGTCGTGCCCCTCCCCCCCCCCCCTTTTTTTTGTCCCACTCTTTCCCCACACACCCCGTATGTGGTACTACCTATATGTTATTACAGTTTTCTATGTGTGGCATTGTATGTTTATTGATTAATTTGTGCATATATTAAGTTTTACCTTATTGATTCTACACCAGTGATCTGATTTCTTTATATAGGGAGTGCTGGACCAGTCAGTATTGTGCCACGATCTTTACGTTCTACCTAAACTTGGTGTTACTATGTGGCTGTAACTCCGCTGTTCGGCACAAGATAAATATCGTATCGTTATTTCCAGACATTTTTTTCCCTTCTCTTTCTCTCCACTTCAGCAAAAGCCCTAATTCAGGGTCTGGGTAGGAGTATCTCCAGGACTGGCTTAACCACATGCCATTGGAATATAACAAGATGAATGTAATTAGCGTGAGGGTAACATGTAATCTCCGCGCCTGTTTTAGGTAATCACATTCTGAGCTTTGGGGATCTGGCCCTACATGTATCACTGCCACGAATGCGTTCAATGGAACTTCACCTCTAAACGCGCTCGGTTTTATCGCCATGCATTGGGTCCCTGAAATTGATGTACTTTGCTGATAATGTCCGAGGATTGCAGAATACATTAGCTGCTGAGGACGCACAGCATTTGATCTTGCCAACACCATCACCGGGGTATGGATTTCATGCATTATGTGTGAACGCTGCCTTGGGACATAAATTACAGCAATTAGAATTAGCCCAAGAAGGCAGAATAATGCATTATTAATTGTGAAGCTCATTAAAAGGCAGCAGAAGACCAGAGAGAGAGCGTGTCGATGCTTAAGCGCTGGATGTGACCAAACATATGCAGATACCAATAAAGGCACTGACAGCCTGAGGTCATTCAGCTGTGGGGAATTACTGTGGGGGTTTATAACTCTGTGGGTGCAGTTAAACTCATCCTGACATTGTAACAATATGTTGGGAATGAAGTACTGTATTATGCTTTTTTGGAGCATCCATAATTTTCCCATGGCTTCCCCGCTGCCTGAAATAGTATAATATATTCTCCTAAAGAGCACGCAGTGCACACATATATGCGGCATTATCCAAATTTATTGCAGAGAGATCCTTGTACAGGCAGTCCTCGGTTATCCGACGCAATGCGTTACTCAAAATGGCGTCGGATAGCGAAACGTTGTAAAGCGAAACCCGTTTTCCCATAGGAACACTGTTTAAATGAAACGTTCCGTTCCCGAAGGCATTTTTAATGCTAAAATACACAAAATATTTTACTCAAACAATAAGATTATGCTGCACACACATACATTATGATGTAAAGATTCTATTTATTGAATCCAGAACTGTATAATAAAACTGTTAGACATGTTTAAAGGCATAAATACCCCACTAAACCTTCACACAGACTGATCTGGGCGATTTCCCTGACTGCAGCTTTCTGATTGACATAATGTTGCAACTTTGCAAAGCGTCGAAAGAGCGTCGGAGAAGCCATTTTGGCGTCGTAAAACCGGCCATAGGGATGCATTGGACAGCGTTGGATAAGCCATTCGTCGTAAAGCGAAGCGTCGTAAAACAAGGACTTACTGTAATTACAGACACCTTTAAAGCAGCAGTCTCTCCTAGGGGCAAAGTGTACTAATAGTGACCGGGTTAAGGGGTCAGTCTCTCCTAGGGGCAAAGTGTACTAATAGTGACCGGGTTAAGGGGTCAGTCTCTCCTAGGGGCAAAGTGTACTAATGGCAGTGACATGGTTAACGGGTTATATCTAGACTGGCGCCTTTAAAATCTGATATATTTTAATATTTTTAAATAGTTTTGTCAAATTGTACAGGTTGAGCGAGATAGAAAATCCTTTGGTTTGTAGCACACACACACACACACACACACACACACACACCCATCACACCTGTTAACTGTCACTGATTTGGAGTAAGTCTCAATGATTTTTAGCATCCATGAGTATCTTGATAAAGTACTTTTGCTCTAAAATACCTTTTTCTTTTACCAGAACCCCTACCTTTATTTAATTTTAGTCCTTGGGGCTTGACGTGTGTGTGCGTGCATTTGTGCGTGTGTACATGCGTGTGTGTATGTAGGACCCCGAGAGGTTAGAAAGCTTGTAACATAGCAACAACTTGTTGGTCCAATAAAGGGTATCATACCCCTCTCCCTCCTTTGTTATTACATGTAGAAGTAACTTAGTGGTGCGAAGCATATCTTTGAAGTAGGTGAAACCAGTTTAAATTCCAGTGTCACCTCCTCTTGTCCTCGGGAGGTCATTTTGCTTCAGACCTCAACATTTAGATCGTAAACTGTATACGAGATGGGTCTAATTGCATGCGCAGTGCGGGGTACACCGTCAGCGTCAGAGAGGGGTGGGAGAATGAACATTTTAATTAAGAGTCTGTACCCAATGAGAGCAAAACCTTGCAGTGAAGCCTATCCGTGTGAATAATGGGACGCTGGGCTTATCCCGGCATCTATTCACAAATAAATTATTCATCTCTTATAGCATTTCACGCAGTAGCTATTTCAGGGCCACGGCCATTTTAATGTGTGCCTCTCCCTATTTATCGTGCGCGTTAAAGCAGATTCTTGTTTGTGCGACTCTGTAAATGGGAACGTAACAGTCGGTGTACAGCTTGCACTATGGCAGTTAGGTTACCCATACTAGCCAGATGGTGTAGAAGCACAAAAGTGATTCGTTTGTAAATACTGTATGTAGCCTGTAATGTTTTAAAGGTAAATATGATGCTGCATTTTTCATTATCTTTGTTTAACTGTTTAACGTGGTATACCAAAGGTAGCAAAAGAGAAAGACAGCGCACTGCCAGGGAGTCAGCTGGTATAAAAATAATATTCTATTTATTCAGCACAGGTACAAAATATCACCCTGGGAGGTGGAAAAAATCCTCCTACGCGTTTCAGACACAACCCTACACGTTTCGAAGGTGACGAAGAAGGAACCACCTTCGAAACGCGTAGGGTTGTGACGGGGGCGACTTACTGTGCAGCACTCCAAAATCAGAAGTGACGTGGAGACGCCGGCGGGAACGGCGGTCAAGCGTCGCGGTCACCGCAGAGTGGGAGAAAGTTGCGGATGTGGTGGGGAACCTGTCGTACTCTGCTTTTCAGTGTCACATGTTTGGGTAAAAATCTGAACTTTCAAGAGGCTCCGAATCTGTTTATTCAGCGGTGGTGGGAGCGGAGATAAAGAAACCTTTAAGTGCCAAGGTCCAGCCACTGCAAGATAAGTGCATATCTCACTGTTTCTTTCCAGGTCTTGAAATTGTGTGAACGTGCTTCACTATAAATATATATATCTTGTTGTTTTTTCTCCTCTTTTTTTTTTATAGATGCGCTGATTTATTTGGACTTTGATTTTATAATAACGTCTCGGCATCAGAATGATGCCTATCTTCAGTATCAAAAGACAAGGCTGGTACGGTACCAGAGTGGGTTTTTCTTGGTTCTTGTGAAAGGGTCCTGAGGCACTGCTTGTCTCTTCTGGTGGATCATTGTCATTAGGTTATTTTACTTCTACCTGAGCCTGATCCTTTAACCCATTAAGCACATTATTGGAATTAGGTCGTCTAAGCAGTACTTTGGACTGATTCTTTAATCCATAAAACCTCTTACTGTCATAAGGATTGATGCTTAAACCCAATCAACATTATTTTGGCCCAACTCTACATACTGGGTGTTGAAGAGAGGGTCCGTAAAAGATTTGTCTGTAGTGCTAGGCTGAGAGGATAAGAATCCAGTGTGAACTAAGGAGACGGACCCCAGAAAGGTGGTCGGAAATAACGGAATTGTATTGTTCTGAAATGCACTGGAAGCCCCTTCTGCATTAAAGAACCGTATATATTAAAGGGGAGAGAAATGCACTGGGTGAGTGTCAGTGCTGGATAACCAAGTCACCTCACGTCCCCAATGATGAAGGAAGACCTATCAATGTTACAGTTTCCCACAACATTTTGGCCATGGACCAATATGGACCATCACCCAACCCCTGCGTTGTATGATTTTCTAATAGAGCGCATGGGTAAGGAAAGGTCGGAATGGTTCTGTATCTGCTCCAAGCGGCAGTTTTAATGTGACGATGACAGTCTTGGCTTACTCTTGTTTCATAGATGACACGAAGGTTGATTTGTACGGTTTGCCCCTATTCTCCGGCTGCCGAAAGACTGGACAGCAGCCGTGAGGCTCATACGAGTGACTATAGCACAGCTAAATCATGGCACAGATCTATCGAGATTGCAATATTAAACATGAAAAGCACACATCCCAGAGCAAAGATTTCTAAAGGGCTTATCCAAACATTGCACAATTCTAGAGTAAGCATTTAAGTAATAAAGTGCTATCTTAACACATATTAACAGAGGTGAATTCTTTTAATGTCTAAGTGCTTTGAAATGCGATGGAGTCCAACGTAAGTATTCCAAACCACAGTATAAGGTCGGGGATGTACGTCGCCCATTTTCCTTAAGTATTGAAAACCAGGATCGGGCATTTAAGAAAGGATCGCCGTCTCTGTTAAAGCAGCCGTCCAAGCTTTATCAGGGTGATGTGAGGTGCAGGGGGGGGGGGGGGGGAAGAGGGTGATGTGAGGTGCAGGAGGGGGAGAGGGTGATGTGAGGTGCAGGGGGGGGGAGAGGGTGATGTGAGGTGCAGGGGGGGGGAGAGGGTGATGTGAGGTGCAGGGGGGGGGAGAGGGTGATGTGAGGTGCAGGAGGGGGAGAGGGTGATGTGAGGTGCAGGGGGGGAGAGGGTGATGTGAGGTGCAGGGGGGGAGGGTGATGTGAGGTGCAGGGGGGGAAGAGGGTGATGTGAGGTGCAGGGGGGGAGAGGGTTATGTGAGGTGCATGGGGGGAGAGGGTGATGTGAGGTGCAGGGGGGGTGAGGGTGATGTGAGGAGCAGGGGGGGAGAGGGTGATGTGAGTTGCAGGGGGGGAGGGTGATGTGAGGTGCAGGGGGGTGATGTGAGGTGCGGGGGGGAGAGGGTGATGTGAGGTGCATAGGGGGTGGGAGGTGTGATGTGTAGGGGGGTATTGTGTGTGGGTGAGGGAGAGAGATGGGGGTGTGAGAGATAGAGGGGGAGTCTCGCAAAGACCTCCGACACAAGGGTGGGGGGGAGGCAATTGAAACTATTGTCCTAGGCCCCAGAAAAGCAGTCTATGGCCCTGTCTAGTTTGACCACATACACACACACATATACGTACACACACACCCACACACACCCACACACATACATACACAGTGGTGTGAAAAGGAAAGTCCACCCTCTTTGAATTCTATGGTTTTACATATCAGGAGATAATAACAATCATCTGTTCCTTAGCAGGTCTTAAAATTAGGTAAATACAACCTCAGATGAACAACAACACATGACATATTACACCGTGTGTGTGTGTGTGTGTGTACACGCAACATATTACACCGTGTCATGATTTATTTAACAATAATAAAGCCAAAATGGAGAAGCCACGTGTGAAACGCACAGAAGTTCCACTTCTAACGCGTGTGCTTGGCACACGCCTCCTTTTTGTATGTGCTGATGTATTGTTGCATGTCCCAGTATAACACGCTATAAACACCTTTTTGTCTTTCCGTGGGATTGATTCAATGTGTCTGCGTGTGAGCGCTTCCTGCGCGACTCTCACTGTTTCCTGCAGCATGAAGGCCGCTCTGCGTCCGTCTCCCAATGCTGTGCATCCGCGGAGCTTCGGGAGTGTCGTTTGGCTGGGGGTTATCGTTCTTCCCAAGCCTCACAATATGTGGCCCTATTGTGCGCGCAAGACGAATGCGTTCAGCAAATGTGTGTCATTGTCCCAATAATCTGTATCCCATCAGCATTGCTCCTAGCTGTGTTTGCTGTTCTTTGTCTCCTAATATCAGTCACATTCTCACTTTTCTTATGACTGGCGCTCCTCCCGATTTTGGCATGAGCTGCCATTGTGTAACTTGGTCAGAAGTTTGTCCGGGTTCCACATTCTGCACCTACCAACTTCCAGTCCACCAACAGGTAAGGTTTTCCGGATATCCCTGCTTCAGCACAGGTGGCTCAGTCAAAGACTGAGCCGCTGACTGAGCCACCTGTGCTGAAGCTGGGACTGATTGAGCCACCTGTGCTGAAGCAGGGATATCCTTAAAACCTGACCTGTTGGTGGCCCTTGTTGAGGGCTGGAAGTTGGCCAGCTCTGGTCTACATGTTTCCTGCATTTGGCTATCCTGGCACGAATCCCGAGCAGGTTTATTTGCTTTGTTTATTGAAATCGAACACGAATGTGGAGTGAGAGGATGAGGAGAATCCTTATTTGAATAGAGGGAATGTTTCGGGCTCAGATTTCCTCCTCGCAGCGTTCACCTGCGCGGCAGCTGGAATGTCATCTATGTGTCAGCTATTCTGCTCATACGGTGCCCATCACGTCTGTGTACGTAGGAGAACATATTCCATACCGTCATAGACCACATGGGACATCTATCTACAAGCATTATGATTGAGCCACCTGTGCTGAAGCAGGGATATCCTGAAAACCTGACCAGTTGCTGGCCCTTGAGGACTGGAGTTGGCCGCCCCTGATTTACAGGGTTCCAGAAGTTTCCAGCGCTGCGCCCTACAAATGACTTCTCTCTTTGGTCTCTTGGACGTTTCTTAATTTGGATAAAAGGATTTGGAGACCCGTGAAACATAGAAGATGTGTAAGAGGCACGAGATGGGGAGTGTCCAAGTTTTGGAAGACAGAATAGATTTGAGACTACGTATAGAACAAAAAATAAATGTATAAATATATTTGTTAATAGATTATACCTCACTATGGACCATGGATACTTTGTATTTTGTTAAAACCTTTTTGACTTTGATTTATGTTTCTGACTAGGGTTACCAGGTGTCCAATGTTGAACCGGACTGTCCACATTAGAGGCAATACTAGACATGTATGTGTCCGGTATTACTTCTCTGGTGTGTATGTGTCCGGTATTACTTCTCTGGGTGTGTATGTGTCCGGTATTACTGTACCTCTCTGGACATGGTGACCAACCCTCTCTCTAATAGCGCGTCTGAGATCAGATGCATTGTAAGGAACCCCAACCCTCTCTAATAGCGCGTCTGTGATCAGATGTATTACAAGGAACCCCAACCCTCTCTAATAGCGCGTCTGAGATCAGATGCATTGTAAGGAACCCCAACCCTCTCTAATAGCGCGTCTGAGATCAGATGCATTGTAAGGAACCCCAACCCTCTCTAATAGCGCGTCTGAGATCAGATGCATTGTAAGGAACCCCAACCCTCTCTAATAGCGCGTCTGAGATCCGATGCATTGTAAGGAACCCCAACCCTCTGGGATCTGGGAGAAGCATAGATCCGGGAGAAGCGGAGATCCATGCTTTTAAGCAGATATGCTTTTAAGTATATATGTTTCAAGTATTTATGAAGTTTAAAAAGGAAGGAAGACTATTGAATCACTCACTCATCTCTTCTCTTCTCTTTCCTCAGGTAAAACATATTCCAATTGTCTGTCTATCCTGATATCCTCCCATGCTGTGTATTTAGTTCTATTTAGGTAAAAACATATTCCAATTGTCTGTCTATCCTGATATCCTCCCATGCTGTGTATTTAGTTCTATTTAGGTAAAAACATATTCCAAAGTATATATGTTTCAAGTATTTATGAAGTTTAAAAAGGAAGTTCAAAAAGAAGTGGAAAAGTGGACATCACCTACTGCTTCTGATTCCTGCTTTTGATCTACGTTGGAAAAGAGGATATCATCTATCTAAGACTGCACATCTCAACACTTAACTATTGCTGTGATGCCGCCTTTATTTTTTATATTTGCTGCAACCGCACTTACAGTATTTTCAAATTATGCACTTCCTTCCACCAGTCTCCTTATGTCTCTAACTCTATTCATATATCTCCATCTCTCCTTTCTTCCCCACTTCTCAGTTCACATGAACTCCTTTCTTACCTGCGTCCTCTGTCACCACACAGCTATACCTCCTGCACTAAAACACACCCCTACAAATCATCCTCACACATCCTCTTTCTATCCATGCTTCTCCTCCTTGCTTCTGGGGATATCTCTCCCAATCCTGGTCCCTGCCTTATTTCTACTTGCTCTCGTCCTCGCCTCCCTCATGCAACTTCTACTCCTTCTGGTGTTAACCCCTCCAACCTCATACCCATCCCCTGCCACCATCCCTCCTCTCTCCCTTTCTCCTGTGCCCTTTGGAATGCTCGCTCCCTCTCTAACAAGTTCCTCTCTGTGCATGACTTCTTTCTCTCTCACTCCCTGCTTCTCTTTGCTATAACTGAGACCTGGCTCACTCAGTCTGACTCTGCTCTGGAAGCTGCCCTCTCTTATGGTGGCCTTTCCTTCTCCCACACTCCGCGCCTTGATGGCAGGGGTGGAGGTGTGGGGCTCCTGCTCTCCTCTCTCTGCCGTTACCGAACTATTCCTATTCCCCCCTCTCTTGCCTTTCCCTCCTTTGAGGTTCACACTGTCCAGATCTTCTCTCCTCTCCCTGTTCATGTGGCGGTCATGTATCGCCCACCTACCTCTACTCATCCCCCTTCTGCCTTTCTCTCTCACTTTGAATCCTGGCTCTCTTTCTTTCTCTCCTCAGACTCCCCTGTTCTTCTCCTTGGGGACTTCAATTGCCACATTGATGACCCCTCTCTCTCTTGGGCTTCCCGCTTTCTTTCTCTAACCTCTTCTTTTGGCCTTCAACAGTGGACTGCAGCCAGCACCCACAAGGATGGCCACTACTTAGACCTGGTTTTCACAAAAAAATTCTCTCTCTCTGATTTCTCCATTTCCCCTTTTCCTCTCTCTGACCATCACCTCATCTCATTCTCTCTATCTCGCTTCTCAACTTCTCCACCTCCATCTACACCCCGGTTCTGCAGAAACCTGCGCTCTATTCACTTACCTGACTTTGAGTCCACGTTACACTCCTCCCTCTCCTCTCTCAGATCTGCTACAGACCCTGACAAACTGGTCAGGAACTACAACTCTGCCTTGTCCTCCTCTCTTGATCTACATGCCCCGCTTTCTCTCTGCCGCACTCGCCCTTTTAACCCTAGACCCTGGTTAAATTCCCACACGCGCATGCTGCGTTCCTCCACTCGTTCCTCTGAACGCCTCTGGAGGAAATCTCATACTCTCGCAGACTTCCTTCACTACAAATTTATGCTATCCTGTTTCAACTCTGCCCTCTCGCAAGCTAAACAAGCCTACTTTTCTTCACTAATCAACATGCACAAGTCTAACCCACGCCGACTGTTCTCTGTCTTTGATACTCTACTCAAACCACCCTCCGCTGCCTCTCCTTCCTCCATCTCCGCTCAGGACTTTGCTGACTATTTTAAGGAAAAGGTGGAATCCATACGTCAGAACATCCCCTCTGTTTCTTCCTCCCATCCTACACCTCTTCCTAACTCTCCTCCTGCCTTCCTTGACTCTTTTTCCACTGTCTCAGAGGAGGATGTGTCGCTGTTGATCGCCTCTTCTCCCTCTACCACTTGCCCTCTTGACCCCATTCCCTCCCATCTCCTAAAACCTCTTGCTCCTACTATAATCCCTACGCTCACGCACATTTTTAACTCCTCCCTCTGCTCTGGAACCTTTCCATCCTCCTTCAAACATGCAACAGTCATACCATTACTCAAAAACAGCAAGCTTGACCCTACCTGTCTTTCTAACTATCGACCTGTCTCCCTCCTGCCTTTTGCCTCTAAACTCCTTGAACGTCTTGTATTCGCTCGCTTGCTCCATTTTCTCAACACCTATTCTCTCCTAGACCCTCTACAATCTGGCTTCCGTACTGCTCACTCCACGGAAACAGCCCTCACTAAAATAACTGACGACCTCCATGCTGCCAAAGACAGAGGTCATTACACTCTGCTCATATTACTCGACCTCTCTGCAGCATTTGACACCGTGGACCACCCTCTTCTCCTTCACATTCTCCATACTCTTGGCATTCGGAACAAAGCTCTATCCTGGATCTCATCCTACCTCTCCCATCGTACTTTCAGTGTCTCTTCTGCTAATACCTCCTCCTCCTCTATTAATCTCTCTGTGGGGGTACCCCAGGGCTCTGTCCTGGGACCTCTTCTCTTTTCTCTGTATACACTCTCTCTAGGTGACCTAATAACATCTTTTGGGTTTAATTATCACCTCTATGCTGACGACACACAAATATATTTCTCAACACCCGACCTTACACCTACTGTACAAACCAAAGTTTCTGAATGTCTCTCTGCTATATCATCCTGGATGGCCCTCCGCCGCCTTAAACTCAACATGGCTAAAACAGAGCTCCTCATACTTCCTCCCAAACCTGGCCCTACTACCTCCTTCCACATTACTGTTGGAACTACGATCATTCACCCAGTAGCCCAAGCACGCTGCCTTGGGGTCACACTCGACTCCTCTCTCACATTTGCCCCTCACATTCAAAACATTTCTAAAACCTGTCGCTTTTTCCTCCGCAATATAACAAAGATACGCCCTTTCCTCTGTTGCTCGACTGCTAAAACTCTGACTCAGGCCCTCATTCTCTCCCGTCTTGATTACTGTAACCTCCTGCTGTCCGGCCTTCCTGCCTCTCACCTGTCTCCCCTACAATCTATCCTAAACGCTGCTGCCTGAATCACTCTACTCTTTCCTAAATCTGTCTCTGCATCTCCCCTCCTGAAATCCCTCTCCTGGCTTCCGATCAAATCCCGCATCTCACACTCCATTCTTCTCCTCACTTTTAAAGCTTTACACTCTTCTGCCCCTCCTTACATCTCAGCCCTAATTTCTCGCTATGCACCATCCCGACTCTTGCGTTCTGCTCAAGGATGTCTTCTTTCTACCCCCTTTGTATCTAAAGCCCTCTCCCGCCTTAAACCTTTTTCATTGACTGCCCCTCACCTCTGGAATGCCCTTCCCCTCAGTACCCGACTAGCACCCTCTCTATCCACCTTTAAGACCCACCTTAAGACACACTTGCTTAAAGAAGCATATGAATAGGACTGTGGCTATTCTGAACACATGGCACATAAAGCTTGGCCCCCTGCAGATGCACTTACCAGAACTCCCTCCTACTGTCTCTGTACGTTCTCCCTACCTAACAATTAGACTGTAAGCTCCTCGGAGCAGGGACTCCTCTTCCTTAATGTCTAAAGCACTTATTCCCATGATCTGTTATTTATATTATCTGTTATTTATTGGATTACCACATGTATTACTGCTGTGAAGCGCTATGTACATTAATGGCGCTATATAAATAAAGACATACAATACAATACAATACAATACAAGATTAGATCCGGGAGAAGCGGAGATCCGGGAGAAGCGGAGATCCGGAAGAAGCGGAGATCCGGGATAAGCTTAGATCCGGGAGAAGCGGAGATTTGGGAGAAGCGGAGATTTGGGAGAAGCGGAGATTTGGGAGAAGCGGAGATCCGGGAGAAGCTTAGATCCGGGAGAAGTGGAGATCCGGGAGAAGTGGAGATCCGGGAGAAGCGGAGATCTGGGAGAAGCGGAGATCCGGGAGAAGCGGAGATCCGGGAGAAGCGGAGTTCCGGGAGAAGCGGAGATCCGGGAGAAGCGGAGATCCGGGAGAAGCGGAGATCCGGGAGAAGATTAGATCCGGGAGAAGATTAGATCCGGGAGAAGCGTAGATCCGGGAGAAGCGTAGATCCGGGAGAAGCTTAGATCCGGGAGAAGCTTAGATCCGGGAGAAGCGGAGATCCGGGAGAAGCGGAGATCCGGGAGAAGCGGAGATCCGGGAGAAGCGGAGATCCGGGAGAAGATTAGATCCGGGAGAAGCGGAGATCCGGGAGAAGCGGAGATCCGGGAGAAGCGGAGATTTGGGAGAAGCGGAGATCCGGGAGAAACGGAGATCCGGGAGAAGCGGAGATCCGGGAGAAGCTTAGATCCGGGAGAAGCGGAGATCCGGGAGAAGCGGAGTTCCGGGAGAAGCGTAGTTCCGGGAGAAGCGGAGATCCGGGAGAAGCGGAGATCTGGGAGAAGCTTAGATCCGGGAGAAGCGGAGATCCGGGAGAAGATTAGATCCGGGAGAAGCGGAGATCCGGGAGAAGCTTGGATCCGGGAGAAGCGGAGATCCGGGAGAAGATTAGATCCGGGAGAAGATTAGATCTGGAAGAAGCGGAGATCCGGGAGAAGCGGAGATCCGGGAGAAGCGGAGATCCGGGAGACGCTTAGATCCGGGAGAAGCGGAGATCCGGGAGAAGCGGAGATCCGGGAGAAGCGGAGATCCGGGAGAAGCTTAGATCCGGGAGAAGCGGAGATCTGCTGTTTGTTGTTCTACCTGTTAGGTATGTTTTCTTCATAGATGAATTTATATTGTGCTGAGATTTCCCACTTACTTGGAAACGACCGGTAACTCTCAATGTACGAGGACCGCGTTATAACTCTGTGCCCAGGACATGCGTGAGAACGAGCGGTAAATCTCAATGTACGAGGACCGCGTTATAACTCTGTGCCCAGGACATGCGTGAGAACGAGCGGTAACTCTCAATGTACGAGGACCGCGTTATAACGGGTTTTACCTGTATTACTTCCTAGTAAAACATTTCATAAATAAAACTACATTTCGAAACCTCACAGATCTTTTCTTCAAATGTATCATTTTCAATCTGAAATACTCCGAGGTCTGAGAGCGGGTCAGTATGGACGTAGAGGAATCCGATGTCTGCAATGTAAAAATACAAGGAAAAATATAATGCCGAATGACAAGGCTTGTAATCTAAAAGTGCGCAGAACAATGTTACCGGCTGTTACCGGCTGTTACCGGCTGTAACACTGCCCTGGGTGTCATTACATTAACATTTGTATACAATATAGAAAGAGAAATGCTTTCTCTCTACAGAATACATCTCTGAGTTCAGTCTTTTTGGCCTTTGAATTCCTCGGAAGACGGGTGCGTTTCATCATTTGTAATACTCAGCATTAAATATCTCAGTTTAGTGAGCAGTTTCCCGGACTTTGGGTTTTCTATTTCACCGTTATTCATCATGTTTTAATCATTCATTTACTTTTGGCTGGTACTGCCGCTAGGGAACACCGCCATGCTATTGATTTATTTATTCTTTTTCTTTACGGTCACCCTTTAAAAAACTGTCCAAGGAGCTATGTAATGTTTAATCCAAAGTGAGAAGTACAAGGGCAGAGGGAATTGATATCTATGGAAAAATCAGGTCCATATTGCGGGAAAGAAATATTATAAGTGACAACGTGAATGAGGTCGGAGGCCCTTAGTTGTTCGTGAGTTTGCGGACACCCAATTAAAAATGTTAAACAGAAAACCTACCCAACTGAGGAGCAGGAGTGTGAAGCAGGAGAAGGAGCGGCTCAGTGAGTAACGACACTGACTGCCACTGAGTGTGAAGCAGGAGAAGGAGCGGCTCAGTGAGTAAAGACACTGACTGGCACCGAGTGTGAAGCAGGAGAAGGAGCGGCTCAGTGAGTAAAGACACTGACTGGCACCGAGTGTGAAGCAGGAGAAGGAGCGGCTCAGTGAGTAAAGACACTGACTGGCACCGAGTGTGAAGCAGGAGAAGGAGCGGCTCAGTGAGTAAAGACACTGACTGGCACTGAGTGTGAAGCAGGAGAAGGAGTGGCTCAGTGAGTAAAGACACTGACTGGCACTGAGTGTGAAGCAGGAGAAGGAGCGGCTCAGTGAGTAAAGACACTGACTGGCACTGAGTGTGAAGCAGGAGAAGGAGCGTCTCAGTGAGTAAAGACACTGACTGGCACCGAGTGTGAAGCAGGAGAAGGAGTGGCTCAGTGAGTAAAGACACTGACTGGCACCGAGTGTGAAGCAGGAGAAGGAGCGGCTCAGTGAGTAAAGACACTGACTGGCACTGAGTGTGAAGCAGGAGAAGGAGCGGCTCAGTGAGTAAAGACACTGACTGGCACTGAGTGTGAAGCAGGAGAAGGAGCGGCTCAGTGAGTAAAGACACTGACAGGCACTGAGTGTGAAGCAGGGGAATCTGGTTCAATTCCTGGTGTCGGCTCCTTGTGACCTTAGGCAAGTCACTTTATCTCCCTGTGCCTCAGGCACCAAACACATAGATTGTAAGCTCTGCGGGGCAGGGACCTGTGCCTGCAAAATGTCTCTGTAAAGCGCTGCGTATAATTAGCAGCGCTTTACAAGAACATGTTATTGTTATTATTATAGACATGATGTTTTAAGTGACGGGTAATTACTGGCTAAGCAAAGGTTTGAACAACAATAACATTTCCACATTCAGTTAGTAGACACTTATCTTCCTACTGTCTGTAAATTGTTCCTACACAGCACTTCCATTGGAAGCTCTTCAGGGAAGGGGGACTCGTTTCCTAACGTCACTGCTGTGTAAGAAACGCCTGTTCCCACGATGTATTACACCCGTGTTATATTGTTACGTCTATAACTACTCGGAAGCGCTATGTATAAAGCTATACATACAGCACGTGGGGTGGATAGTTCTATACCAGGGGTGGATAGCTCTATACCAGGGGCTGATAGCTCTATACCAGGGGCGGCCAACTCCAGTCCTCAAGGGCCACCAACTGGTCAGATTTTCAGGATATCCCTGCTTCAGCACAGGTGGCTCAATCAAGACTGAGCCACTGATTGAGCCACCTGTGTTGAAGCAGGGATATCCTGAAAACCTGGCCTGTTTGTGGCCCTTGAGGACTGGTTTTGGCCACCGCAGCTCTGCACAGTAGCTTAACAAAAAAGCTTTTTGCATCCAGCTTTAATTCACACACTAATGCTTCTCAGTCGGGGTGATGGGGGTTGTGAGAGTCACTGGAAATGTTTGGGAAACAGAAGGTCTCATTTTAATGGCAGCATCCTGTGACCTTGAGCATGTCATCTTAATCCATAGTGTCTGCTAATGTACCCAGCGTCCCCCCATGTGAGCGTTTGTACCATGTCTTTGCGGGTTCCTCTGCCTCGCAGCCATGTGGCGCAGTAATCCCCCCCACTCTCCTGTGGCGCAGTAATCCCCCCCACTCTCCTGTGGCGCAGTAATTCCCCCCACTCTCCTGTGGCGCAGTAATCCCCCCCACTCTCCTGTGGCGCAGTAATCCCCCCCACTCTCCTGTGGCGCAGTAATCCCCCCCACTCTCCTGTGGCGCAGTAATCCCCCCCACTCTCCTGTGGCGCAGTAATCCCCCCCACTCTCCTGTGGCGCAGTAATCCCCCCCACTCTCCTGTGGCGCAGTAATCCCCCCCACTCTCCTGTGGCGCAGTAATCCCCCCCACTCTCCTGTGGCGCAATAATCCCCCCCACTCTCCTGTGGCGCAGTAATCCCCCCCACTCTCCTGTGGCGCAGTAATCCCCCCCACTCTCCTGTGGCGCAATAATCCCCCCCACTCTCCTGTGGTGCAGTAATCCCCCCCACTCTCCTGTGGCGCAGTAATCCCCCCCACTCTCCTGTGGCGCAGTAATTCCCCCCACTCTCCTGTGGCGCAGTAATCCCCCCACTCTCCTGTGGCGCAGTAATTCCCCCCACTCTCCTGTGGCGCAGTAATCCCCCTACTCTCCTGTGGCGCAGTAATCCCCCCCACTCTCCTGTGGCGCAGTAATCCCCCCCACTCTCCTGTGGCGCAGTAATCCCCCCCACTCTCCTGTGGCGCAGTAATCCCCCCCACTCTCCTGTGGCGCAGTAATCCCCCCCACTCTCTTGTGGCGCAGTAATCCCCCCCACTCTCCTGTGGCGCAGTAATCCCCCCCACTCTCCTGTGGCGCAGTAATTCCCCCCACTCTCCTGTGGCGCAGTAATCCCCCCCACTCTCCTGTGGCGCAGTAATCCCCCCCACTCTCCTGTGGCGCAGTTATCCCCCCCACTCTCTTGTGGCGCAGTAATTCCCCCCACTCTCCTGTGGCGCAGTAATCCCCCCCACTCTCCTGTGGCGCAGTAATTCCCCCCACTCTCCTGTGGCGCAGTAATTCCCCCCACTCTCCTGTGGCGCAGTAATCCCCCCCCCCCACTCTCCTGTGGCGCAGTAATTCCCCCCGCTCTCCTGTGGCGCAGTAATTCCCCCCACTCTCCTGTGGCGCAGTAATCCCCCCCCCCACTCTCCTGTGGCGCAGTAATTCCCCCCACTCTCCTGTGGCGCAGTAATCCCCCCCACTCTCCTGTGGCGCAGTAATCCCCCCCACTCTCCTGTGGTGCAGTAATTCCCCCCACTCTCCTGTGGCGCAGTAATCCCCCCCACTCTCCTGTGGTGCAGTAATTCCCCCCACTCTCCTGTGGCGCAGTAATTACCCCCACTCTCCTGTGGCGCAGTAATTCCCCCCACTCTCCTGTGGTGCAGTAATCCCCCCCACTCTCCTGTGGCGCAGTAATCCCCCCCACTCTCCTGTGGTGCAGTAATTCCCCCCCCACTCTCCTGTGGCGCAGTAATCCCCCCACTCTCCTGTGGCGCAGTAATCCCCCCCACTCTCCTGTGGTGCAGTAATTCCCCCCCACTCTCCTGTGGCGCAGTAATCCCCCCACTCTCCTGTGGCGCAGTAATTCCCCCCACTCTCCTGTGGCGCAGTAATCCCCCCCCACTCTCCTGTGGTGCAGTAATCCCCCCCACTCTCCTGTGGTGCAGTAATTCCCCCCACTCTCCTGTGGCGCAGTAATCCCCCCCACTCTCCTGTGGTGCAGTAATTCCCCCCACTCTCCTGTGGCGCAGTAATTACCCCCACTCTCCTGTGGCGCAGTAATTCCCCCCACTCTCCTGTGGCGCAGTAATCCCCCCACTCTCCTGTGGCGCAGTAATCCCCCCCACTCTCCTGTGGTGCAGTAATTCCCCCCCACTCTCCTGTGGCGCAGTAATCCCCCCACTCTCCTGTGGCGCAGTAATTCCCCCCACTCTCCTGTGGCGCAGTAATCCCCCCCCCACTCTCCTGTTCTTGTTTGTTACAATTCTAGGAAATGCTTTATTCCTCCACTTTGTAACAATATCTGACATAATGACAATGACATCTTTTATATTACAATGTTCTGGCTACACTCGGTACTAATTTGCGGTCTCTCTGTTCACATAAAAGCTGGGGGGGATGTGAGGGGGGGGGGGAATTGCTGTTTTAATATCTTTACTACCAGAATCCCGGCAACACTTTGTAATGTGGAATTAGAAACAGACTTTGCTTTAAACCGGTTCCATCTCTCGGGAAATGTTACTTTATATGTGTGTGCCAAGTGTTCAGTAGAGCTGGTTGTGCCTTGGACATTTATAGCTCCGAATACATTGGCTGCGCAATCTAAAATGAGAACGTTCTAATATAATAAACCCACAACCAGCAAAGCGTCTGCTCGCTGTGCCCGCGTACAGGAAACGTATATATTCTCCTCTCACTGCGCACTCACTGAGCCTCCAAATTGTACTCGAGAGGTCTTCAATAATTAAACAAACTAATTTTAACATGTTCCTATTGACTTTTCTGCCACTACAAAGTATCTGGCAATAAATAAATCATTAAAACACGACGATGCCTCAGAGAGAAGAGCGGGTATTGATGTAGAGTTAGTCAGTTAGGTTAAAGTAATAATGAGCTGTAAGAAAGAAAAAATGAGAGAGTGCCCAGCCACTCATAGGGTAGTAACGAAGTGTAAATTATATTGGCAGTGTGAAAAGGTGAGCATTGCACTTACAAAAATTACAATTTATAAGCCCGTATAACAATTGCACGCAGCCTGGCCGCCTTGTGCGCCAAGGACCTTCCATCGGCATCCTGCACCCGGATCAGCTGCTCCATGTGAGGAATCAATCGTGATGACCATCAGGAGACTTTCTTCTGTTTGTAATAAGTCTGATGGGTTCCCACTGTTGGTCACAGTAAGTGACGTCAGTCTTACCCTATGGATTACTTAATAAGAAGGACTCTCCGGCTGAATAAACTGTGTTACGTTTGACAAGTAGACCATGAAATACGACTTTAGCACGATGGGGGTTATGCTTTGAAGTGCGTTGGTGCCGATCGTGCACTAATTCACAGAAACGCCCATTCAAGTTCTGGAGTTTCTGTGCGTTGGCGCCCAATTGGCAGAAAAGCCATGTAAGGCTGTCATTATGTACAGCTTGGAAGAAAGGTGGCAGGAAGGTAAGGCAGGAACAAGAGAACAGTGACGATGGAGATAGACATAAGTAAGACTTAAGAAATATTTTTTTATTAAGTGAAGGAGTAGTGATGGTTTGTGGGGGTAGGGGTGGGGGTGTGTGCGGGTTGGTTGCGGGTGTGTGTGTGGGTGTGGGGGGGATGTGTGCGGGGGGTGTGTGGGTGGGTGTGTGTGCGGGGGGTGTGTGCGGGGGGTGTTGGGAGTGTGGGGGTGTGCGGGTGTGTGTGCGGCGGGGGGGTTTGCGTGTGTGCAGATGTGTGGGGGGGGGGGTGCAGAGGGGGTGTGTGTGGATGTGCGGGGGGGGGGTGGTGTGCGGGGTGCGTGTTTGCGGCGGGGGGTGTTGGATTAGGAATAGAAAAATAAATAGTATGTTGGGATTATCATTTTATGAGAAGTATGGAAAAGACAGAACCCACAAACGTATCTGCACATCTTCCCCCAAAACTCCTTTCACCGATTACCATATATGTATTACAGTAGTTAAGCTGTAGACAAGAATTATGGGTAATGACATGCAGATGAGCACATTGGGTATGTCACTGTTAGCTCCCTATCCATGTTACATGGATTCCTTGCAGCGTCCGCCTGTGACATTACACCTCTTGTACAGCAAAGTCCTGGACAAGGAATTACGAGGAGTGGAGCAGTGATTATGGAAAGCTGATGATCAGGATGCGCAAAACGATGCGTATCAGTTTCTGAATCATTGACACCTTTTTCTCTGGTCAGGTGGGCTCCAGAGAGTTTTGGTGTTGTGGCGTGGACAGGACGTTGTATTGGTTTGAGATTTCCGCACTGCTCAGAAGATGGAAATCTAACTCTGTGGCCATCAAACTTGACATTCATGTGTCTCTTGCTTGAAGAATGTGTTGTAGGGGCTGCCATTTTGGAATGTTGCTGGCTTGGCACAGCAGTACCCATTTCTGGCTCCTTGGGACTCATTGTTTAAGGTTGGTTGGAGTTTCTCCCACATACACACCGTAACAGAGCTGGGACCGAAAAGCAGAGATTCCCTAAACACAGGAAAGCGAGATAGCCTTTAGTAATCCTGTTGTCAGAACAACTCTGGTGGTCACTTCTAACAAATACAATTATGACCATGTTTAATTTGAAATTACAGATTGTATGCAAATCCTTCAACAGCATTACTCACCTAAGGTCATAGGGTTGATGTTCTTTGTGTCCCACTGATGGACACACCAGGGTGCCGCTTTGTATATTGTAGCAGTGATCTTGTGGGGAACATTGACATCACGCAGAATACATCGTAATTACAACTGTATCTGAATCCTTCTTCCGCCTGGCACCCTCTCTCACTAACTGCCCCACACCTCTGGAATGCCCTTCCCCTCAATATCCGCCTGGTACCCTCTCTCACTGACTGCCCCACACCTCTGGAATGCCCTTCCCCTCAATACCCGCTTGGCACCCTCTCTCACTGACTGCCCCACACCTCTGGAATGCCCTTCCCCTCAATATCCGCCTGGCACCCTCTCTCACAGACTGCCCCACACCTCTGGAATGCCCTTCCTTTCAATATCCGCCTGGCACCCTCTCTCACTGACTGCCCCACACCTCTGGAATGCCCTTCCCCTCAATATCCGCCTGGCACCCTCTCTCACTGACTGCCCCACCCCGTGGAATGCCCTTCCTCTCAATATCCGCCTGGCACCCTCTCTCACTAACTGCCCCACACCTCTGGAATGCCCTTCCCCTCAATATCCGCCTGGTACCCTCTCTCACTGACTGCCCCACACCTCTGGAATGCCCTTCCCCTCAATACCCGCTTGGCACCCTCTCTCACTGACTGCCCCACACCTCTGGAATGCCCTTCCCCTCAATATCCGCCTGGCACCCTCTCTCACAGACTGCCCCACACCTCTGGAATGCCCTTCCTTTCAATATCCGCCTGGTACCCTCTCTCACTGACTGCCCCACACCTCTGGAATGCCCTTCCCCTCAATATCCGCCTGGCACCCTCTCTCACAGACTGCCCCACACCTCTGGAATGCCCTTCCTTTCAATATCCGCCTGGCACCCTCTCTCACTGACTGCCCCACACCTCTAGAATGCCCTTCCCCTCAATATCCGACTTGCACCCTCTCTCACTGACTGCCCCACACCTCTGGAATGCCCTTCCCCTCAATATCCGCCTGGCACCCTCTCTCACAGACTGCCCCACCCCTCTGGAATGCCCTTCCTCTCAATATCCGCCTTGCACCCTCTCTCACTGACTGCCCCACCCCCCTGGAATGCCCTTCCTCTCAATATCCGCCTGGCACCCTCTCTCTCCACCTTTAGGACCTTTCATAAAACACCCCTCTGTAACGCAGCATACGGGTAGCTCCGCTGGCTGATCCTGTACATCTCATACGCACTGACTGTGGCCCCCTGCAGGCGCGCTTACCCACCCTCATACTGTCTGTTTAAAGTCTCTAATTACCACTTAGATTGTAAGCTCTTTGTGGCAGGGACTTATTTTCCTAATGTGTTATGCCTGTAGCGCTTATTCCCGCTGTGTGTTATATTATTATGTACCGTGTGTTACTGCTGTGACGCGCTACGTACAGGGGAGGGGGGGGGGGCGCTATATAAAAGATATACATACATATACATGCATACATACATACATACATACTTACTTACATACCTTCTGCGCATGTAATCTGGTTAATGCTAAAATGACTATTAAACACCCTATCCCGCGCATGCATGATAACTGTACGCTGTGACAACGCGCGTTACTTGTGTGTGAATAATGTGTCTGTGCAAAAACTTTGTTTGGAATCTGAACAGTTACCTTAGTGTTACCTGGCGCAAACCCTTCCTGCCTCATTCAAGTGAGTCGTACCTCACGTAACCGCGCCGCTTAGCAAACACAGACCTGCGAGCCTGGCAGCGACGATCGCCATTGTTACTTGAGAATAAAGATGTTGACATTGAAGTCCAGCGATACAGGTCTCCGCGACCTCTCTCCAGCGCCCGGGATAATAGCCTATTAAAGCTTAGGTCGCAGCGTCCTGCTCGCCCGCGCAGACGGGAGATGTCAGTGTAACGCTCCCGCGGCAGAGAGAATGGAATTACAGGGGTTGCTACTTCACAGACCGTTTCATATCTCGCCTTTTGCAGACTCCTTTCTATTGATTTGTAAAGTAACTGAAACCTGGTGTTACCAGCAGAACAGCGCCGCGCAAATATGAAACGAGGACATGCCGAACGGCGCAGTGCAAATCACTGCAGCATCCTGACATCATTTATTAACCCTTTAAAGTGAGGGGGGGAGAGTGCCACTGGTAGTTTGGGGGTTATTTATTGAAGTGCAATAGTGCCGATCGGGGCACTGCTGCACGGAAACTCCTGTTGACAACCCATGGGGCAGATTAATGCCCCCGTGAACATGTTAAGAGAGTATTTTGCTTTTGGTATTCTCGGTCAAATCCTTTTTATGTGGATTTTCACCAGGGGTACATTTATGCCTGCCTTGTCTCTTTTTAGCACAGGAGGGGCGCGTACCGCGATCGAAGATAGCGTGAGATATATTTGGACGTTCTCTATGAGAAGGTATTGCATTATAATCATTGTGCGGTAATCATCTTGCGTTTAATTAAGGATATTCTGCCGCTTGCACAAGAGCCGAACGCAGCTGTGATTTCCTAACCTGAAGCGCCGCGCTTACTTTAAGGGAAAGCGGGAAACACACGCTCGTGGTGAAATAAAGACTTTGTTTTTTCTATAGCAACTATTTACAAAGTCACATCCCCTACCTCTTCTGAAACAGGCTCGGGCACAACCATTTTTGAGCCCCGCCCTCTCTCTAGCAGTGCACCAATTGTATCTAGTGACTGCCTGGTCACATGATCTTCCCCACAGAACTTTGCATCTTTGATCCTCTTCTGCTGCGCTGACAGCCATTTAGTGAACCCCCGAGCCGAATCTTCGCCGATCGATCACAGGAGAACGGATCGATCGGGAACTTAGCTAATTACTTATCATTGTGAGGATTGTATTGATGCTCATATACATTTTTTTTTAGACCTGGCTGCTGCTTTAACTCTTTTGCGATACATTGCAAAGTGCTCAGAATAAGTCCTACAGGCAAAGAAATGAAGCCATCAATTAAGCCGGCCCAAACAGACGTGGCTGGCACCCGTAGACTAAAAGTTGGCAAGCAAACCTAATTGCAAAGTGAGACATTAGGTCATGCGGGGACCGTTCCCTGCAGCACTGGTTATTATTTTCATGTTATTTATTGTACACACGGCCTTATTCTATAAAGTGCGACACGGAATGAGGCGTTCCTGCTGAATCAGCGCTGTCACACTTCTCCGAATGAGGCGTTCCTTGCGTTCCTGCTGAATTGGCGCTGAATCAGCGCTGTCACACTTCTCGGAATGAGGCCAACGTATTTTGGGAACTTGGCAGTTTTCTCACCCAGCTTACGGCCGGCGACAGCAAAAATATTACCTTGCGCTGGTTTGTAATGTATCACTACCAGTAAAACGCAGGCAAACAATGCGCTTTCTTACTGGGGAACCACTGGCCTCCTGTCGGCACCGACTGAATCGCAAACTGGCGCATATGGGAATAAACTGGGGCAAAGCCCGCAATACTGTCACAATAAGAGGCGCAAAAGGAAAATGGCGGCATTTGTGTACATTTTCATTGGCTTATATAGAGCTGACAGTTTGCGCAGCACTGTGCCATACATAGAATGTTACAGGCCCAACGAGTCCCTGCCGCGTAGGGTTTCCAATCGGATGCTGGTGCACATGGAGTCACAGTAACGGGAATCGCCCGCGGTCACACGCAGCGAACAGTGGGATTTGAACCAGTTTCAGAGGTCCTGACATCACTAATGAGCTACCCCTTACGCCCCCAACCAGCCGGTGCTATTACATACTGCAGGGGCGCTCAACCCCACCCCACCCAACAGGTCAGGTTTTCAGGATATTCCTGCTTCAGCACAGGTGGTTTAGTCGTAGACTGAGCCACTGATTGAGCCACCTGTGCTGAAGCAGCGATATCCTGAAAAACCTGACCTGTTGGTGGTGGGACCTGAGGACAGGAGTTGAGCTCCCCTTTCATACTGGATGGTAACGTTGTTTGAAGGTGCACTTCGAGGTGTGGTTACTGGATTTGTACAGAATTACGGGCATTTTGAGCAAAATATTCCGTTTTAGCCTGTAATTCTACCTCCCAGACTTTATGGCGATCAACGATTCAGCGCTGTCTCCGCGTGCTTTGCACTAAACTTTGGGGAGCTGCGCGGACAGTGCGATAAAGAGAATTGTCTTGTGGATTGGATAATAACATCGTTTTCAAAGCCTCAATTAAACCCCAATCATCACATCGCAGACGACGAGTGTATACATTCATATCAAGGTACACATGGTAACGTTGTAAATAAAGCAGATATTCATTGTAACTGAGGATCAGTCTAATTAATCTGTGCTTTGGACGTATGTGGATAAGGGTTAGCGATGGAAAACAATAAAGAAGGCACCTGTGCATTCATCTGAAAGTGGGAGCGGTGCGTGTGATGTCACTGTGCCATCTCCTACCTGCCCTGCCCCGCTCCTGCATAGTTCTCTGACAGGGAGGTGGTGGACGGCACACTGTCATTAATCCTTATCTTCATTGTCAAACTCCAGAGAATGTAAGGTTGTGTGCCACATTTGTGGAGCCATGTGGCACTGCCACCTGTAAGCTTTCACAAAGCCAGCTGCATCTGAACGGCGATTTCTTTTCTCTGCTATCTTGATGGTGGAGGGAATTGTAACATTCTTCTTCCCGGAGAAGCCCTGAAATAAATGCCACCGAACAGTCTTTTAAATGGCGAGCAACAAATGTATTTGATTTCATCCGAGAGACAATATCCACTAAAAGCCAAAGCATCTAACGTTGTTGGAGTAATATCATATTTTCTTTGTGCTGCTAAAGCAGATTAAAGTATTAAATGCCAAAACATGTTTATTTTCAACTTGATTATTCAACGTGTGCGCCAAATGTGTGACCTCAAAACTATTTCTTTGGAGACATAAAACCTGTTTCATTGTGTACTCTAGATTTTGCCAAATTGACATTCTCATGTCATTATCAGAAGTGAAATCATGCAGCTGGGGCAATGGCTCGGAGACAGCCCTGTGCTGCGTGTGAGCAGCATGTTCCGGCTCCTGCAATATCTCACCGCATGCTGCCCATCCCGATTCGTGGCTGATATGTCATTAAACCTTTACCCAATATTCATCTGGGGCTCTTTCTGCTGCATACATGTGACACGTGCAAAAAAACAGCTCAAACCACAACATACGCTGAAATTATAACTGGCACGGCCATGTACATGTCTGTAGGGTCTGTATCGTCATGCGTTACTTTTCATGGTTCGTACACAAAGGGTATTAATTTCTTGTGTTATTCTCTCGTGGTCTGTCTTATCTGCGCTGGCTCTTTGCTGATAATGTTTCTTTATTTACAGTGGTGGTTAAGGCTTTATCTACACTACACCTCCGATCTGTATATCAATCCCGGCCACTTCCACGGTTAAGCACTTGACATGTCCTGGGAGTGGAGTTATTGCACATACTTTCTCATATAACTGGATCAGCTTGCACATCTTTTAATCTTCTCCGTTACGCCTGTGTCAAGCCTTGACCAATAGCATGTCACAGTAGACCAGACACACAGTTGTGTCAACATGCTATATGTTGTGTCTTCAAAACGGAAACATAGCTACTATCGGGAATCACAACTATCCTTTTTACCCTCCTCGAAGTAAGTTGTGCATTTGTTACTTTCCCGGGCGGGACATCCTCATCTCATCTCCGTCGCTGTTCCATAAATCTTACTGCCTTTCATTGCCTGGGGTTCTTTCTCTTCCGTCTTCCTTCTCTGGTACTTCTTTCTCTGGAAAATTACCCCATCCTTCATTGTAGGGTATTTGGAAGTCTTTTATATGCCTCCTTTCCACTTTTTCTTTTAACTTAGAAACACGTAGTGAAGGACACGTGGTGAGGGACACGTGGTGAGGGGACACGTGGTGAGGGGACACGTGGTGAGGGGACACGTGGTGAGGAACACGTGGTGAGGAACACGTAGTGAGGAACACGTAGTGAGGAACACGTGGTGAGGAACACGTGGTGAGGAACACGTGGTGAGGAACACGTGGTGAGGAACACGTGGTGAGGAACACGTGGTGAGGGACACGTGGTGAGGAACACGTAGTGAGGAACACGTGGTGGGGAAAACGTGGTGAGGAACACATAGTGAGGAACACGTGGTGAGGAACACGTGGTGAGGAACACGTGGTGAGGAGCTATTTAGATGGTCCCTAAAAAGGGTTTTGACGCAAATATATGTTTTTTTATGTGGCTTCTTTACTTTGGAATGACCTTTTGTTTATTACTGTGTGTGACACATGGGGCTGACTCACCGAATGAGTGATGTCATAATATGATCATTAGCTTAGCGCGTCAGTCTGTACTAATAAAGGAATTAACTTCCGGGAGCGTGATCCATTTCCATTATTCACGTCATTTTTATATAATCCAAAACGTTTGATCATCCTGCATTGATGTTGAAGCAAAATAAGCTTGATGGCTTGTGTGACACAACTGCCCTGTGTGTAGTTACATAGTTACATACTTTAGTTACATAGTTACACATAGTTAAATAGTTACATACTGTAGTTACATAGTTGCATACTGTAGTTACATGGTTACATAGTGAATGAGGTCGAAAAAAGACATGCGTCCATCAAGTTCAACCTGTGCTAAGTTTAGACGACAGATACTTTATCCTATATCCGTGCTTACAGTATACTGATCCAGAGGAAGCAAACGCACAACCCCAGTGACACCTCATCCAATGATATTTATGTATAAAATATTTTACCAGGAAGTAATAGTTACTATGTAACTATGTAATTGAGAGTGAGGCTGAGGCTATAGTCCGTGTGTTGGAGCTCGCGCAGCAAAAACAAATTGCGGACTCCCTATGAGGCCGTCCGAGTGCTCGCACGCCCGGACACGACAGAGTGCGATGGTGGGATCGCGTTTTCAAAAGACAAGATTTTTGTCTCTTGGCGCGGTGGCCGAGCGATGGCCACGTCACATCGGCGGTTCAGCCAATGAGAGCGAACCAGCCGCATGACGTCACGACCACGCACCGGCCAAGCCTCCCCATCGCCTGAACATCGCTGGGAAGGAGAGTTTACACTCACGGGAGCGACATGCGCGAGCCTAATCTCAGCGCTACCTCTCGTTCTCACGCATGTCCTGGGCACAGGGTTATGATGACAGATACA
Organism: Ascaphus truei; assembly: GCF_040206685.1. Taxonomy (NCBI): domain Eukaryota; kingdom Metazoa; phylum Chordata; class Amphibia; order Anura; family Ascaphidae; genus Ascaphus; species Ascaphus truei. The sequence continues at coordinate 284,916 of NW_027455805.1, forward strand.
TGGTTACAAATACATAGTTACATTAAGTGTGCAGGTTATACATTATATACAAGACATTGCATGCACAGTTAAAGATAATATATGTTATAGGCGTATGTAACAGTTACAGATAATATATATTATAGGCGTATGTAACAGTTACAGATAATATATATTATAGGCGTATGTAACAGTTACAGACCAGATTAAAATGTGAGACAGCCTTAGTTATGAAAGAGCTTAGACTGGTGGCGGCTGTGAGAGTCCCCGGTAGGTTGTTCCAGTTTTGGGGAGCACGGTAAGAGAAGGAGGAGCGGCCGGATACTTTGTTGAACCTTGGGACCATGAACAGTCTTTTGGAGTCTGATCTCAGATGATAGGTGCTGCAAGTGGTAGGGGTGAGGAGCTTGTTCAGGTAGCTGGGTAGCTTGCCCAGAAAATATTTGAAGGCAAGACAGGAGAGATGAACTTTGCACCTAGACTCAAGTGATGACCAATCTAGTTCTTTGAGCATTTCACAGTGATGTGTGTTGTTGTTGCATTGGAGATCAAATCTCATAAGGGGGAAAATAAATTCCTTCCTGACAATCGGATTAATCCCTGGATCAACATCCTTCCCATGTATACTTATTTGGTATATCCCTGTATACCTTTCCTTTCTAAAAAGATGTCCAACCTTTTTTTTGAACAAATCTATTGTATCTGCCATCACAGTCTCCATGGATAATAAATTCCACAGTGTAACTGCGCTTAATGTAAAGACCCCTTTCCTTTTTTTGCTGGTGAAATCTCTTTTCCTTCAGCCATAAGGGATGCCGCTAAGTCCTTTGTGCTGCCCTTGGGATGTATAGTTCTTTTGAAAGCCCCTTGTACTGTCCCCGAATATATTGGTTGCTGCCTGTTATTGGGTGGGATATGTATATGTGCCAGGTCACCTCTTCCAGACTGCATCCAAGGAAAGACACCGCAGTGTACATGAGGTCTGATGAAAGCACAGCCCCGTGCGAAACGTCATGATGTCATCGCAGGTCGCCGAGTTCCGACTTTACCACGGCATATACGAGCGTATTTACAAACCGGTCTTCTGATGAACGAAGCCTTCCAATGCCAGGAGAAACCTGACAGCCTGTTCATTTCAATGGGTGGTGCAGTGTCCTATGACATAGCATTGCTTAGTGAATATGGCCCGGAATGACAGCAGAGAAATGACACAAGAAGTCACAAGAATCCAGTGATCATGCAAACCCCCGAGAAAGACGCTCCGCAGGAAGGGCAGCGTCCTATTCCTGCGCCTTCCCAGATGTCACGTGTGTTCGGCGTCAACAGATTTGTACATTCTTCCAAACAGATATACACCGTACCATATACACGTACCATATACACCGTACCATATACACCGGGCTCAGAGGCTCCATAAAAGTAAACCACGTTTTTGCTGTAAATATAAGCAGGGGGGGAGACTCTCAAATAGATCCCATTTTCTTTACTAAAATATTGTGACGAGAAGGTACGTTCTGTACCAACTTGTATCATCATACACTGACTACTATATACAGTACTGTATGTCTCATCATACACTGACTACTATATACAGTACCGTATGTATTATCATACACTGACTACTATATACAGTACTGTATGTCTCATGATACACTGACTACTATATACAGTACCGTATGTATTATCATACACTGACTACTATATACAGTACTGTATGTCTCATCATACACTGACTACTATATACAGTACTGTATGTCTCATCATACACTGACTACTATATACAGTACCGTATGTATCAATACATTAATATGTTGCATGGTTTTACATCAGGGGGGCGCAAACTGGGGGGCGCAAGATTTTCCAAGGGGGGGGGGGCGCAGCAGTTACAGAGGCTCCGTGCTCTTCCCCGAGGCATTTAAATTAAATGCCGGGGGGTCACATGAGGCCTCTGCAACTTGCCTTATCTTGTCTCCGCCGACGCGGGGTCATTTGAGACAAGGTAAGGAGGGGGGCGCGAGCAGGGGGGAGAGCAGGCAGGGGGCGCAGACTGAAACGTTTGCGCACTCCTGTTTTACATGTTGCTTATTTATATATATATATATATATATATATTGTGTTTGATTGTCGCTAACAGAATGAGTACTCCCAAGTATTATCAATGGGAGAAGTTGGAAACATGTAATTAAATTGTCACTTGATTTGCGCATGAGGTATTTTGTGTCTGTCAAACACACACCTAGATTCTCTCAGCAACTTCCTAAGTAACCTGTACAGTATTGTCTTCCATTTGCCACATGACATCAGGGGAACACAATGTGTAATACAGGACCAGGGTCCCTGCTTTTACTGCGCCATGGTTCTGCATTCACAGGTTTCTATTACACTCTTCTGCGAGGTAGCTGTGCCAGACAATGCCGGGCACAAAAGCACAAGTCCTTACTGTATTCCGTACACCAACGCGTCGCTTCCATGCAAGCGCTGGTAAGGGGGGGGGGCCCGGCCGCGCCCCAGGGAGGCGGGCTTTGTTGGTGCTGATAATTCCTAACTTTGCTTTTCTTATCTCAGGGCTGCGCCGCTCCTGTCTTCAAGCCCCCATCCCCCCAACAGGTCAGGTTTTCAGGATATCCCAGCTTCAGCACAGGTGGCTCAATCAGCGGCTCGGGATATCCCTGATCTCCTGAAAAGCCGACCTGTTGGGGGGGTCCCGAGGAGTTGAGAACCGCTGCCAGATAACAGACACAGCCAGTCCGTATATACTATATTAGGACATATTAAAGTACACTAGAGAAACGGGTTGAAAGATTTATGGAAATATTTATTGGTTCATTTAATAACAGAAATAACAAAGGCTCGGAAAAAACAACACGCTCTGCGTCCGCCAACACCCCCCGGCTGCAGCCTGCACCGTTTCACCGGCAGGATAACCGAGAGATAGGTGCGTTAATTAAATACCATGCTGCTTTGTCGGAGCACGGCTGTGCACTATGTATACTGTACTGCACCGACACACTTTATTCGAGCAAATACCCGGTATGTACCTGGCAGATACCTGGAATGCGCCGCTCCTCACCTCTGACAACCCCCGTTGCGTTTGCCTTCCCAGCCTGGGTTCATGCCTGGCTGATGGGCGGCTGATCTGTTAAATGATAATGATTAGGATTTAATAGGCTGCAATGCTTCGCGTGTCTACCAGGTGGCATAAATTCATGAATTGTAATGCAGTATATATATATATATACTGTGCAGTGTTGCAGCCAGCGGGAATAAAATGCTTCAAACCCTGCCTGGAAAATAACCCAATGCACTCGGGCAGAAAACAGTCACAAACCTCAATACACCCGGGTATACCCGAATTCGTGGGACTAGCCGAGCTCGAATAAAGTGTGTCGCCAGTGTACGTTCCATTGAATTTGTGCGCATGTGTGGTACAGGTGTATGCCATTTGAACGGATTGCATGCAGTATGCGGGCCATTCAGTTACTGCGCATGCGCAGTCTACTTGATGGAACGCATACTGTGTATTTAATCTAATTAGTGCGCATGCGTGTAGGAGCTACAATGCAGAGAAGGCAGTGGTTACGTTAATTAGCCAGTAGTGATGTTCTTTGTCTCTGGATGTGGTTTGTACACCGACAACGTGTTGACGTTGAGAAACCTTCAGATGCTGTATATCCACAAGTGTGTCTATGAAAAAATGATGTGTCTTATGTGTAAAAGGTACAGTAGAGAAATATAATTATTTGCCACCTGAACAATTGCCCACCACTGGAATCTGTTAAAGTAGTGTATAAAAGCTCTTGTGCCATTGAATAGGCTCACCACGGCATCAACAGATATTCACTATTATTTTTTTTAACATTGGATTGTTGCACCATTTAGTGAATATGGCCTTTAGTGGTAGTGCAGTGTTACTGTATCAGAGAAGTCAAGTTTAAAGCAGCAATTCTCTCAGAAACCTATATGATTTAGCTCGTTGTATCTTGGCTCCCGACTATGTCCTGCTCTTTAGAAATAATATATATATATATATATTTTTAGTATTAAATATAATGCTTTTCTTAATTTCCAGAGCTTCATTTTAACCACTTAATATTTCAAACTCTTTTATCTCCTGAACGAAGCATCAGAATTTAGATGGGGAAGAAAAAAAACCGCTTTGGAAAGGGCAAGCGGAGATGTATTAAAGTAAACAAACAATATAATGCTTAAAAATGTCAGTCAGGGCGGAGCGCTGATTGTAGCAGCGAACTTCCAGCGAAGCCTGAAGCCAGTTACGCGTCTAATCAGGGAGACAGACTCCAATTAGTTACTGTTGTCAGATTTGTAGTATTAATTGCATCCAACTTTGTATATTTATCATAATTAAAATAACGCTTCAGGCCATTGAGATCAGTTCACTCCCCAAATCAGCAGCTAAATATGTGTTTGTTATGCTGCAAGCCGGCGTGTTCTGGCATAAGCGTAGAGACCCAGTACCGACCGGCGTGTTCTGGCATAAGCGTAGAGACCCAGTACCGACCGGCGAGTTCTGGCATAAACATAGAGACCCAGTACCGACCGGCGTGTTCTGGCATAAACATAGAGACCCAGTACCGACCGGCGAGTCCTGGCATAAGCGTAGAGCCCAGTACCGACCGGCGTGTTCTGGCATAAACGTAGAGACCCAGTACCGACCGGCGTGTTCTGGCATAAGCGTAGAGACCCAGTACCGACCGGCGAGTCCTGGCATAAACGTAGAGACCCAGTACCAACCGGCGAGTCCTGGCATAAACGTAGAGACCCAGTACCGATCGGCGAGTCCTGGCATAAACGTAGAGACCCAGTACCGACCGGCGAGTCCTGGCATAAACGTAGAGACCCAGTACCGACCGGCGAGTCCTGGCATAAACGTAGAGACCCAGTACCGACCGGTGAGTCCTGGCATAAGCGTAGAGACCCAGTACCGACCGGCGAGTCCTGGCATAAACGTAGAGACCCAGTACCGACCGGCGAGTCCTGGCATAAACGTAGAGACCCAGTACCGACCGGCGAGTCCTGGCATAAACGTAGAGACCCAGTACCGACCGGCGAGTCCTGGCATAAACGTAGAGACCCAGTACCGACCGGCGAGTCCTGGCATAAACGTAGAGACCCAGTACCGACCGGCGAGTCCTGGCATAAACGTACCAGTACCGACCGGCGAGTCCTGGCATAAATGTACCAGTACCGACCAGCGAGTTCTGGCATAAACGTAGAGACCCAGTACCGACCGGCGAGTCCTGGCATAAACGTACCAGTACCGACCGGCGAGTCCTGGCATAAATGTACCAGTACCGACCGGCGAGTCCTGGCATAAACGTAGAGACCCAGTACCGACCGGCGAGTCCTGGCATAAACATAGAGACCCAGTACCGACCGGCGAGTCCTGGCATAAACGTAGAGACCCAGTACCGACCGGCGAGTCCTGGCATAAACGTACCAGTACCGACCGGCGAGTCCTGGCATAAATGTACCAGTACCGACCAGCGAGTTCTGGCATAAATGTAGAGACCGAGTACCGACCGGTGAGTCCTGGCATAAACGTACCAGTACTGACCGGCGAGTCCTGGCATAAACGTAGAGAGCCCGTACCGACCGGCAAGTCCTGGCATAAATGTAGAGACCCAGTACCGACCGGCGAGTCCTGGCATAAACGTAGAGAGCCCGTACCGACCGGCGAGTCCTGGCATAAATGTAGAGAGCCCGTACCGACCGGCGAGTCCTGGTATAAACGTAGAGACCCAGTACCGACCGGCGAGTCCTGGCATAAATGTAGAGACCCAGTACCGACCGGCGAGTCCTGGCATAAACGTACCAGTACAGACCGGCGAGTCCTGGCATAAACGTAGAGACCCAGTACAGACCGGCGAGTCCTGGCATAAACGTAGAAACCCAGTACCGACCGGCGAGTCCTGGCATAAACGTAGAGACCCAGTACCGACCGGCGAGTCCTGGCATAAACGTAGAGACCCAGTACCGACCGGCGAGTCCTGGCATAAACGTAGAGACCCAGTACCGATCGGCGAGTCCTGGCATAAACGTAGAGACCCAGTACCGACCAGCGAGTCCTGGCATAAACGGAGAGACCCAGTACCGACCGGCGAGTCCTGGCATAAACGTACCAGTACAGACCGGCGAGTCCTGGCATAAACGTAGAAACCCAGTACCGACCGGCGAGTCCTGGCATAAACGTAGAGACCCAGTACCGACCAGCGAGTCCTGGCATAAACGGAGAGACCCAGTACCGACCGGCGAGTCCTGGCATAAACGTACCAGTACTGACCGGCGAGTCCTGGCATAAACGTAGAGACCCAGTACCGACCGGCGAGTCCTGGCATAAACGCAGAGACCCAGTACCGACCGGCGAGTCCTGGCATAAACGTAGAGACCCAGTACCGACCGGCGAGTCCTGGCATAAACGCAGAGACCCAGTACCGACCGGCGAGTCCTGGCATAAACGTAGAGACCCAGTACCGATCGGCGAGTCCTGGCATAAACGTAGAGACCCAGTACCGATCGGCAGTGGATAGTGGATTTTGTATCAAGTGAAAACTCTTAAAACGTTGGATAAATGGTCTAACATTTTTTTAATGCTTGTTTAATAATTATGGATATTTTAAATTTGTCTTCAAATGCAGAAACAAAAGCCAAACTCCCAATATGCACCACGGCAAGTTCTATGGCATATATCAGGTATATTTCGTTTGGTCATCGTACCAACATGTGGTAGGAATGTGGCAGGGATTTTTAGTGAATTCTAAAAAGCATATTATATAACGGAATTGTGTCATCAAATATGTGATTACAATGAAAAAGGAAATTTATAAAGGTTTCAAAAATCTCCACAGACGTAAGTAGGACTAGCACGTTAATGAGGCATGTTTATTGTATGAGTGCATATTATATACTATATATATTATATAATATATATATATATATATATATCTCAAAGGAAGAAAAAAATTAAATGCAGAATACAAATGGCGGACAATAAGCGCCAAATTTCACAGCATATTTATCTGGGGTCGAAGTCTCTCCAGATGTAAGCCTGGAACAACTGTGTTCGTTCCTAAATAACATGAAGTCAGCGACTGAGACTGTGGTGTGCGTCCCACTGCCGTCAGGCGCTCAATTAGTTATAATGTAATTTGTGCTAAGTGGATGGGACAGAGAAAGTCATTTTCAATCCATTAAGTTGGATGTTTGTGTCCCCCCTGAGACAGCCGGCACAGTAACTTCTGCGGCTCCAGTATGTGTAACAGCGTGACAGCCATATTTATTTCACCCACTCTTTTTGTCTTTTCTTCCATTCTTTTTGCGCGTCGCTTTATGTCGCGTTTCTGTCTCACGCGCACGGTCGTTTGTGAAAGTTTGGCTGGGGAATAACCCGGAACGGAGCATGTGTGGGTGAGTTTAAGCATTGCAGGAGGCTCCCTCAGGGTTTAAGGGGTTAACTGCTTAAAGCAGCCACCCCCCCCCCCCAGAAGCCTGTATGAGTTTAACTCCTATAACTCCCACAATAGTATTTCCCCCCCCTGAGTATTTCTTACTCTCCCCCTGAGTATTTCTGCCCCCCCTGAGTATTTCTGCCCCCCCCCCCCGAGTATTTCCTGCTTAAAAAAAGAAATGGTGGGAATAATGATTTTGCGAATCTCTAGCGCTTGAAGCTGCCATTTTAACGCGCCAGGCTGATCATATTTAAAATGTTTATATCTCCTGAACAGAGCCTCAGTTTAGGAAGATCCGTGTTAGAAAACGCACGCGGATATCTCTTAAAGCTGAACCCCATTAATTTCAGCTCCTGGGACCCCCTGCTCCCCGAGATACAGGCCTCCGTAGGGGGTGCCGGTAGCCGCTCGGCTAGCAGGGTTCACGTAATGGCGGAGTCTTAAATCTCCCGCGCAATGCCAGCCAATAGGAAGCCGTGACATCAGGTTCCGCTTCCTATTGGCCCATGTGACGCGGGAGCTTTAAACTTTGCCGAGACAGCAGAAACCCCCCTGGAGGTCTCGGAGAGCAGGGGGTCCCTGGAGAAGGAATTAAGGGGTTCAGCCCCGGAGGCCCCCTGCTTCAACCGTTAAAAAATAATTGAAAAAGCGCAGGAATTGCTCGTAGGAAGTAAATGAAATAAAAATGGAGGTCGGCGTGGACTGCTGCTTAAATAGTTCTGCGTTTTTAGCTGCGCTTGTGTCTTTATTTCGAAGTCCTGTAATATGCGTTATAATCTAACACAGGCAGCAAAGCAATTTTATTTCAAATAGCAACATGACCACAGCTATTGCGCACCCAACTGCGAAAAAATGCCGCGGCAGGGCTGCCGAAGGGAGAAACGCAAAGTAGTGATCACAGAGCAAGCGGATAAAAAGTGTGTGCATCAATTTGTATGTGTATCAGTGTGTGGTAGTTGTGCAGTGTGTATCTGTGTGGTAGTTTTGCAGTGTGTGGTAGTTGTGCAGTGTGTATCAGTGTGTGGTAGTTGTGCAGTGTGTATCAGTGTGTGGTAGTTGTGCAGTGTGGTAGTTGTGCAGTGTGTATCAGTGTGTGGTAGTTGTGTAGTGTGTGGTAGTTGTGCAGTGTGTATCAGTGTGTGGTAGTTGTGCAGTGCGTATCAGTGTGTGGTAGTTGTGCAGTGTGTGTATCAGTGTGTTGTAGTTGTGCAGTGTGTGGAGTAGTGTGTGTATCAGTGTGTGGTAGTAGTGCATTGTGTATTATTGTGTGGTAGTTGTGCAGTGTGTGGTAGTAGTGCAGTGTGTATTAGTGTGTGTGGTAGTTGTGCAGTGTGTGTATCAGTGTGTGGTAGTTGTGCAGTGTGTGGAGTAGTGTGTGTATCAGTGTGTGGTAGTAGTGCAGTGTGTATCAGTGTGTGGTAGCTGTGCAGTGTGTGTATCAGTGTGTGGTAGCTGTGCAGTATGTGTATCAGTTTGTGGTAGTTGTGCAGTGTGTATCAGTGTGTGGTAGCTGTGCAGTGTGTATCAGTGTGTGGTAGTTGTGTATCAGTGTGTGGTAGTAGTGCAGTGTGTATCAGTGTGTGGTAGTTGTGCAGTGTATCAGTGTGTGGTAGTTGTGCAGTGTGTGTATCAGTGTGTGGTAGCTGTGCAGTATGTGTATCAGTGTGTGGTAGTTGTGCAGTGTGTGTATCAGTGTGTGGTAGTTGTGCAGTGTGTGGTAGTAGTGCAGTGTGTGTATGTGTGTGGTAGTTGTGCAGTGTGTATCAGTGTGTGGTAGCTGTGCAGTGTGTGGTAGTAGTGCAGTGTGTATCAGTGTGTGGTAGTTGTGCAGTGTGTGTATCAGTGTGTGGTAGTAGTGCAGTGTGTATCAGTGTGTGGTAGTAGTGCAGTGTGTATCAGTGTGTGGTAGTTGTGCAGTGTGTGGTAGCTGTGCAGTGTGTGGTAGTAGTGCAGTGTGTGTATCAGTGTGTGGTAGTTGTGCAGTGTGTGTATCAGTGTGTGGTAGTTGTGCAGTGTGTGGTAGTTGTGCAGTGTGTGTATCAGTGTGTGGTAGTTGTGCAGTGTGTGGTAGTTGTGCAGTGTGTGTATCAGTGTGTGGTAGTTGTGCAGTGTGTGGTAGTAGTGCAGTGTGTATCAGTGTGTGGTAGCTGTGCAGTGTGTGTATCAGTGTGTGGTAGCTGTGCAGTGTGTGTATCAGTGTGTGGTAGCTGTGCAGTATGTGTATCAGTGTGTGGTAGCTGTGCAGTATGTGTATCAGTGTGTGGTAGCTGTGCAGTATGTGTATCAGTGTGTGGTAGCTGTGCAGTATGTGTATCAGTGTGTGGTAGCTGTGCAGTATGTGTATCAGTGTGTGGTAGTTGTGCAGTGTGTGTATCAGTGTTTGGTAGTTGTGCAGTGTGTGGTAGTAGTGCAGTGTGTGTATCAGTGTGTGGTAGTTGTGCAGTGTGTGGTAATTGCAGTGTGTGTATCAGTGTGTGGTAGCTGTGCAGTGTGTGTATCAGTGTATGGTAATTGTGCAGTGTGTGGTAGTTGTGCAGTGTGTGTATCAGTGTGTGGTAACTGTGCAGTGTGTGGTAACTGTGCAGTGTGTGGTAGTTGTGCAGTGTGTGTATCAGTGTGTGGTAACTGTGCAGTGTGTGGTAGTTGTGCAGTGTGTGTATCAGTGTGTGGTAACTGTGCAGTGTGTGTATCAGTGTGTGGTAGTTGTGCAGTGTGTGTATCAGTGTGTGGTAACTGTGCAGTGTGTGGTAGTTGTGCAGTGTGTGTATCAGTGTGTGGTAACTGTGCAGTGTGTGGTAGTTGTGCAGTGTGTGGTAATTGTGCAGTGTGTGTATCAGTGTGGTAGTTGTGCAGTGTGTCTCAGTGTGTGGTAGTTGTGCAGTGTGTGGTAGTTGTGCAGTGTGTGTATCAGTGTGTGGTAACTGTGCAGTGTGTGGTAGTTGTGCAGTGTGTGTATCAATGTGTGGTAACTGTGCAGTGTGTGGTAGTTGTGCAGTGTGTGGTAACTGTGCAGTGTGTGTATCAGTGTGTGGTAGTTGTGCAGTGTGTGGTAACTGTGCAGTGTGTGTATCAGTGTGTGGTAGTTGTGCAGTGTGTGTATCAGTGTGTGGTAGTTGTGCAGTGTGTATCAGTGTGTGGTAGTTGTGCAGTGTGTATCAGTGTGTGGTAGTTGTGCAGTGTGTATCAGTGTGTGGTAGTTGTGCAGTGTGTATCAGTGTGTGGTAGCTGTGCAGTGTGTGGTAGTTGTGCAGTGTGTATCAGTGTGTGGTAGTTGTGTAGTGTGTGGTAGTTGTGCAGTGTGTATCAGTGTGTGGTAGTTGTGCAGTGCGTATCAGTGTGTGGTAGTGCATTGTGTATCAGTGTGTGTGGTAGCTGTGCAGTGTGTATCAGTGTGTGGTAGTTGTGTATCGGTGTGTGGTAGTAGTGCAGTGTGTATCAGTGTGTGGTAGTTGTGCAGTGTATCAGTGTGTGGTAGTTGTGCAGTGTGTGTATCAGTGTGTGGTAGCTGTGCAGTATGTGTATCAGTGTGTGGTAGTTGTGCAGTGTGTGTATCAGTGTGTGGTAGTTGTGCAGTGTGTGGTAGTAGTGCAGTGTGTGTATGTGTGTGGTAGTTGTGCAGTGTGTATCAGTGTATGGTAGCTGTGCAGTGTGTGGTAGTAGTGCAGTGTGTATCAGTGTGTGGTAGTTGTGCAGTGTGTGTATCAGTGTGTGGTAGTAGTGCAGTGTGTATCAGTGTGTGGTAGTAGTGCAGTGTGTATCAGTGTGTGGTAGTTGTGCAGTGTGTGGTAGCTGTGCAGTGTGTGGTAGTAGTGCAGTGTGTGTATCAGTGTGTGGTAGTTGTGCAGTGTGTGTATCAGTGTGTGGTAGTTGTGCAGTGTGTGGTAGTTGTGCAGTGTGTGTATCAGTGTGTGGTAGTTGTGCAGTGTGTGGTAGTTGTGCAGTGTGTGTATCAGTGTGTGGTAGTTGTGCAGTGTGTGGTAGTAGTGCAGTGTGTATCAGTGTGTGGTAGCTGTGCAGTGTGTGGTAGCTGTGCAGTGTGTGTATCAGTGTGTGGTAGTTGTGCAGTGTGTGTATCAGTGTGTGGTAGTTGTGCAGTGTGTGGTAGTAGTGCAGTGTGTATCAGTGTGTGGTAGCTGTGCAGTGTGTGTATCCGTGTGTGGTAGCTGTGCAGTGTGTGTATCAGTGTGTGGTAGCTGTGCAGTATGTGTATCAGTGTGTGGTAGCTGTGCAGTGTGTGTATCAGTGTGTGGTAGCTGTGCAGTGTGTGTATCAGTGTGTGGTAGCTGTGCAGTATGTGTATCAGTGTGTGGTAGCTGTGCAGTGTGTGTATCAGTGTGTGGTAGCTGTGCAGTATGTGTATCAGTGTGTGGTAGCTGTGCAGTATGTGTATCAGTGTGTGGTAGCTGTGCAGTATGTGTATCAGTGTGTGGTAGTTGTGCAGTGTGTGTATCAGTGTTTGGTAGTTGTGCAGTGTGTGGTAGTAGTGCAGTGTGTGTATCAGTGTGTGGTAGTTGTGCAGTGTGTGGTAATTGCAGTGTGTGTATCAGTGTGTGGTAGCTGTGCAGTGTGTGTATCAGTGTATGGTAATTGTGCAGTGTGTGGTAGTTGTGCAGTGTGTGGTAACTGTGCAGTGTGTGGTAACTGTGCAGTGTGTGGTAGTTGTGCAGTGTGTGTATCAGTGTGTGGTAGTTGTGCAGTGTGTGTATCAGTGTGTGGTAACTGTGCAGTGTGTGTATCAGTGTGTGGTAATTGTGCAGTGTGTGTATCAGTGTGTGGTAGTTGTGCAGTGTGTGTATCAGTGTGTGGTAACTGTGCGGTAGTTGTGCAGTGTGTGTATCAGTGTGTGGTAACTGTGCAGTGTGTGGTAGTTGTGCAGTGTGTGGTAATTGTGCAGTGTGTGTATCAGTGTGGTAGTTGTGCAGTGTGTCTCAGTGTGTGGTAGTTGTGCAGTGTGTGGTAGTTGTGCAGTGTGTGTATCAGTGTGTGGTAACTGTGCAGTGTGTGGTAGTTGTGCAGTGTGTGTATCAATGTGTGGTAACTGTGCAGTGTGTGGTAGTTGTGCAGTGTGTGGTAACTGTGCAGTGTGTGTATCAGTGTGTGGTAGTTGTGCAGTGTGTGGTAACTGTGCAGTGTGTGTATCAGTGTGTGGTAGTTGTGCAGTGTGTGTATCAGTGTGTGGTAGTTGTGCAGTGTGTATCAGTGTGTGGTAGTTGTGCAGTGTGTATCAGTGTGTGGTAGTTGTGCAGTGTGTATCAGTGTGTGGTAGTTGTGCAGTGTGTATCAGTGTGTGGTAGTTGTGCAGTATGTGTATCAGTGTGTGGTAGCTGTGCAGTGTGTGTATCAGTGTGTGGTAGCTGTGCAGTATGTGTATCAGTGTGTGGTAGCTGTGCAGTATGTGTATCAGTGTGTGGTAGCTGTGCAGTATGTGTATCAGTGTGTGGTAGTTGTGCAGTGTGTGTATCAGTGTTTGGTAGTTGTGCAGTGTGTGGTAGTAGTGCAGTGTGTGTATCAGTGTGTGGTAGTTGTGCAGTGTGTGGTAATTGCAGTGTGTGTATCAGTGTGTGGTAGCTGTGCAGTGTGTGTATCAGTGTATGGTAATTGTGCAGTGTGTGGTAGTTGTGCAGTGTGTGGTAACTGTGCAGTGTGTGGTAACTGTGCAGTGTGTGGTAGTTGTGCAGTGTGTGTATCAGTGTGTGGTAGTTGTGCAGTGTGTGTATCAGTGTGTGGTAACTGTGCAGTGTGTGTATCAGTGTGTGGTAATTGTGCAGTGTGTGTATCAGTGTGTGGTAGTTGTGCAGTGTGTGTATCAGTGTGTGGTAACTGTGCGGTAGTTGTGCAGTGTGTGTATCAGTGTGTGGTAACTGTGCAGTGTGTGGTAGTTGTGCAGTGTGTGGTAATTGTGCAGTGTGTGTATCAGTGTGGTAGTTGTGCAGTGTGTCTCAGTGTGTGGTAGTTGTGCAGTGTGTGGTAGTTGTGCAGTGTGTGTATCAGTGTGTGGTAACTGTGCAGTGTGTGGTAGTTGTGCAGTGTGTGTATCAATGTGTGGTAACTGTGCAGTGTGTGGTAGTTGTGCAGTGTGTGGTAACTGTGCAGTGTGTGTATCAGTGTGTGGTAGTTGTGCAGTGTGTGGTAACTGTGCAGTGTGTGTATCAGTGTGTGGTAACTGTGCAGTGTGTGTATCAGTGTGTGGTAGTTGTGCAGTGTGTGTATCAGTGTGTGGTAGTTGTGCAGTGTGTATCAGTGTGTGGTAGTTGTGCAGTGTGTATCAGTGTGTGGTAGTTGTGCAGTGTGTATCAGTGTGTGGTAGTTGTGCAGTGTGTATCAGTGTGTGGTAGTTGTGCAGTGTGTATCAGTGTGTGGTAGTTGTGCAGTGTGTATCAGTGTGTGGTAGTTGTGCAGTGTGTATCAGTGTGTGGTAACTGTGCAGTGTGTGGTAGTTGTGCAGTGTGTATCAGTGTGTGGTAGTTGTGCAGTATGTGTATCAGTGTGTGGTAGCTGTGCAGTGTGTGTATCAGTGTGTGGTAGCTGTGCAGTATGTGTATCAGTGTGTGGTAGCTGTGCAGTATGTGTATCAGTGTGTGGTAGCTGTGCAGTATGTGTATCAGTGTGTGGTAGTTGTGCAGTGTGTGTATCAGTGTTTGGTAGTTGTGCAGTGTGTGGTAGTAGTGCAGTGTGTGTATCAGTGTGTGGTAGTTGTGCAGTGTGTGGTAATTGCAGTGTGTGTATCAGTGTGTGGTAGCTGTGCAGTGTGTGTATCAGTGTATGGTAATTGTGCAGTGTGTGGTAGTTGTGCAGTGTGTGGTAACTGTGCAGTGTGTGGTAACTGTGCAGTGTGTGGTAGTTGTGCAGTGTGTGTATCAGTGTGTGGTAGTTGTGCAGTGTGTGTATCAGTGTGTGGTAACTGTGCAGTGTGTGTATCAGTGTGTGGTAATTGTGCAGTGTGTGTATCAGTGTGTGGTAGTTGTGCAGTGTGTGTATCAGTGTGTGGTAACTGTGCGGTAGTTGTGCAGTGTGTGTATCAGTGTGTGGTAACTGTGCAGTGTGTGGTAGTTGTGCAGTGTGTGGTAATTGTGCAGTGTGTGTATCAGTGTGGTAGTTGTGCAGTGTGTCTCAGTGTGTGGTAGTTGTGCAGTGTGTGGTAGTTGTGCAGTGTGTGTATCAGTGTGTGGTAACTGTGCAGTGTGTGGTAGTTGTGCAGTGTGTGTATCAATGTGTGGTAACTGTGCAGTGTGTGGTAGTTGTGCAGTGTGTGGTAACTGTGCAGTGTGTGTATCAGTGTGTGGTAGTTGTGCAGTGTGTGGTAACTGTGCAGTGTGTGTATCAGTGTGTGGTAACTGTGCAGTGTGTGTATCAGTGTGTGGTAGTTGTGCAGTGTGTGTATCAGTGTGTGGTAGTTGTGCAGTGTGTATCAGTGTGTGGTAGTTGTGCAGTGTGTATCAGTGTGTGGTAGTTGTGCAGTGTGTATCAGTGTGTGGTAGTTGTGCAGTGTGTATCAGTGTGTGGTAGTTGTGCAGTGTGTATCAGTGTGTGGTAGTTGTGCAGTGTGTATCAGTGTGTGGTAGCTGTGCAGTGTGTGGTAGTTGTGCAGTGGTTAGGGAGCACCAGGTGATGGCATTAGCGGTCAGCAGCTACACACGGCAGAGGTCACCATTATCCCCAGTGTGTGTATCAGTGTATGGTAATTGTGCAGTGTGTGGTAGTTGTGCAGTGTGTGGTAACTGTGCAGTGTGTGGTAACTGTGCAGTGTGTGGTAGTTGTGCAGTGTGTGTATCAGTGTGTGGTAACTGTGCAGTGTGTGGTAGTTGTGCAGTGTGTGTATCAGTGTGTGGTAACTGTGCAGTGTGTGTATCAGTGTGTGGTAATTGTGCAGTGTGTGTATCAGTGTGTGGTAACTGTGCAGTGTGTGTATCAGTGTGTGGTAGTTGTGCAGTGTGTGTATCAGTGTGTGGTAACTGTGCAGTGTGTGGTAGTTGTGCAGTGTGTGTATCAGTGTGTGGTAACTGTGCAGTGTGTGGTAGTTGTGCAGTGTGTGGTAATTGTGCAGTGTGTGTATCAGTGTGGTAGTTGTGCAGTGTGTCTCAGTGTGTGGTAGTTGTGCAGTGTGTGGTAGTTGTGCAGTGTGTGTATCAGTGTGTGGTAACTGTGCAGTGTGTGGTAGTTGTGCAGTGTGTGTATCAATGTGTGGTAACTGTGCAGTGTGTGGTAGTTGTGCAGTGTGTGGTAACTGTGCAGTGTGTGTATCAGTGTGTGGTAGTTGTGCAGTGTGTGGTAACTGTGCAGTGTGTGTATCAGTGTGTGGTAGTTGTGCAGTGTGTATCAGTGTGTGGTAGTTGTGCAGTGTGTATCAGTGTGTGGTAGTTGTGCAGTGTGTATCAGTGTGTGGTAGTTGTGCAGTGTGTATCAGTGTGTGGTAGTTGTGCAGTGTGTATCAGTGTGTGGTAGCTGTGCAGTGTGTGGTAGCTGTGCAGTGTGTGTATCAGTGTGTGGTAGTTGTGCAGTGTGTATCAGTGTGTGGTAGTTGTGCAGTGTGTGGTAACTGTGCAGTGTGTGGTAGCTGTGCAGTGTGTGGTAGCTGTGCAGTGTGTGTATCAGTGTGTGGTAGTTGTGCAGTGTGTATCAGTGTGTGGTAGTTGTGCAGTGTGTGGTAACTGTGCAGTGTGTGGTAGCTGTGCAGTGTGTGGTAGCTGTGCAGTGTGTGTATCAGTGTGTGGTGGTTGTGCAGTGTGTGGTAACTGTGCAGTGTGTGTATCAGTGTGTGGTAGTTGTGCAGTGTGTGGTAACTGTGCAGTGTGTGTATCAGTGTGTGGTAGTTGTGCAGTGTGTATCAGTGTGTGGTAGCTGTGCAGTGTGTATCAGTGTGTGGTAGTTGTGCAGTGTGTATCAGTGTGTGGTAGTTGTGCAGTGTGTGGTAGTTGTGCAGTGTGTATCAGTGTGTGGTAGTTGTGCAGTGTGTGGTAGTTGTGCAGTGTGTGTATCAGTGTGTGGTAACTGTGCAGTGTGTGGTAGTTGTGCATTGTGTATCAGTGTGTGGTAGTTGTGCAGTGTGTATCAGTGTGTGGTAGTTGTGCAGTGTGTGGTAGTTGTGCAGTGTGTATCAGTGTGTGGTAGTTGTGCAGTGTGTATCAGTGTGTGGTAGTTGTGCAGTGGTTAGGGAGCACCAGGTGATGGCATTAGCGGTCAGCAGCTACACAGGCAGAGGTCACCATTATCCCCCCTGCATGGCTGACCCCAGTGGCAGTGCATGGGTTAACGCCCTGGCTTGCTGACAAACCTCTGCAGCTTGTGGCTGGATTGGCAGAGGACTTTAGCCCTGAATCCGTCTCCCTGTGGAATCCCAGGCCCATGACATCACCCTGAGCCTGGGAGGGGACCTGGGCGGGTGAGTCCCACAGCAGTATGGAGAGTAACAATACAGGGCAGGCTTGTGCTGAGAGGTGGGCTCCCCTAACTCCCCCGGGGCAGAGCACCAGCCCCCCTGCCGCCTCCTCCTCCTACCCCAGACATAGGAAGCCTCCAGCCTGCCTTACATGACTGCCTCCCTCTGAGCTGCTAGGAACCTGCCCCCGCCTGCCCCATCTGAACGTGTGTGTGGGAGAGCAGGGCGCAGGGAAGGGGTTAAACCACCCGGGTCTGGATTTGCCTGGGACAGAGGCGGTGAGAGCTGCACATACAGTGTATTCCCGGGGCCCCCGCGCTGATCCTCCACCTGGTAAGTAAGCACGGGTCCATGTGGCTGTTTGCATTAGAAGTTATCACTGGGGGATATGGGGCAGATTTATCAAGCTATTTCAGTTAACTGAGCCACTGATTGAGCCACCTGTACTGAAGCAGTGACTGATTGAGCCACCTGTGCTGAAGCAGTGACTGATTGAGCCACCTGTGCTGAAGCAGGGATATGTTGTTAACCTGACCTGTTGGTAGCTCTTGAGGACAGGAGTTGGCTACCCCTGTCTTTTAGAGGAACATTATTATTTAGGGCGATAGAAACCTTTTTATTCATCAGAACTGATATTCCATTCCTGAAGTGACGAGAATAGTGCAGAATTTTCTGCCCGAATTTTAACCCTTTCAGTATTCCTGGATTTCCCACCCTATGGTGACTGGGGAAAGGTGATGGGTACATAATATAAATGTGAGAACTTTGGGGGTAGCACAACTCCTAACTCTCTTATCTCATCTGCAAAGGCAACAGTATCAACACCATTTCTCTTGAACACCCCCCCTTCCCCCCGAAATCTTTTATGTGCCCCCCCCCCCCCAGGAATTGTTAAGACCTCATTATGTGCTGATTGCAGAAACGGAAGAGGAGGAGGCTTGCGTTTCGCTGCCGGGCAGATGGCGTCCTGCGCTCTATGCAGGACGCAATGGAAGCAGGAGAGGCAGACCCTTTGAGGGCGAGATTGTAAGCTCTGCGGGGCAGGGCTTTCCTTTCCTGTTTATTGCACGTGTTGTATTATCCCTGCACTGTATGGCCTCTTTTGTAAAGCGCTGAGTACACTGTGTGCGCGATTAAAAATAAAGCTATACATGCATGACATCATGGGGACCGCGCAGTGGCAGTTCCCATGACGCAGTGACTACGTCTTGGGGTATTCAAAGGGTTAAACAGATTCACAGCTTTTTTTTTATTATTGGTCTGCGATTCCACAAAGGAAACTCCTAATGAGTTCAACGGGAGTTGCTGTGCGATAGTGCCCCGATCGGAACTATCGCAGGTTCATGTATAAGCCCCTTAAGGGCACAGGGTAATGGAACTACACATCATCCCAAATCCTCACTTTTAATTTATAAATTGCCTACTCTATTTTGAAAGCACAAATTACCTAGATATGACCTAGCACAGCGCTCCTGAGACAGGCTCAGGTGTGAGCCGAACGTTGCTGGTGTGTCTCACCTTTTTCATTTGGATGTTTGTGTGTGTGTGTTTGTGTGTGTATTTTTTTTTTTTTGGAGAAAGGCACGAGAGGGTTATCTAACATTTTCTGCAGTGGGATACAAGGACAATGTTCTATCTAGGATGAAATCAAAGTAAGTAAGGTGAGGAGCTTGGATTCCCTTTGGGGAAGGTTGTGAATAGTGAAACTATTGGAATATGAACCAAGCTGTCACAATGCAGTGCGTCACGTCAGTCAGCTGCCGCCGATAACGAATGTTTATTGCCTGTGTGAGCAGAGGTCAGAATTCCCCAGGCAGAAGTTAGATGAGTCCAATTTATATTTCTCTGGTGTATTTCCATGTTTATTGATGTATAGATTCTTTAGGCGAGGTTTAGCAACGTTTCGCTACGAGTAGCATTGGAATTTTGTTTGACGGGATACAATGTCTGCAGGATTAGGAAATACATCCTTTTATTTTCAATGGAAGAAACAATAATTAAACGTTGACATTCAACAACAGGGGCGGCCAAACCCAGTCCTCAAGGGCCACCAACAGGTCAGGTTTTAACGATATGCCCGCTTCAGCACAGGTGGCTCAGTCGAGGAGAGAGACAGAAACATGGGGAGAAGTGCATCATGGGGGTTATTTAAATACCCCTCCTGGCCTCTTTGCTTTAATGGTTGTAACCAGATTGGTCAGTTAACGACTGAGCCACTGATTGAGCCACCTATGCTGAAGCAGGAATATCCTTAACCTGACCTGTTGGTGGCCCTTGAGGACTGGAGTTGGCCACTCCTGGTCTACACTATCTAGCTATCATTTTATAAAAAAAAAAAAATAACACCCGTGCCTATAATTAGTAATTTTTGTTAACGGGATTGGAACCTGGCAGCCGAACCCAGTTGTATTCAGTTTCTGGAACCCCCTGCTTCCCAACATACTAACTGGTGAAATTACCTTACTTCCTGGTCCCTCCAGGGCATTTAAATGGCCGTCCAATAGGAAGCCGCAATGGCTGATGTCGCAGCTTCCTATTGGCCCGCAAGATTTGAAAGCCCATTTCCCCCCCCGGAGATGGAAGAAATACCAGTAACTGCCCCAGGAAAGTGTCGTGGAACAGGGAGGGACCCCGGAGCCGAAAATAACGTAAAACACACAATACCAGTAGCCAGGAGTGTTGTTTTAACCCATTGAGTGCCCTATGGCGTGGCTACCACATCATAAGGTCTGCCACACCAGGGGCCACGTGACTCAGTAGCTAAGTCGTGGGCTTTTTGCTAGTTCCTAGGGGAGATCGCTGAACGGACCCCCTCTGCCCTTCCCGGTTTCCGTGGCGCCCCGGAGTGGCAGTGGCACTCTTGCACAATCCGGCACTCCAAGGGTTACAGGTAGGTTTGCACTTTGGAGCCAGTGTAACGTCGTGGCGCCAGTGTAACGTCGTGGCGCCAGTGTAACGTCGTGGCGCCAGTGTAACGTCGTGGCGCCAGTGTCACGTCGTGGCGCCAGTGTAACGTCGTGGCGCCAGTGTAACATCGTGGCGCCAGTGTAACGTCGTGGCGCCAGTGTCACGTCGTGGCGACAGTGTAACGTCGTGGTAGTGTAACGTCGTGGCGCCATTGTAACGTCGTGGTGCCAGTGTAACGTCGTGGTGCCAGTGTAACGTCGTGGCGGTGTAACGTCGTGGCGGTGTAACGTCGTGGCGGTGTAACGTCGTGGTGCCAGTTTAACGTCGTGGCGCCAGTGTAACGTCGTGGCGGTGTAACGTCGTGGCGGTGTAACGTCGTGGCGGTGTAACGTCGTGGCGGTGTAACGTCGTGGCATTACACTTTGCCTGACACCAATTTATGATCAGGGGAGCGCAAACTGGGGGGCGCAAGACTTTGGGGGGGGCGCGGCTCACTTACCTGGCTTCAGTCCCCGCTTCCGTCCACGCGCCTCCATAGCAACACGGCACCAAATGACGCCGTGGGGTCATGCGACGAGACGTCCGTTGCCATAGAGACGCGACGTCAAATGACATAGCGGGTGACGTGACTTCAGATGACGCCGCATTAGAGGTAAGGGGGGGGACGCCACACAGGGGGAGAGCAGGCAGGGGGGGCGCAGTGCGGGAAGTTTGCGCGCCCCTCTGCTAGATTTCAAGTGACAGAAGTAGATGAAAATGTCATGTTCTCTCTGCTAAAAACCTGCCAGGAAACGCTCAAATGCCATTTTGTGAACCCACCAGGACCAGCGGTTTGTTCCTCAGGACTTCGAGACCTTCAGTGTAGGATCCCTCTGTATAACACGTTTGCCTTTCTATTGGGAGTACATTTCTGTCATGGTGATTAACTTGAAAATAGATATGGGGATCATGGTGTTTACGTTGCCTGTCTCGCTCTCGTTGGCCTGTCTCGCTCTCGTTGGCCTGTCTCGCTCTCGTTGGCCTGTCTCGCTCTCGTTGGCCTGTCTCGCTCTCGTTGGCCTGTCTCGCTCTCGTTGGCCTGTCTCGCTCTCGTTGGCCTGTCTCGCTCTCGTTGGCCTGTCTCGCTCTCGTTGGCCGGTCTCGCTCTTGTTGGCCGGTCTCGCTCTCGTTGGCCGGTCTCGCTCTCGTTGGCCGGTCTCGCTCTCGTTGGCCGGTCTCGCTCTCGTTGGCCTGTCTCGCTCTCGTTGGCCTGTCTCGCTCTCGCTGGCCTGTCTCGCTCTCGTTGGCCTGTCTCGCTCTCAGTAATTGGGACACATGTTTTTGGCTAAAAAAAAAAAAGAGAGAGATTAAGCGCCAGTGAACTAAACGGCGCTTTGCGCAATTAAAAGCAACTGTCTCGCCAAAACTGTAATCCGGGGGAATCCCCGGAAGCCGCGCTTGTTCTTTCCACTTTGCTGTGTTAGGTGCCGATGTTCTCTGTGCAGATGTTGTGTGAATCTGCTGAGGCGCGCGTCCCCGCGTCCAAAACTCGCAGATCAATAGCCCAAATTGTTCAAAACTTGCTTTTCATAAGTGGCGCTGGACAGTAGCAGCTGGACAGTAGCAGCTCCGCAACGTAAAAAAAGGGTTTTTTCACGCTCCACCAAATTGAAAAAAAATAAAAGTAAACAACATGAATATTGACGTATTGAATGAAAACAAATGAATCGAACATGTTGGATCACAACAAAAAAAACTGATAAACTGTGCGAGGAACGTTTGCTTCGGCACGCGAGCGACACGCTCGCTTCGGTGTGCAAGGAACGCTCGCTTCGGCACGAGACGAACGCTCGCTTCGGTGTGCGAGGAACGCTTGCTTCGGCACGCGAGCGACACACATTTCAGCTTGCGAGGAATACTTCGGCACGCGAGGAACGTTTGCTTGGACGTTCCAGGAATGCTTCGGCGTGCGAGGAACGCTTCGGCACGCGAGGAACGCTTCGGCACGCGAGGAACGCTTCGGCACGCGAGGAACGCTTCGGCACGCGAGGAACGCTTCGGCACGCGAGGAACGCTTCGGCACGCGAGGAACGCTTCGGCACGCGAGGAACGCTTCGGCGTGCGAGGAACGCTTCGGCGTGCGAGGAACGCTTCGGCGTGCGAGGAACGCTTTGGCTTGCGAGAAACGCTCGCTTCGGCGTGCGAGGAACGCTTCGGCACGCGAGGAACGCTTCGGCACGCGAGGAACGCTTCGGCATGCGAGGAATGCTTCGGCGTGCGAGGAACGCTTCGGCGTGCGAGGAACGCTTCGGCACGCGAGGAACGCTTCGGCACGCGAGGAACGCTTCGGCATGCGAGGAACGCTTCGGCGTGCGAGGAACGCTTCGGTGTGCGAGGAACGCTTCGGCGTGCGGGGAACGCTTCGGCGTGCGGGGAACGCTTCGGCACTGTTCTATTATGTATGTATATCTTTTATATAGCGCCCCCCCCCCCCCCCCCTGTACACGGCAGTAACACACGGGACACGATATTATAACACCTAGTGGGAAGAAGCACTTCAGATATAAAAGTAACATTAGGAAAAGGGGTCCCTGTCCCGAAGAGCTTACAATCTAAGTTTATTTTCTCTAAAATTGGGGTGACCAATTCCAATCCTCATGGCCACCAACAGGCCAGGTTTTCAGGATATCCCTGCTTCAGCACAGGTAGCTCAGTCATCGCTAAAGAGAAGGATCTTTGGAAGCACGATATGAAACGACTGCAGGTGCTCAGTATCATCATTATGGCGGCACGTTCACTTTCGGACGGTGAGATAATAAAAATGCAAACCCTATAAGGACGTCACTTTAAAATAAGACTTTCAATTAGAATGCACCTGGTCACCTCCTGCCCGGGGATGGCCGGCCTGGGGATGGCCAGCCTGGGGGTGGCCGGCCTGGGGATGGCCGGCAGGACCCCGGCCCTTCTTCTTTCTTATTGGCCTATTATACAGCAAAGCTAAAGTCCACGGATATACAGTCATCGGCATTAATTCTCATGAAGGCGCAGAGTAAATTATTCTAGCGCATCCGTCTTCTGCTCATCCCTGTCTCTGTGATATATGTCTGGTATTAATTAAACCAGCGCCACAGGAGAAGCCGGCCTTGCTGATGTCACTCCCATTAAATGAAAAGCCGTTCATCAATTATTTGCCCAGAATAAGGGAGATGAATGTCCGTCTTCCCCGGAGCGCGGCGTCCCGACAGTATTGGTGAGCAAGGTGAGTTATGGTTTCCCTCTCGCCACTCGTCACTATCTAGGAATCGAAACAATACTGCTGATAAATTATTATTCACTTTTGCTACTCAATTTCCCATCATGTTTGACACATTTATTTTATTGTCATTAGTCATAATATTTTATTGTTCTGCGGAGAATATTTTTGAGACGCAACTAGGGCTGAAGGAACGACACAGAGTTTGAATCAGGGGAGCCTGGTTCAATTCCCGGTGTCGACTCCTTGTGACCTTGGGCAAGTCACTTTATCTCCCTGTGCCTCAGGCACCAAACACATAGATTGTAAGCTCTGCGGGGCAGGGACTGTGTCTGTAACATTCCTATGTGCGGCCTCTGCGCGCTGTGCTGTAATTGTGATGCGCTGTGTCCCATTGGGAGAAAGCGCTATATGATATATACAGTTGTTATATTAAATAGCTATTGTTAGAATGAGCTGCAGTATATGCTGTATTTGACCTATATGGCTTATGGATTGATTGGTCTTCACAAACTTCTACATAGAGAATAATCTGAGCGGTCACTCAGCAGTTCTCTCCTCTCTTGACCGTCATCACGATGATATACATTTCCTCCCTGTGATAGCAGGATAAGGACAAAGGGAGAGCTCAGTACGGGGCTCTTTAACTAGTTCTCCAAAGGGGCCAGGTCAGAAGCCGTTTAGAAGTAGAAGGGCCTCCAGCTGATTGTAATGTAATTAAGACATGAAAATATTATATGTCAACATTGGGCAAGCTTTTCCAACATCTGCACCATATATATCTACATTACCTGAACCTACACGTGAGTTTCAGTGTGACAAATGGCACACAGCTGCAACTAGTATGAAACTGGCAGGGAGTCCAAGGGCCTCATCCAAGTCCTTGGCGTGGGCAAAGGCGTGTCGCCAAGGGCCGCATCCAAGTCCTTGGCGTGGGCAAAGGCGTGTCGCCAAGGGCCGCATCCAAGTCCTTGGCGTGGGCAAAGGCGTGTCGCCAAGGGCCGCATCCAAGTCCTTGGCGTGGGCAAAGGCGTGTCGCCAAGGGCCGCATCCAAGTCCTTGGCGTGGGCAAAGGCGTGTCGCCAAGGGCCGCATCCAAGTCCTTGGCGTGGGCAAAGGCGTGTCGCCAAGGGCCGCATCCAAGTCCTTGGCGTGGGCAAAGGCGTGTCGCCAAGGGCCGCATCCAAGTCCTTGGCGTGGGCAAAGGCATGTCGCCAAG
The DNA here is from genome assembly GCF_040206685.1 of Ascaphus truei. Lineage (NCBI taxonomy): Eukaryota > Metazoa > Chordata > Amphibia > Anura > Ascaphidae > Ascaphus > Ascaphus truei. The sequence goes on from NW_027455805.1 coordinate 309,095, forward strand.
GGCCGCATCCAAGTCCTTGGCGTGGGCAAAGGCGTGACGCCAAGGGCCTGTGACCTGTGGGTTCTTTGTTGAAGAGTTCTGGCCCAGTCTGTGTGGGAGAAGTGTCGCTGTGTCCAACGCAACACACACAATATCCTCAAGAACCCCCCCCCCCCACAACAGGTCAGGTTTTAAGGATATCCCTGCTTAAGCACAGGTGGCTCAATGAAAGACTGAGCCACCTGTGCTGAAGCAGGGACTGAGCCACCTGTGCTGAAGCAGGGACTGATTCACCTGTGTGGAAGCAGGGACTGATTGAGCCATCTGTGCTGAAGCTGGGATATCCGGAAAACGTGCGCTGTTGAGGGATGTTCAGGACGGGAGCTGAGAACCCTGCTCTAATTCTGCTCGTGCGTTCTAGTTCCAGTAACTTGCAGATTCCACACAATCCCGGCAACAGAACCTGATTCTAATGGAACTTCCAAGGAAAGCGGGCCCATTACTTCCTGAATGCTGCATGTGTTTACCATCAGCAGCTTGGCAGATAAAAGCCGTCCTACTGGTACCAAAGAACAGGGCCCAACACCCTTCCTGTTCTGCTATAAGAAGGGAGCTCGGTAAAACGTGGGGCTTTTTTGGGTAACCGGTTTACGTTAATCGCTCGCTGTGGTGATAGAAGTAATGGTAATGCAGCGTACTGCTAGTGTATACGGTTCCAAAAACCAAAAACTAGGATGGCAAATGTAAGGCAGCAGCAGCAGGCCCAAGCCCCCATAACTGGGGACCCCCACGTTCCTGGGATGCCAGCTGCTTTAAGTGCAAGCTCTTTGGCTCAGACACTTTTTTCCCCCAAATGTTTCTGTACCCCTTTTTTCTTTCTCATATTTCCCAGTTTCATGTCCTGAAATCTACTTTGGGGGAGCACGGCGTACATACCGTAGGCAACGTTGCAAAGTGGGGCCCTATACCCCAAACATCATGGCGTTTTCTGCCTGTACCTAGGAGGGCACAGGCTGGAAGACAAGGACTTCCTATTTTGTTCTCGACATGAGCGGGGGATTAAGGCCTTGGTCGGGCTCACGCTAGCCGCTATGACACACATTGAGGCAATGTGTGTGGCTAGCGTGAGCAAGCTCCTGCGCCCGCTTGGCTGCTTGCAGAGCAAGCCAATTTGAATTTGTCGTCCGCAAGCGCGTCACGTGAGCATTTCGCCCAATGAGGGCGGACCAGCTCCGTGACGCCATGGCCGCGCTCCCCAAATCCAACGCGCGCGCACCTAGCCGGCCACAAATCTCCCGGCCGAGCAGGGAGCGTGACGTCACCGCGCATGAGCGTCAGCGCGCGCCCGCTCCCTGCCTGGCCGCAGCCTAAGACCGTACTCTAACGCTCACATGGCCGTAATTATTGGCATGAGGGTGTCACAGACATGGCATCAGTCACAGGGTTCCTAAAGAAGGGTCAGTAGGGATTCTGTTTCTCTTACTGCGTCCTGGGTGTGGATACTTGGTTATTAGTTATTAGCATTATTAGTGTGTAATAACATACCCCCCCCAATCATGCTGACCCCTGCACATCCATCCCAGCCCCCCGGAATAGCCGTGCACACAGAATGCCTTTATATCATCTTGCTATGCTGCGGATCTGTGAATAGGGAGATTACGGCCACGCCAGAATTTATTGCCTTTTTTATATTTATTATTTTTCTGGGCTTTTGTCCAGACAGACAAAGCAAGCCCGGCACATTAAAAAAACGTCATTATTTCACTTTTGTGTCCAACTTGGATTCAGCCCAAACTCTCGGGGATAAAGAAGAAAAGCTTGCGTCCTACGGGCTGTGTCTTGAAGCGTCGCAGCTGGGGACCCGAGAGCTTTGTGCGCAGACCCTTAAAGGTGCGCTCCCGTCTGGCTACACGGAGGTGCAATGAAGTGGAAGCTCTCAGCAATGGAACATCTTCTCATCCAGCTGGATCTGGAAAGGATTTTTCCTCATTTAAAGGAGAGGGAGGGGGTGTGGGGGAGCAGGGGGTCTTCGGAGCTGAACTGCATTCATGTCTGTCTTCCGGGGAAACAAAATGGCATCTAAATACCCTGCTTTACGCAGGCCGGCGTGATGCGGTGAATTAAATGGCAGGAAGTAACCAGCGGCATAGTCTCTAATATCTTGGGAACCGAGGGGTTCCGCAAGCTGACATTTTGTTTTAGAAAGGGTGGGGGAGCAAAGCGAGGATTGATCCTTTAACCCGTTCGGTATGGGTTTGTTAGTATGAGTGTTTCTCAGCGCACCACCCTAGCTATCCAATAACATTGCAATGTAGATTATTCTGCAAACCTGGACCTGGCTGGTTCTGAACCTGCAGTATGATCTCAGAAAAAAAACGTTAGCTGACAATACCGTTACTGCCCAAGCCACGTACTCTCGGCTAACTTTGTATGGCAAGAAGCATTAAAACCCGATTATTCCTCCTGCGGAGTCTTTTTCCTACGACCTCCTGTACTATGGAAGATCGCACGTTCCCACGCGAAGAAACATGGCGATTTAACTCGAGCGAAAGGAAAATCCCGTTTCTTCGCTGCCGTCTCTCTTGCTAGATATGCTTTATAGCTGTTCGAACCCAAGCTCTGGACGTGTATTAGCTGCATTAGTAAGCTGTCCCTGTATCAGAGGGCAGTCATTCGGCCTTATCTTTTCTTGGGAGCCCAGGAAAGAAGGAGCGGACATGCCCAGCGATCCTGCACTTCCTTACATACCAATGCAGGGCGACATATATAAGGCTGAGAGAAGGCACGAGCTAGAAAACAGGCCTGGCATACATATGGCTGGGGTCCTCCAGGGTTTGGCACAACGCCGAGCCATTTCTACCTGAAGGGAAAAAACAAATGTCACTTTCCACCCCGTACAGAAGAGCAATGGCTCAGGGGGTGGAAAAATATTTTACAAAAGTCCAAAAGCTAAGTAACTCTTAAAAGTAAATGCAGCCACGTCACACGTGTGGAAGACTGAGCCACTGGTTGTGCCGCCGGTGCTGGGGCCGGGGGATCCTGATAACCTGGCCTTGAGGATTGGAGGTGCCCACCCGGTTTATTGGAAGGTGAACGGGTTCCTTCACAAATGGGGCCTTCCTCGTGCTGTTCTGTCTCTAGGTGTGCTCCCGGCTATTAGTGGGGGGGGGGCTCCCGGCTATTAGTGGGGGGGGGCTCCCGGCTATTAATGGGGGGGGGGGCTCCCGGCTATTAGTGGGGGGGGGGCTCCCGGCTATTAGTGGGGGGGGGCTCCCGGCTATTATTGGGGGGGGGGGCACTCCCGGATTGTTTTTTTTAAACGTATATTGGCCTGTGTTATAACTTCTATCGGTGCGGCATAAAGCAGCAATGGGGCATTTATACCGGCAGGAGGTGATCTGGGGGGGGGAGGGTATATATAGGAGGGTATATATAAATCACTCCAGCTTCCCCTTTTGAAGTTTTGTGGGATTCTTTTTAACTCCTTAATCACATTACTTTCCTGAAGGGGACCAATGAAATTATAGGCCTGCTCATAGTATTTAAGATGGGGGGGGGGGGGGGGGGGATTTAGCCCTAAAATGATATATAGATATTTGTATGATAAGACCTTGGAGGTGTAATGTGGATTTGATGTTGGGATATACATTATACATGAGCAATATTAAATATTGGGGTTTTATCCTCATTCCTACCTGAAAATGGTCAAAATGTTGACATAATGCAATCTTCTATTACAAACATATTGTAATTCTGCTTCTTTTTACATTATCAAAGGGCTTTAAATCGAGTACAATGAGCAAGAAAGTTGTCAAATATGGTTTCAATTCATTGGCGTGGCGTTCTCACAGCCAATTTCCTGCATATATTAATGTCATCGTCTTCAAAGAAGGTTTTTAGCATGGCTAAGGAGGCACAATATAATCATGGAAAGTAGGTTAATTTAGAAGTAGATTCATCCAGACATGTATTTGTTTTTTTTGCATAACATATTTCCATTAATTACATATACCTTTTATTGGACAAAATGATGTAACAGTTTGCCACAAATAGTGTTACAATGTTTGTCGATACAGAATAACTAGATGCTTCGTGAGATGTATAAAGTAACCATTGACATCGGAAGTAATTTGTCAATACAATGTATAGTTGTTATATTGACCCGTGGGGTTTTCTTGCATTTTGCAGCATTAATATTGACCGGTTTCTTTATCCTTTGCAGCTCTATAATTGACTTACAAACCGAAGCCTTGCGTTGGTGACGCTGCACAAAATGGCACAGCAAGTAATCGTCCTAACACTGCTGATGGCGATCGTTTTGCCAGCGATAGAGGGCGGCTTTCCTCTCCCGGCAAATCAACGTCTTAAAGGAAGATTCCAAAGGGACCGCAGAAATATCCGTCCAAACATCATCCTTGTCCTGACTGACGACCAAGATGTAGAACTCGGTAAGTGAAACAGTTTGGTTGCAACATACAGGTCGTCCGCGCTATCCAACGTTTCACTTTACAACGAATGGCATATCCAATGTTTTACAATGCAACCCTAAGGGCCGTTTTTTGCCGCCTGAATGCGTTATCCGACGCCTGAATGCGTTATCCAACGCTCACCGCCACTGATTAACATGGGACGCACTTTACAACGGTTTCACTATCCAGCGCTACTCCAGAACGGATTCCGTTGGATAACGGAGGACCGCCTGTATCCGTGCTTGTACCTCTAATAAAGAGGTCACTTCTAGACACAGTGTGCAATGTAGTTGAACTAGACTGCACAGGGTAAATTAAGTCAGACAGGTATACGAAGAACAGATGCAGATAACTACACACATTTACCTTCAAAATATCTCTGTGGGAGCCTGCTCAGCTTATACACAGTACATATAAATGCAGCCCACTAGATTTACTCGTGTAACCACTGAAGAAGAGTTTATTGGTAACTGGTGTTTCGAGCGTGCTGCATGGCAGGAGGATTCGTGTCCATTCTTGTGGCACCTGTAGGAATCTGCATATCCAGCACAGATACAGTTAATCTCGTCAATGCCTGGCTGACCCCGTCAGCACGAGATTCTAAAGCACCCCAAGGCGTGTTGAGAGAGAGCGTCTCCAGCCGCCCCATGTAAAATAATACTCACTTTGCTAAATTCTTAAGCAGCGTAATGGTTTTGCGATATGTGATGTGCGACGGTCACCACATGAGCATTTGGTTTAAATACAAAACATTCCCTTCCCCCACGTGCATTACCGTCCGGCCGAGTGTGTCAGCGGGCTTCTCCCAGAAGTGGAGAGGAAACTGGCTTCCTTTATGCTGAGCGTTGATAAGGTCCTTGCCCGCGACGCACGCTTCTCTGTGCAGGTTATTTTGCTACAAAGCACTTTTAACGCTTTCCTGTTTGTGCGAGAAGGCGGGTCCATTACTTGGAAACCGAGAAACATCTGCGGGGTTTGCTCTGCAGCTGGAACAGGCTTCTCTGGATCCCATGCTGACTGGAGGATGCAGGAATGGGCCTTGTTGACAAAGCTGTGCTATTCCATGAGACACATTGTGGCCGATTCAATTAGCCAGAAGGTGATTTAGGGAGTAGCTTTGCTGGGTAGATATGGCCCAGAATGGCAGATATAACTCCTTTTATGAGCTCCTTAATGAGTGTACCAGGCCCCTGTGACACTTATTGATGCAGTGCCATTTCCAAGGCCAGGGGAGGCCAACTCCAGTCCTCAAGGGCCACCAACAGGTCAAGTTTTAAGGATATCCCTGCTTCAGCACAGGTGGCTCAATCAATGATTGATGAAGGAGTGATATCCTTAGAACCTGATCTGTTGGTGGCCCTTGAGGACTGGAGTTGGCCGCTCCTGTTCTAGACAACCCCCCCCCTTCCCTGCTGATTAGAAACAATGTAATAGTTCATTTTTATCTTCAGGTCCTATATGATACGGATCATTGGATCTGAGGTTCTAAAAGGGAATCAAAATGGTTCCAGAATAGTCATAAAAAATGGCACAAAATTCACTGGGCCACTCATTTATCTAAAGGAACATAAATGCATTAAATGCCCAATTTCTGTCATTCTTATCTTGTATTAATATGACCAGATTCATTTAACATGCGGAGATGGATAACGCACGAATGATGTAACTCAGGGTAATGTTCTTAGAAAAATATTGCCTGTTCAAATGTCCCAATTCGCACAGTTTTGTGTTCTTCTTCTTCTTCTTATTATTATTATTATTATTATTATTACTGATAAAGGTCACAGACCCAGGAAGCTCCTTTTTTTATAATCTCATGTTTCATGGTAAAATATTTGATCAACAAATAAACATACAGAGGAAAACCTCAGCACCGAGCGCAATAACCAAGGCATTTAAAGCTCTTTCATCCAAAACTACTGAGCCATCACATCCCCAGATAGAAGTGTATGTCACAGCCGGTAACACCGGGGAAGGAACCAGCGCTTCCATTATTTAGCCGCCAGTGAAACAAAGACAATCACCTGCTTCAGTTAGGGGAAGATTGCCGGGCCTTTTATTTCGCCTCTGGGATAATTTGCAGACATGGGAATGGTACAAAGTCTTCAAAAGGTCGACGGTTATCAAGACCTATTGTTCTGCAGCCATGAAAAGGGGGTCGGGGCAAGTTTGAAGATGAACACAAAGTCATCGGTGCCGGAATCCTGGTCCTGTTTTATGGCAAGGAGAACCCGGGTCTAGTTGTGTCGAAACGCGAGAGTGCGATCCTACTTACTCTGCCGCACACTGGTCTCTAGGACGTGTGGTTGCGGCCGTTTTGCCGCAGCCAACTCTCCACTGCCGTTATTTGCGTCAAAAGGAGCGCTACTGTGAGTGTGACCTCATGTATGTAACACAAGACGAGAAGCGTCAGTGATGCATGCAATATGAAACATTATATATTATAATAATAATATTATTTCCCGCTCGGATGGAGGAAGACGTCTTCATAGACTGGTCATTCACAGGTTAATAGCAGGTCTTGTGACGCGCCTGCGAATGACCAGTCTATCAAGACTTCTTCCTCCACCAGAGCGGTACAGACAGCGTTAAGACTGCGAGACCGAAGAGGGTCACCGCGGCGGGGGCGCAGGCTTAAAGCGCTTTCGCCAAAGAATTTAACTAAATGACCCCTCACTTGTGAGAAGAAAACCAGACCCGTATTTAACTGTATAATTTGTCATATTGGATGTGTCTCTGAGGCGGCGTGTCTTTGGTTTGAAAGGTTGTAGTGATTAAATATTAGTTTGTTGGGCTGCCGGTTTAAATATTTAAAGCTTGGCCTACTTAAGATTGCCTGGAAGTGTATTCCGCGTCCTGGCGCTCCTCTGACCTGTCAGCCTGAATTAGCTCTCCGGCTGCGCAGGGAGATTAGATCATATGTTTTCCCATCGATAATTGTTGAGTTATGAGGCACTTGTCCACCGCAGCAGTTTTATTAAAGCAGGTTACCGTCCTCCGGGGACAGATCTAACATGCAGGATCGTGTCTGCTCCGATGCTTCTGTCATATCCAAGGAATCATTTTAATGCTGTGTTGAGAAAACATCCTTCCGCCCCCATCCCTTCCTGTATCCCTGGTTAATGTGAGGGTTTACCGTTTGCACGTTAACATTAGGCAGAAGCAGAAACAAGATGGCAGATGACGCGCTTACGGAAGGAGCAGTGTATCCATGCCCGTGCACTGCTCTTCCCGAAGTAGGGCAGCAGTATATACATTTTCTTTTCGATAACGTAACAAGTGAGTTAGTTTGAAATGGCGTTCAATCCTTTCTCGTAAGAGGGAAATAGTCTTCCAGGGGTGGCCAACTCCAATCCTCTAGGGCCACCAGCGGGTCGGATTTTCAGGATATCCCTGCTTCAGCACAGGTGGCTCAATCAGTGTCTCAGACGAAGACTGAAGCGGGGATACAGGCAGTACTCGGTTATTCAACGGGATCCGTTCTGGAAGTAGCGCTGGACAGTGAAACCGTTGTAAAGTGAGTCCCATGTTAGTCAGTGGCGGTGAGCGTCGGGTAACGCATTCAGGCGTCGGATAACGGCCCGTAGGGTTGCATTGTAAAGCGTTGGATACGCCATACGCTGTAAAGTGAAACGTTGGATAGCGAGGACGACCTGTTTTCCTAATACCTGACCTGGTGGTGGCGCTAGAGGACTGGAGCTGGCGGCCCCTGTGTTTCCCTCTTAGGATTGAACGCCATTTCAAACTAACTCAGTTATGCGTCGGAGCTTTTCATTTTGTAAGGGCCGCATTAAAATGACATCACAAGCGTTAGTGTCGCTAATTATTCTTTGCTTTGAATACCTAATCCCTTTCCTGATTACATTTCGCCCGGGTACTTTTTCCTATAGGTTGTTCCCCAATAAATGCGTCTTCATTCCGAGTTTAAATCCGCTTCCTACACGGAACTGTTCTTTCTTCCCACCTGCCTCCTTGTTTTGCAAGGAAAGGGTTAATGATTAGCACCTCGGGTGACAGGTTATATTTACTAGCAGCAAAATCGGGTCAACCCCCAGTGTAACATCCCGCCCCCTATATATCCAAGGAACCCCCAGTGTAACATCCCGCCCCCTACATATCCAAGGAACCCCCAGTGTAACATCCCGCCCCCTATATATCCAAGGAACCCCCAGTGTAACATCCCGCCCCCTATATATCCAAGGAACCCCCAGTGTAACATCCCGCCCCCTATATATCCAAGGAACCCCCAGTGTAACATCCCGCCCCCTATATATCCAAGGTACCCCCAGTGTAACATCCCGCCCCCTATATATCCAAGGAACCCCCAGTGTAACATCCCGCCCCCTATATATCCAAGGAACCCCCAGTGTAACATCCCGCCCCCTATATATCCAAGGAACCCCCAGTGTAACATCCCGCCCCCTATATATCCAAGGAACCCCCAGTGTAACATCCCGCCCCCTATATATCCAAGGAACCCCCAGTGTAACATCCCGCCCCCTGTATATCCAAGGAACCCCCAGTGTAACATCCCGCCCCCTATATATCCAAGGAACCCCCAGTGTAACATCCCGCCCCCTGTATATCCAAGGAACCCCCAGTGTAACATCCCGCCCCCTGTATATCCAAGGAATCCCCAGTGTAACATTCTGCCCCCTATATATCCAAGGAACCCCCAGTGTAACATCCCGCCCCCTATATATCCAAGGAACCCCCAGTGTAACATCCCGCCCCCTATATATCCAAGGAACCCCCAGTGTAACATCCCGCCCCCTATATATCCAAGGAACCCCCAGTGTAACATCCCGCCCCCTATATATCCAAGGAACCCCCAGTGTAACATCCCGCCCCCTATATATCCAAGGAACCCCCAGTGTAACATCCCACCCCCTATAATATCCAAGGAACCCCCAGTGTAACATCCCGCCCCCTATATATCCAAGGAGAGGGAGCGCATTGGATTTTTTCCCTTCGATAAATGCGGTGCAATTCTTTTGCACGGGTTTTGCCCTTAAGTGTGGAGACTTCACTAAATAACCCCTATAGCCGGGGCGGCAAACTCCAGTCCTGAGGGGCCACCAACAGGTCAGGTTTTAAGGATATCCCTGCTTCAGCACAGGTGGCTCAGTCAGTGGCTCAGTCAATGACTGAGCCATCTGTGCTGAAGCAGGGATATTCTGAGCACTTGACCTGTTGGTGGCCCCTGAGGACTGTAATTTGCCGCCCCGGCTATAGACCCTTTCATGCAATATGTAGTGTAATAGCGCTGCGCACCTCGTGACATTGTAATAAGTAATAAGCCATATTGGCTTTGGTGTCAGATTAAAGACCTGTCAGCGTGGGGGAATAACAGACCCTCAGCTGTGCAGTACGGGGAAGGAACCTTTCCCGGAAATGCAGGGGGAACGGCCCGTTTAAAATGTCATCATTACCGACTCCTGAGATCATTGATATTTCGTACTTTGCGCCCCTCCAAAACAAAGGACAGTGGGCCTTATTTACTAAACCGTGCTAAAGGGTCCGCCACCAGCTTTTAAAGGACTCAGGACAGTGTTGACCTGGGGATGGGGAGGAGGGGTCAGGCGGGCGGTCGGTCACCCAAGTGGAGTCACTTCCGGTATAAGCCGTCCGGTCCTACCGGAGCCGCTGGGCTGGGGACAGTTGTTCCAGCTCTCCACTCCGCTGTTTGGCGGTTCTGGGTAGTCGGCTGCGGAAGACACTTTGTAGCCCCTACAAGTGGATGGGATGGAAGGTGCATTATGACATCACACTGCTTAGTAAATATGAACCAATAGAGTAGGGACAAGAAACGGCTCGGTGAGTAGTGGCACTGACTGGTGATGGGGTCAGTTCCCGGTGTCAGCTCCTTGTGACCTTGGGCGAGTCACTTTATCTCCCTGTGCCTCACGCACCAAACATAGATTGTAAGCTCACCTGGGCAGGGTCTGCGTCTGTAACATTCCTGTGTGCTGCGTACCGCGTGCTGTACTGTAATTGTGACGCGCTGTGTGTCCTGTTGGGAGACAGGCGCTATATGGAATAACATTGTTATTATGAAGGCTTTCCCTCTGATCCCTCACAGAAAAGTGGGCACAGCTGTTGCTTTCAGATAAATGACATAATTACATTACGAATTCCAGAATTGAGCAGGGATACTCCAGGAGGTAGGGTACCTTACTCAACTAAATGGGCTGTGCAGTGTCCTGTTGAGTCGCGATGCTTATTACATTTGCCCCTATAGCGTAACGACACCCGTGGTCTTACTAAGCGTTCCGTGCATTCTAGTGGGTTCTTTTCTATGAAATGTCATGGTTTTAAATTGACTGAATTCAAACATAATTTAATAAACATTATTGGAAATAATATGCTGGGGGAAATCAAGCCAGGGAGCGGTTTAACCCGTCCCTACTCTTTGGCATTGCATCTGCTAACCATTCAATGATCTTCTCAGAAAAACGAATTCCCAGCCAGCAGCTCCACATAAGTAACATGTTACTGTCTCTAATATGAAGCTATTCGCCCATTGTTCTATATTCTGGCTGCAGATCGCTTTCCCAGGGCCCAGGACTAGAGTTTCCACGGGGCCCCTCCCTTCCAGTGTCAGTCTATTGTGAGACCCCCCCCCATCCCATCCATCACACCCCCCCACCTCTCCCTCCCCCCCACCCCCAGATCTACCTCCCCCCCCACCCCCAGATCTCCTTCCCCCACACCCCCACCTCTCTCTTGTTGTCCCGGCTCTCCCTTCCCCACACCCCCAGATCTCCCTCCCCCACATCCCCACCTCTCCCTCCCCCACACCCCCAGCGCTCCCTCCCCCACACCCCCACCTCTCCCTCCCACACCCCCCCCAGATCTCCCTCCCCCACCTCTCTCTTGTTGTCCCGGCTCTCCCTCCCCTGTCTAGCAGTATAGCAGTTTTTTAAGCACTAAAATAGTTGCAATAGTTCCATGACCTTCTTTCTGATAACCAGTCCGTGCTGCCTACTACATTGTAATAAAAGCATCGGGAGATTTCTTATTCACGGCCGCTTCTTGCTTTTTTGCAGTTGTCATTTTAAGGTGGTTCAGACAAGAACAAACCTAATTGCTTGTGCCTCTTCATTCCAGGCTCCATGCAAGTGATGAACAAGACGAAACGGATCATGGAGCATGGAGGGACCCACTTCATCAACGCCTTTGTAACCACGCCCATGTGCTGTCCGTCCCGCTCCTCCATCCTCACCGGGAAATACGTCCACAATCACAACACCTACACCAACAATGAGAACTGCTCTTCTCCGTCCTGGCAGGCGCAGCACGAGACCCGCACGTTTTCTGTGTATCTGAATAACACCGGATACAGAACGGGTAAGAAACCCTACGGAACAAGCAAAGAAGGAGGGGGGGGGGGCATGTTGGTCCTTTCTTCCATGTATTAACAGAGGAGGGAGAGGGAGGAGGGGGTATGATACGTTTTATTGGACCAACAAGTAGTTGATATGTTACAAACTTTCCAACCTCTCGGATCCGTAATAGTGTAACCCCAGTACCACCAGCTTTCCAACCTCTCGGGGTCCTTCATCGTGTAACCCCAGTACCACAAGCTTTCCAACCTCTCAGGGTCCTTCATCGTGTAACCCCAGTACCACAAGCTTTCCAACCTCTCAGGGTCCGTCATCGTGTAACCCCAGTACCACAAGCTTTCCAACCTCTCAGGGTCCATTGTGTAACCCCAGTACCACACGCTTTCCAACCTCTCAGGGTCCGTCACCGTGTAACCCCAGTACCACCAGCTTTCCAACCTCTCGGGGTCCTTCATCGTGTAACCCCAGTACCACAAGCTTTCCAACCTCTCAGGGTTTGTCATCATGTAACCCCAGTACCACAAGCTTTCTAACCTCTCAGGGTTTATCATCGTGTAACCCCAGTACCACAAACTTTCCAACCTCTCAGGGTCCTTCATCGTGTAACCCCAGTACCACCAACTTTCCAACCTCTCGGGGTCCTTCATCGTGTAACCCCAGTACCACAAGCTTTCCAACCTCTCAGGGTCCGTCATCGTGTAACCCCAGTGCAACAAGCTTTCCAACCACTCAGGGTCCGTCATCGTGTAACCCCAGTACAACAAGCTTTCCAACCTCTCAGGGTCCGTCATGGTGTAACCCCAGTACCACAAGCTTTCCAACCTCTCAGGGTCCGTCATCGTGTAACCCCAGTACCACAAGCTTTCCAACCTCCTCAGGGTCCGTCATCGTGTAACCCCAGTACCACAAGCTTTCCAACCTCTCAGGGTCCTTCATCGTGTAACCCCAGTACCACAAGCTTTCCAACCTCTCAGGGTCCTTCATCGGGTAACCCCAGTACCGCAAGCTTTCCAACCTCTCAGGGTCCTTTCATCGTGTAACCCCAGTACCACAAGCTTTCCAACCTCTCAGGGTCCTTCATCGTGTAACCCCAGTGCCACACGCTTTCCAACCTCTCAGGGTCCTTCATCGTGTAACCCCAGTGCCACAAGCTTTCCAACCTCTCAGGGTCCGTCATCGTGTAACCCCAGTACCACAAGCTTTCCAACTTCTCAGGGTCCATCATCGTGTAACCCCAGTACCACAAGTTTCCAACCTCTCTGGGTCCGTCATGGTGTAACCCCAGTACCACAAGCTCTCCAACCTCTCAGGGTCCTTCATCGGGTAACCCCAGAAACACAAGCTTTCCAACCTCTCAGGGTCTGTCATTGTGTAACCCCAGTACCACAAGCTTTCCAACCTCTCAGGGTCCTTCATCGTGTAACCCCAGTACCACAAGCTTTCCAACCTCTCAGGGTCCGTCACGTGTAACCCCAGTACCACAAGTTTTCCAACCTCTCAGGGTCCGTCACCGTGTAACCCCAGTACCACAAGCTTTCCAACCTCTCAGGGTCCCGTGTAACCCCAGTACCACAAGCTCTCCAATCTCTCAGGGTCCTTCTGTGTGTAACCCCAGTACCACAAGCTTTCCAATCTCTCAGGGTCCTTCTGTGTGTAACCCCAGTACCACAAGCTCTCCAACCTCTCAGGGTCCTTCATCGTGTAACCCCAGTACCACAAGCTTTCCAACCTCTCAGGGTCCGTCACCGTGTAACCCCAGTACCACAAGCTTTCCAACCTCTCAGGGTCCGTCACCGTGTAACCCCAGTACCACAAGCTTTCCAACCTCTCAGGGTCCCGTGTAACCCCAGTACCACAAGCTCTCCAATCTCTCAAGGTCCTTCTGTGTGTAACCCCAGTACCACAAGCTTTCCAATCTCTCAGGGTCCGTCACCGTGTAACCCCAGTACCACAAGCTCTCCAACCTCTCAGGGTCCTTCTGTGTGTAACCCCAGGACCACAAGCTTTCCAATCTCTCAGGGTCCTTCTGTGTGTAACCCCAGTACCACAAGCTCTCCAACCTCTCAGGGTCCTCCATCGTGTAACCCCAGTACCACAGGCTTTCCAACCTCTCGGGGTCCGTCATCGTGTAACCCCAGTACCACAAGCTTTCCAACCTCTCAGGGTCCGTCACCGTGTAACCCCAGTACCACAAGCTTTCCAACCTCTTGGGGTCCGTCACCGTGTAACCCCAGTACCACAAGCTTTCCATCTCTCGGGGTCCTTCTGTGTGTAACCCCAGTACCACATTACTTCATTGTGTTACCTGACCCTGAGAGGATGGAAATCTTGTAACATATCAACTACTTGTTGGTCCATATAAGGAATCATGCCCCCTACTCCCTCTCCCTCCTTTTGTTACTACAGAATAAGCATTGAAAAATAAGGGAAATTGTATGCACAGTTAAGATTCACTCACTGGGACTGCAGTCTCATTCCTTCCAAGCACCAGTGATTTCATTGGCGTCTGTGTGTGCATGTCGTTATACAATTAGATGTACATACTGTTTTTAATCTAGTTTAGACTGGAAAAAGTCAGATGTGATTGCTGCTGCTTTGCAGCCATAGCAGGGCAGTTTAGTTCTGTGTTATAAGCAAGAGATGCTGCTTCTGGCGATAGTGTAAACATGACACACCAAACTTCACTGTTATTATCATTTATTTGTATAGCGCCAACACATTCCGTGGCGCGGTACAATGGGGCACAGAGGGATGTATATTACAAACACACAAACCATTACATACGGGTGAGGACACGCATGCACAACCAGATACAGAGAGGTAACGAGGCTCTGGTCCAAGGAGCTCACACTCTAGAGGGAATGAGGGGCAATGTTGAAACAAGAAGGTAAGGGGTTGCTTATTGTAGGATAAGGTGCGTCTCGGGTTAGAATATGGCCCGGTCTGACAGCTGGTTATTAAGGCTTTGGGGGGGGAGGGGGGTGTTACATAGTGTGGAGATTGGATGTTATGTGTACGGCGAGTAAACTTCCTTGAAAAGGAGATTTTTCAGGGAGTGTTTAAACATCTGAAAGCTGGGGGAGAGTCTGATGGGGCGCGGTGCTGGGGGAGAGCCTGATGGTGCGCGGTGCTGGGGGAGAGTCTGATGGTGCGCGGTGCTGGGGGAGAGTCTGATGGTGCGCGGTGCTGGGGGAGAATCTGATGGTGCGCGGTGCTGGGGGAGAGACTGATGGTGCGCGGTGCTGGGGGAGAGACTGATGGTGCGCGGTGCTGGGGGAGAGTCTGATGGTGCTGGGGGAGAGTCTGATGGTGCGCGGTGCTGGGGAAGAGTCTGATGGTGCGCGGTGCTGGGGGAGAGTCTGATGGTGCGCGGTGCTGGGGGAGAGTCTGATGGTGCGCGGTGCTGGGGGAGAGTCTGATGGTGCGCGGTGCTGGGGGAGAGTCTGATGGTGCGCGGTGCTGGGGGAGAGTGTGATGGTGCGTGGTGCTGGGGGAGAGTCTGATGGTGCGAGGTGCTGGGGGAGAGTCTGATGGTGCGCGGTGCTGGGGGAGAGGGATGGTGCGCGGTGCTGCGGGAGAGTCTGATGGTGCGCGGTGCTGGGAGAGAGTCTGATGTTGCGCGGTGATGGGGGAGAGTCTGATGGTGCGTGGTGCTGGGGGAGACTGATGGTGCGCGGTGCTGGGGGAGAGTCTGATGGTGCGCGGTGCTGGGGGAGAGTCTGATGGTGCGCGGTGCTGGGGGAGAGTCTGACGTTGCGCGGTGCTGGGGGAGAGCCTGATGGTGCTGGGGGAGAGTCTGATGGTGCGCGGTGCTGGGGGAGAGTCTGATGGTGCGTGATGCTGGGGGAGAGACTGATGGTGCGCGGTGCTGGGGGAGAGTCTGATGGTACGCGGTGCTGGGGGAGAGTGATGGTGCGCGGTGCTGGGGGAGAGTGATGGTGCGCGGTGCTGGGGGAGAGTCTGATGGTGCGCGGTGCTGGGGGAGAGTCTGACGGTGCGTGGTGCTGGGGAGAGTCTGACGGTGCGCGGTGCTGGGGGAGAGTCTGATGGTGCGTGATGCTGGGGGAGAGGGATGGTGCACGGTGCTGGGGGAGAGTCGGATGGTGCGCGGTGCTGGGGGAGAGTCTGATGGTGCGTGGTGCTGGGGAAGAGGGATGGTGCGCGGTGCTGGGGGAGAGTCTGATGGTGCGCGGTGCTGGGGGAGAGTCTGATGGTGCGCGGTGCTGGGGGAGAGTCTGATGGTGCTGGGGGAGAGACTGATGGTGCGCGGTGCTGGGGGAGAGCCTGATGGTGCGCGGTGCTGGGGGAGAGCCTGATGGTGCGCGGTGCTGGGGGAGAGCCTGATGGTGCGAGGTGCTGGGGGAGAGACTGATGGTGCGTGGTGCTGGGGGAGAGTGATGGTGCTCGGTGCTGGGGGAGAGTCTGATGGTGCGCGGTGCTGGGGAGAGTCTGATGGTGCTGGGGGAGAGTCTGATGGTGCGCGGTGCTGGGGGAGAGTCTGATGGTGCTGGGGGAGAGTCTGATGGTGCGCGGTGCTGGGGGAGAGTCTGATAGTGCGCGGTGCTGGGGGAGAGTCTGGTGGTGCTGGGGGAGATTGATGGTGCTGGGGGAGAGTGATGGTGCTGGGGGAGAGTCTGATGGTGCGCGGTGCTGGGGGAGAGTCTGATGGTGCGCGGTGCTGGGGGAGAGTGTCGGTGCTGGGGGAGAGTCTGATGGTGCGCGGTGCTGGGGGAGAGTCTGATGGTGCTGGGGGAGAGTCTGATGGTGCGCGGTGCTGGGGGAGAGTCTGATGGTGCTGGGGGAGAGTCTGATGGTGCGCGGTGCTGGGGGAGAGTCTGATAGTGCGCGGTGCTGTGGGAGAGTCTGGTGGTGCTGGGGGAGAGTGATGGTGCTGGGGGAGAGTCTGATGGTGCGCGGTGCTGGGGGAGAGTCTGATGGTGCGCGGTGCTGGGGGAGAGCGTTATGGTGCGCGGTGCTGGGGGAGAGTCTGGTGGTGCTGGGGGAGAGTCTGGTGGTGCTGGGGGAGAGTGATGGTGCTGGGGGAGAGTGATGGTGCTGGGGGAGAGTCTGATGGTGCGCGGTGCTGGGGGAGAGTCTGATGGTGCGCGGTGCTGGGGGAGAGCGTGATGGTGCCTGGTGCTGGGGGAGAGTCTGATGGTGCGCGGTTCTGGGGGAGAGTCTGGTGGTGCTGGGGGAGAGTCTTGTGGTGCTGGGGGAGAGTCTGATGGTGCTGGGGGAGAGTCTGATGGTGCTGGGGGAGAGTCTGATGGTGCTGGGGGAGAGTCTGATGGTGCGGGGGGAGAGTCTGATGGTGCGCGGTGCTGGGGGAGAGCCTGATGGTGCGCGGTGCTGGGGGAGAGCCTGATGGTGCGCGGTGCTGGGGGAGAGTCTGATGGTGCGCGGTGCTGGGGGAGAGACTGATGGTGCGCGGTGCTGGGGGAGAGACTGATGGTGCGCGGTGCTGGGGGAGAGACTGATGGTGCGCGGTGCTGGGGGAGAGTGATGGTGCGCGGTGCTGGGGGAGAGTGATGGTGCGCGGTGGGGAATTCCAGAGAGAGGGGGCAGCACGGGAGATGTCTCGCAGGTGAGAATGAGAGGAGGTAATAAGGCAGATGTCGGGGGCAGAACAGAGGGGCCGTTTAAGGGTATATTTGTGGTTGCACCAGAGGGGTTTGGTGTAAATCGAGGAGCACATTAAAAGCAAATACGCAGTTCATATTCAAAACGTCTGCCCAAATGTCCTACTCCCAGCTATCTACAGAAAAGGGGGCCCATAAAGTATAATTGGAGACCCATTAATAATAGCTAGTTATTAATTTCAACATCCCTTTATATAGGGATTTAAATGGATAACCAAGATCACATGGTGTGTAAGTGGCAGCCATTGGACTTGTGGCAGGAGAGGTCCTACGTACTGTACTAAGGCCATTTTAGAGTAGTGAAAACGTGTGTTTTGAAGCATTGTACTATTCTTGGTGCACCGGATCGCCAAATATAAACCGCTTCTTACACCCGATGCAGATTATTTGGAGCCAGAAAGTTACGCCACCTTAAACTTGGTGGACATCATGTAACTCTTCCTTTGAACACTCCCCAATTTTAAAGAAACTGGGTCAAAAAAAGGGCAAAATGTTTAATTGACGCAACATTGCCCTAATAAATAGGTCCCATGCTCTGGTATATGAGAAACAAGCCCCCTATATTACACCTCCTTCAAACACGAGCAGGGAAACGTGTACTGTCATTTTTTTTGTCTGATTTATTAATTCTTTGGTGTATGAAGAACTTCCAGGATCGTTCGGGGTAGGGCAGCGATCACGTGGTCCCAATCGTCCCCCGGTAACATGAACAGGGAATGCAATCAACTCCCCCCGAACAAAATGAGCAGTAATAGCATGAACTTCACAAGGGCCCCCCACTCCCCTCCCCCCGACCCATGTTACATTCAAGAAACGTCATCTGAACCCCACAGTGCGTTAGGCCAAAGGATACCACCCAACATCACCATGGCTGTCCTGGCAAAGAGAAGCAGCTTTGTGGTCAGAAAACAATGTGGGTTATAGAAACTGGACCATGCTGGAGGGTCGTGAACAAAAATCAGATACGATGAGGTCCTTGTGGGTCATGAACTACAGAAAAAAAGGTTAAGTCGGATAAGCCCGTTAGGGTTTTTGATGGTCCATCACAAAGATGTTCTGCTATCTGTCAACCCACCTCCTGCTGAACAATGTTTATCTAAATAAAACTAACTTTTATATTTTGAATGCATTGGGCCTCGTTGTATAAAGTGTAATATCAATACGTCAATCTGGGGTTGCCTCATGTGAACCCCCATTTACCTGAATTGGGATGTAACTGAAAATAGCAATACGTAGTCCATTGAAAATAATATTCTGAAAGATTGATCAAAGATGATGATATCCTTGTGAAGAAAGTTCCTTATATCTGTAATCGTGCGTTTCCTCTTATCCAATATCAAATGAAATATCCGAAAACAGATGTCTTGGCCGTTCATTTATTTATCGTAAAGCAAAATAACAAAAAGCTACATCTACGGGTACAGCCCAAACTAGAACATTCTGTGGGTGGAGAATGGAACATTCTTAATCGCTCAATGGTATTGTTGAGTCGTTCATTCATTACGTTCTGGCGTATCTATTCTAAGAACAGATTGATATAGGGATTCCCAGCTATTAATGTAACCTGTGCATGGCTTGTTAGCATTAAACAATAGTACAATGAAACAATCGTTGGAAAAGTCTGGGCACAAAGCCTGTACTCTTATCTTGGCCTTGGACAGACGCCATCTTGTGCCCAAAATGCACTATAAATAATTCACTTGTTCTAACTTTCCTACAAATCAATTGTTTCCCTTAAATGTGTTTTTCTTATGTTACACAATCTTTTTTCAGTTCAGTCTGAATTGAGTCTGGGGAAACAAAATGGATTCTCACAGAAAACGCAGATTTAAAATCACTTGAATTCCGTTTACAGAAACGCCAAATCGACGCCGTCGCACTTGATAGAATAAGTCCATCGTCTCTTAGGACATGTGCCCTATGCATTACCTCCATGTTGTTTTTGCGGCCAAATAAGAGCAGGCAGTAAGACGGCTGAGAAATGCTTTGCAGAAAGCATTATATGCTACTTATTTATAAGCCCTGAGCTATTGGTTGACAAATTGCTAACAGCTTTGTTTTACCTCTTTAACGAGCATGAATGCCAACAAATTTGCATCTCTTATTGCGTTTACATCTTTTCATGATTTGGAAGTATGTTTTGGGGGATTTATTTTAATAAGCGTCAAACAATTCACACTTCTTTTCTTTGCAGCTTGCAGAAGTCTTCACTTCGCTATAATGTACCCCTCAGCATAAAGCTGTAACATTTCCTCTCGCCCGGCATCATCTCACATGTGTTCTTCGCGTAGACCCCAAAAGTCAACTCGAACGTATCGGGGGTCAGAGGGGTCGCGGGTCAGAGAGCCACAGCCCCTCTGTCACTTCGCGATCACGTGACCAGCCCCTGGGAGTGGTCAGGTGATTGCGACGTCACTGATCAAGTTCCACAAAGACGGAGCTACAATGTCGTGGGTCCCTGGGGGGCGAGACTCCATGACGTGGCAGCTAGGTCAAGGGGCGCCCAAAGGGTTAAACTTCGTCGTACTGATCGTGGCTTCAATGGGAGTTTCCATGCCACAGTGTCCTGACTGGCACTATCACAGTTTAATGAATAACCCCCAAAGTATCTATCAGCAGACCCCCCACCCCCCACCCCCAAATGCCGCCCTAACACAACCTGATAGTACTGTACATGTTGTGGTGATCTTGGTCTTGAGTCTTCATTTTTTCTAAATCTTCCATTTTTTTGTTGCGGGTTCATTATTTCACCAGCAGCCTCTTCAGAGGAATGTAACCTTGAAGGGCCACTTCATAATAAGACTGTTTGGAAGCCGGTCAGTGGCTTGGCGCTAACAGGGATTCATTAACTCTGGATGGAATTGTGACTGTACACTAGAACGCCGCCCGCTAACCCTGCGGTACTGAGGTTCCTCGTGTAGCCTGGAACCTAATGGTATCAAGTGACATGTCCGTGTTGGTCCATTAAACGTCTAACATGTCACCCGATATCGCCCTGATACGAGATCTCTCGTCCTGGGGACTTGTGCAGATTGACAGAACGAACGGTAATGCCTTTTTTTTGATTGAAAAAATGATTGAAAATGGCCTGCTACTTGTTTTAAAATAGTGTCAATCCATAAAATTTACCAGAACACCCTCCTCCTGTCTCTGCACGCTCTCCCTACTTACCGCTTAGATTGTAAGCTCTTCGGGGCAGGGACTGCTTATCCTATTGTTTTATGTCTGAAGCACTTATTCCCATTATGTGTTATATTATTACGTCACATCTATGCACAAGGATGGCACTACATAAATAAAGATATACATACATTGAATCTATTAACCATGCCGCAGACGTTAAATTCACTTTGCCCCGAGGAGGAACTGTGCACTTAATATGAATGTATTTGGAATCTGGATGGTGTTTTATCGCAATAGTTGAAATAAAAAACTCAATGATAAAGTTGTTCATTTTGTCTTCGCGATGTTAGCGCGTGTACGACTGGCGTCCTGACCGCTATCAGCGCACTAAGCCCACAGGGGAGATGCTATTCCTGTAGAAACACAATATACAAATGTACGGTAGTAGACGTTCTTGCGCCCGCGGGAAAAATACGGCATTGGCCCCGCCCCCTTTCCCCACACGGCTAATGCAGGCACAATGCGCCACGCTACATCGCGCCGGCAGGAGCAATTGCTGTTTTAATTATTGAAGAATAAACATTTAAACCAGGGGTAGCACCAACAGGTCAGGTTTTAAGGATCTACAGTTTGAGTAAACACATGAGTGACAAGCGCCCCCCTCCTCCCCCAATCAGAGGCCCAATAACATTCCTCGGAATTCACAAAACATCCAAATGTTGGCGTTACGTGGGATTAAGTGCTTGTAAGAGGCAAGCCAAGCGGCACATTAAAAAATGCTTTTGTTTTAATATTTGCAGGCTTTGATTACCTTAATTGAAAACTAATTACCTAAGCTGCCGATCGATTTGTTTTCCCGTTATCGATCAGCAACATCCTGTTTCCCAAGGGTTCACTAAATGGCCGCCTTTCAGTTTCAATCAATCTTTAAATCAGCAGCAGCTACAATGTATCCTGATATTAGGTAACACTATTGCTACCGTTTGCAGCTCAAACTGCTGCATTGGCAACAAATGATCACAAACAGGAAAGTGTTGCAAAGATCTTGCACTGCTGGGGAGGTGGCTAAAGCCTGCTATAGAAATCAAAGGATGATCAGTACAGACGGCCTCGGTTATCGGTCGCACTCCGTCCCGCAATCCGCCGTCGGATTGCGGGTCCAATGTTAACCTGTGTGGTGAGCATCAGACAATCCGTTCCAGCGTCGGATAGCGCATTAAGCGGAACTCATTATTTGGTGCGGATATCGACCGTCGGATAGCGAGGACCCACCTGTATAGTAAAACTCATCAAAAATTAGTTAAATTAAAAAAAAAAAAAGAGTAAATATTATCTAATACTACGGAACGGATTTATTTAAAAACACACGCAGCATATTGCACGAATTTCTTCTTTAAGGAAGACATTTTACATTGATACATATGCGGCACGTTTGCAAAGCGAGAGACATTGCACCTTTTACGTAAAATGATCGCGGTTTTCCCGGAAAGTTTTATCGCGCTCCACGAATGTCTATCGTTCTGTGATTTATTATTCTCGATCATAGATTTTCCCCTCACATGATACATTTAATTAATGGAAGAGACGGTATATCCTGAGGTCAGATATGAAAGAGAGAGCCATGTGGTCTGAACGTCTCCCGCACGGCCAAAGCTGTTAATACATTTTATGTTGATTCGATAAAAGGACGAGCAATATATCATTTTTTGCTGATTTTGGTGACCTTTAATAAAACGTCTCTTGGCTCAAAGCTTTTATTGTAATTGGATCCAACTCTTAAGAAAATAGTTTCCGATGGTCTTTATTCCTTGCAGATGTTTGGACCGTGGGACATGTTTATCTTTCTAGCCTGGTGGATTATTTTGGGGTTTCAGGGCTAGAGAAAGAAATTGGCCAATTCAAAAAAAACCCTAAGGCAGCGAGCGGGGTTCCTTCCTTAACCTCTTAACTAATTCAATATGCAAAGCCATCTTCTTGCTAGGGAACATTTTAGCCCCATTGTACTAATTGGGGAAACAGTCGCCCCTATCCAGCATACTGAATTATTGATCAGTGATTACTTTTGTACATTGCTTTGCCGGTTCCTCTGTTATTGAGAAGTAATTGCTGGATGGGGAAATATGTATATTGTGGGGACGTCCAATCCAGCTTGTTTCCAAAAGACACCATGTTAGCAGATTTGTTGTTGTTGCAAATATTGTGTGACTTAGTTTGGCAGGAAAAGTTAATATAAGTGTTTGTTCTGAAGTCCTCTGGAAGGCTCTGTGGAATAGGTGTTGGGCTGTGTTTACTGTTCTGTACTCGGTCACCTTTGGAAAGGTCCTGTACTATAAACACATCTATGCAGTATTATTATTAAGTGGAATGTATTATTGTTTCAGCGGATCCGGGAAAGCACACTAAAACCGATGTCAAGTCTGCAATGTCCCAATGCAATATGGTTACTGCACCTTTTCAGAACCCGTTACATTATATATAGAAAATAATCGGAGCGTGGGTCGGAAAGCACAATTCTGATCAAAACCTAGTGAGATACCCTATGCAGCATATGATATGTCATTCTCACAATAATGTATTACACTGGCGACACACTTTATTCGAGCTCGGCTAGTCCCACGAATTCGGGTATACCCGGGTGTATTGAGGTTTGTGACTGTTTTCTGCCCGAGTGCATTGAGGTATTTTCCAGGCAGGGATTGAAGCATTTTATTCCCGCTGGCTGCAATACTGCACAGTATATATATATACTGCATTACAATTCATGAATTTATGCCATCTGGTAGACACGCGAAGCATTGCAGCCTATTAAATCCTAATCATTATCATTTAACAGATCAGCCGCCCGTCAGCCAGGCATGAACCCAGGCTGGGAAGGCAAACACAACGGGGCTTGTCAGAGGTGAGGAGCGGCGCATTCCAGGTATCTGCCAGGTACATACTGGGTATTTGCTCGAATAAAGTGTGTCGGTGCAGTAATTGTGTGACCTTCAGCACCCAATAAAGGAAAACACGTTGAATTGTACTCTTACAAAAGCGAAATGTTCTAAATACTCACTAATGAAACACAGCGGTGACATGTCTCAAAGGGAATATACCGCCTGCCATATATACCCACGGTCAACAGATATATGAATGTGTTTATGTTCTTTTCTCTGAAAAATGTAGATATAAGAGATTAATGCAATATTCGATAATTACTTCGCAGTGCACCACTGTGGATAATCAGAATTCAGTGGCAGAACGGGGCGGGACTATCACGGTGTTTCTCCCGGAGGCGCATGAGCAGAGGCGGCAGTAACGTCGGCTGCAGCATGTAATCCTTCACGCAATGTATTACCGTAATAACATATGTTGTAGTCAAATGTAATGTATTCTTTCCATAGACGATGAACAGTCAGTATTACCATTCATTGTCCTCTGGTTCAAGGCCAAACCAACAAAAAAATAATAATTACCCTCTTAAATGACTTGAACATTATCTGAGATTGAGTTCATCACAACGCAAAATCAATTGAGAAAGCTAATTGGCCTGGATAAACCTAATCACTCCGTCCATCTATAATACCATCGTTCTTACGCTGCCCTCATCAAAACCATCCACCGGGAATCTGTTTCTGAAGGAGACGTTTAGTGGGAAGTGAGGTTGGCCTGTGCAGCAAATCCCACTATGAGATCTCCCTGTGACAGTGGGAAGGTCACTACGTCCGCATGTGCCTCAGGCCCAACAAATAGATTGTTAGCTCTTGGGGGCAGTGGGAATCATTGTGCCTGTGCAATTCTATGCACCGCAGTGCTTTCATTGTCACAAACTGTATATGAAACCCAATATTATGATGATGAAATGCCCTTTCTGTGGGTTTGACCTCTTGCTATACTGGTATTAACACTAGCACTGTATACATTAAATCAGAACTCTATATGTGCTTGTTGCATACTGTACAATATGTACATTTTATGACGTAACGTTTTCCTGTTTTTTATTTTTTTATCCAGCTTTCTTTGGCAAATACCTTAATGAGTATAACGGTTCCTACATCCCGCCGGGCTGGAAGGAGTGGGTTGGGCTCATTAAAAATTCCCGGTTTTACAACTACACTCTTTGCCGAAATGGAGTTAAGGAAAAACATGGCTTTGACTACGCCAAGGTGAGACGATGGGTTTTGTTGCGGTGACATTTCGCCGTACTTCCGTTTACTTAGTGTGTCTTTTAGTTGTGCAAAACGAATGTATACAGTACATTGAAGGCAAATGTTACGTTAATCAAGAATTCTCTACAGTAACATTGTACAGACACACCGATTGTGTGGGTTTGAGTGAATATATGATTACATCAGACAAGTTTATGAATAATACTTTATCTCTACATAGCAACCACATGCTTGGGATGGTTTTTACGATCTTTACCCAATCTTTGTGAAAAGAATCTTTGCAAACTTGTATATCAAAGTAAGTTCTCGATCCAGCCTTTGTTCCCCTTTGCAGTTTGGTTTAAGTGAAAAGATAATGAAGTGCCTGTGTCCCCGATGGCAGAGTGCTGCATTCTGTGTATACTGTATGTAAGGTTCACCTGCCAAAGCACGCTGCCCATCTCCAGAAAGCAGCCTTCTGCCATTATATACCCTACAGCCCTTTGGCTTTGAATGAACTATAGGGTTTATTTCAACACCAGAAGGGGCGGACGACCTCTTAGTAACCTCAGTATGGCCACAGTGCCTGAAAACCTTCCTGGCGGTGAAGAGGTTAAAATCTTCGGCCCAGCGGCGTTTATTACGCGCACACAACATTATCCCTGCCTTGAGAATGAGAAACTATGGGTCGCTATTGATCCGCGATGTTTAACATTGTGTACAGTAAGCCAACATGTAATGTTTTTATGCAGCATAAATGACATTTCAAATCTACTTGAAGCGCGCTGATCGTTCAGGGATAGAGGGAGTGGGGATGAGGTTTCTTCTGTCCGTGTGACAGTAATGGCAAGTGAAGATAAAATAATTAAGTGGTATTGATTAACTTGTGCTGCCCTACGCCAGTGGGAAGGTCGTTTTCACCATGCAGTGGGAATTTCAGTGTGATCAGCCGATAAAACAGGCTCGCTGCAGGAAAGGAACCCCAACCCCGGTCTAAGCGTCAGGCGCCCCTCAAATTTACTCCGTGGAAAAACCATTTGACCCCATCGAAGAGAGTGGATGATATGGGGATGGAGAGGCGTACAGCCTTCCCGAAACATAGGGTTAAAGCACAAAGTCTGGGGTCCCGGGAACAATGGCTGCGCTGCCGATAGCGCTGTGTGATCCGGGAACGGGTCACCGGGGTTTAGCTAACAATATACCCGCGTATGGTTGTAGGATAGTTGACCCTATATGGTTGAGTAATTATGTCAAATGTTTGTATATTAGATGGTACCCCTTTTCTCCTCCCACCCCCATTTTTTCCTGATAGCATGCCCTCCCCTTTTTTCTTTTTGTATCCAATACAACAAGACCCAATGAAAAAACATTTATACAAAAAATTATATATAGACCAGGGTTTATCTACGAAGGTAGAAAGAGCGGCTCAGCGAGTAAAGGCTGCGACTGTCTGATAACAATGACAGTGTGAATCAGGGGAACCAGGTTCAATTCCCAGTGTCGGCTCCTTGTGACCTTGGGCAAGTCACTTTATCTCCCTGTGCCTCAGGCACCAAAATCATAGATTGTAAGCTCCACGCAGCAGGGACTGTGTCTGTAACATTCCTATGTGCTGCGTACCGCGCGCTGTACTGTAACTGTGACGCGCTGTGTGTCCCGTTGGGAGAAAAGCGCTATATGGAATAAAATTATTATTATTAATATTATTATTACAAAGGGACAGAATCTTGGGATCAAATTAGGACTAAGATCTAAAGTAGATGGGAAATGGGCAGTCTTGCTGTGTCTTGTGTTGGTTTTGGTGTTGCTATTTCTGTAAGTAACGTTTCCGGGGGTCAGTTAGAATCTCCGTCACAGTTTCGCGGTTCCTGTTTCACATTATGCGCTGAAACATCTGGGGATAAACCTGAAATCCTATTATTTTTTTACGCGCCCCCCCCATTTCATTTGATTTTTATTTTAGGACTACCTGACGGATCTCATTACAAATGACAGTATTCGTTTCTTCCGGACGTCCAAGAAAATGTATCCGCACCGACCGGTACTGATGGTGATTAGCCACGCTGCGCCGCATGGCCCCGAAGACGCGGCCCCTCAGTATTCGCAGTTCTTCGCCAACGCCTCACAGCACATGTAAGTAAAGCGCCGTATCGGACGGTTTATTAGGTGATGGGTTTTTATTTTTTAATAAAGTTAAGTTGAAAAGTACATACTTGCCTTATAATCGGGCCCCTCCCCACTTTGTGAGGCAAACAGCAGTTTGATACCCTCTAAGTCAGTCCTCAAGCCCCCCCAACAGGTCAGGTGATGAGGATATCCCTGCTTCAGCACAGGTGGCTCAATCAGTTGCTCAGTCTTTGATTGAGCCACCTGTGCTGAAGCAGGGATATCCTTACAACCTGACCTGTTTGTGGCCCTTGAGTGGAGTTGGCGACCCCAGCAGCTTCAGCAAAGGTGGCTCAATCAGTGGCTCAGTCTTCAACTGTGCTAAATCTGGGATATCCTCAAAACCTGACCTGTTAGAGGGTCTTGAGGACTGGAGTGAAGTACCCATATTCTAAGTGATCAGACTGAGCCCTATTCTTATTTGCGTCCCTTCGTTAGTCTTTTGTCGAGAATCCCATTTATTAATGGTCTTTTCCTGCTGTGGCTACGGTCACAGTGACCATCGCCACCCAACCACAGTGACCATCGCAACCCAACCACAGTGACCATCCCCACCCAACCACAATGACCATCGCCACCCAACCACAATGACCATCGCCACCCAACCACAGTGATCATCACCACCCCGCCACCCTTCTTTTTTTCCCAATATAATTAGACACAACTCATTGAGTGATTTTATTATGGGTAACGCTCCCTCACAATGAACAAACCCATCTGTCCCTCTCCAATTCTATAGTTTCCACAATAAGCCAAGTTGACAAATTGTGTAGTAAAACCAAATTTAGGGGAAATGCCCGCACGTTGATTTTTACCGCAAGAGAAATATCTGCAGACTTTTGAAATAATGCGTTAAGTGCCGGGGGACCAGAGCGCCACCGCCCCTCCTGCACGACGCCATCATGTCGTCGGTCTTCAGCAGCGATTGCATAATCATCAGATCACCGATTACGCGAATGAAAGAGGCATCTTCCGTTCCTCGTTCTTGTAGATCTTGTTCAGCACTTCACAGGGCTAAACACCATCTCCACTATTGCAAACAAGCCCCAGACGTGGCAGATCGCCTGTCGTGGTACCTATGTGACGGGGCCCCAAAGGGTGACATGCGCAAAGGTTCAACAACTGCCGAATAGTTTCCACATTTCTAATAAGGGGTGACCTTGTAAGTTTGAACATCTCTTATAAGGAGTGACCTTGTATTAGCACTTAAGGAAAATATGTATGTGAGATGTTACCTACCTTACTACAATACTTGTTTAATGTTCAGAGCAATGTTGAAGGTAGGTAGCAACACAAAATATCATCTAACTAGGTCTAATAATCATTTGAAAGATATATATGCACCTCACATGCTACATATATTCAGTACACCTTTTAATATTGGGATAACATGATGTAGCTAATAGCGCTAATAGTATACATTTTGGGCTATTCTGAGCATATCACAGTGACTCGTAACATCGCTGTATTTTAGTAGATATACTGTACATTGCAGTAGTTGTATTATTTTGTACTACTGGATCTCAGCCAAGCAAGCTGTATAATATGGGCCTTCTGCGCTCGTGGAACGAGACTCTTTCAGAACTATGGCCAGCTCCTCATGTACCGTCTGTGACGCTCATTGGTTTGAATGCCGCTGAAATCTTCTCCAGTTTGGTGTGTCTTGGGTAGCACAAGTAGCACAGTAAGATGTTCGCCGGTACTGTATTATCAAAGACTGCATGGCATACGCTGACTAATAATATAGTCCCAAACTTGCGATGTGTAAGTTGTATCAGTTTTTAGACCTTCACCTATATAGTATATTGTGTAGGTGTAGGATATGTCATGGCTAGGCACTTTACAGCTCATTTAAGTGAATGGACCCTAAGATGCCTTATAGATTAGCACCGCTTAGTAAATATGTGTTTCATTCTCTATCTAATGCAGGAATAGGTGCACTCACAATAACACACGCGACACTGCCACAGGTGCTCTGTAAACCACAATGTGTGGAAGTCTGCAAGAACAAACGGGAGCAAACGAGGCACTCCGGGGGTAGAAATCCAAGTGGAGGTTTATTCAGGGAATTAATGGGATTTTACCTCTCTAGTTTGTTTCCTGCTCATTATTATTATTTTTAAATAATACCACAACCTACATTCCTATGGCTGCCAAACCACATCTCACTTATAAACCTTCTTTGACGACACCATTTGTAGGCTGCATGGAAAAGGGCTGTATTGGGCGTGGTGGGAAGGAGCAAGTTGGAACAAGCTGCAGGATTTGCCATGTGAATACTCTACGGCAGGCTTTCCAGCCTCTTTTTAAAATAAAAATGTACTTAAAATACAAATACATCTTGTAAATAAAATAGAAATAAAGGTGGAGAACGAGCGGCTCAGTGAGTAAAGACACTGACTGACACTGAGGTTGCTGCAGCGGAGTCGGGTTCAATTCCCGGTGTCGGCTCCTTGTGACCTTGGGCAAGTCACTTTATCTCCCTGTGCCTCAAGCACCAAAAACATAGATTGTAAGCTCTGCGGGACAGGGACTGTGTCTGTAAAATGTCTCTGTAACGCGCTGCGTACAATTAGCAGCGCTATACAAGAACATGCTATTATTATTATTATTATAGGTGGGAATCTACTTTAAAGGGTATCACATTGTGTTGGGGGTACATCATTTTTGTAATGATAATTTTTTAACATAGGCTTGAAGCCGGGGGTCTCTGGACCTGAACCTCATTAGTCACAGCTCCGGGGACCCCTGCTTCCTGAGATACAGACCTCCGTAGGGGGCGCCGGCAGCCGCTCTGCAATGGGCTAACAGGAAGCCATGACATCATCCGGTCACGGCGTCCTATTGGTCCACGTGACGTGGGAGCTTTAAACTTGCAGGAGCTACTAGCACCCCCTACGGGGGAGGCCTGTATCTCCCTGGAGCTGAAATGAATGGGGTTCAGCTCTGGAGACCCCCGCTTGAATTCTATGTTAAAAAACAATGATTAAAAGCCCATGAATTGCCCCTTTAAGACACACAGAGAGAGACTGCTTCTCGGCGGAACTTCTCTGCGCAGCTCTTACAGACGCGTGCCTGGCGTGGTAGGATTGACGCTGCAGTGGTCCCATTCACGTGGCACAGAGTACAGTAAATATTGCTACGTCTGTAGGTCCTGTTTAGAGGTAAATGAACCTTTTAGCCCTCCACCCCCCCCCCCCCCCCGCTGTACAGGTGTCGCTGACACAGACGTAGAAAGGACCGGCAGGTTTACAATAGCGTTAAATGAAATGAAATGTTTAGTTAAAGTGAATGAACCTGAAGAAGGAATATATTTACAGGGAAGTAATTGTGCTTGAACACTGTAACTAAAATCAATACTCATGGGAGCATAAAAAAAGAGATGATATACTTTCTCATCGCAGTAGGGAAGTAACTATGTGTGTACCAGTGATGGGCACCGTGTGAATGTGTTGTTCTGTGCGTTACATAAGTCAGGGGTTCTCAACTCCCAGTCCTCAAGGCGCCCCAACAGGTCAGGTTTTAAGGATATCCCTGCTTCAGCACAGGTGGCTCAATTAGTGGCTCAGACTTCGAATGCGCCTCTGCTTGAGCCACCTGTGCTGAAGATGGGGTAACCTTAAAACCTGACCTGTTGGGGGCGTTTTGAGGACAGGAGTCGAGCCCCCCTGACATACTGTAAGTGTTAGAGATGTACGATTACCAGGGTGCCGACACGTTAGTCTCTTTTTGGACAGGCATATTACAATTATCTAATGGTGGCTACAACTTGAGCTAATTGATCAAAAGGAATTTATAGCGTCGTATTTTCAAAAACGAATAAAGCAAAGAGGAATGACTTGGGGGTCCGCCGGGGGACTGCTAATGCGGAGTTCTTACAGGGGCCGCCTTATAAAGCCATGCGTTGCTAACACGGACCACGTTAAATGAACCTCAGGAAAACCTTTTAGTACTAGTTATTGTAGTGGGCTTAGTCCAGCTATAGCGCAATAGGACGTCGCGCCGGGTGACGTCACGGCTTCCTATCGGCCCGCAGAGCGCGGGAGATTTGAAAAGTAGCCATATAGTGAACCCTGGAGAGGCTACCGGCACCCACTACGAAGGTCTGTATCTCCGGGAGCAGGGGGTCCCCAGAGATGAAATTAATGGGGTTCAGCTCCCGAGACGCCCTGCTTTAGGATGGCAAAGCCTATTGCATGGGGGAAAACTTGTGAAATGTATCCCCTACAATGAAAACGTGGAAGCTGCCTTCCCCTTGCTTGCAAAGATTTAAGCTCTGTGGGTTGGCATTTCCCATGCAAGAAAAGGATACTTGACAGCAAACAAGGGTCAAAGAGCTTATTTTATGTACATCTCGGGATTTTCTCTGAGCAGCATAGTGTATCTCTGCCTCAGACCCGCTGGGTTCCAGTGACACAACTCTGCCCACTCTTTTGATGCACTCAGTACGCTATATTATTTCTCCAATATCTTCTCCCCTAACTGTTCTAAAACCACTCCCCAAATCCCTAACTGACCCAAGTAGTATCGCCATAATGACACCCTAGTGACAGTCAAAAAAAAAAACGTAGAGTCGCGTTGGATAGTGAAAGCGTCGTAAAGCGAGTCCCACGTTAATCGGTGGCGGCGAGCGGCAGATAAGGCATTCCGGCCTCGGAAAACGACCCCATAGGATTGCATTGTGATGCGTCGGATATGCCGCCTGTTGTAAAGTGGAACGACGGCCAGCGAGGACCGCCTGCGTTATGTTCTCAGCGCTAGCGAACACACCAAGGGCAAGACCTCAATCTTCTAGATTAATTCCTATATTTCTGAGCACTAACTATATTTATTAATAATAAAAGCTTCTGCCGGGCCTGGTACACAAAGATATCAACATACAAACACACGGTAAAAGTTGCCGGTGTGTGCATACAAACTTTGTTTAAACACGAGTCCGTCAAAACTCTGGCAACCTTTCCTTCGCAGATTGTAACGGCGCATTGTTTGGAAGTAGAGTTTCCGTTGTCATTGAAGACAGTTGGAGGCTTAAACAGGACGGGAGTGTTTCATAGAGATTAGACAATAGACTAAAAGAGGATTGTTGAAGGATTGAGATGTAGCTATTGTGATGCAACAACACAGACGATCTTGTTCCGCGGGTGAATTATAGCAGAGCTAGAGATCTTGAGATAAGTGGATATGGTTTGTATTATTTGAAACGGAGATTAACGGCTGTAACAGTCTGATCGGCAGCGACATCCCGGCTTTCGGGCTCTCTGACACAACATTTCCTTTCTTCCCCATGGTCACAATCCACTTGAAGATCACACAGAAGAGAGCTATCACAGCACAGAAGAGTTGGCAAAAAACAGAGTAGACTTTTAACAAGGGAAGAGGCGTGCGTTAATGACATCGTGTCTCCCATCGACAATCAAGTGGTGACGCGTTAGAAAGTGAGAAATAACATTTCTGCATACACTACAGTATATCAGGAGCGGCCAACTCCAGTCCTCAAGGCCCGCCAATGGGTGAGGTTTTAAGGATATCCCTGCTTCAGCTCAGGTGGTTCAATCAGTCCCTGCTTCAGCACAGGTGGCTCAGTCAGTCCCTGCTTCAGCACAAGTGGCTCAATAAGTGGCTCGGTCTTCGACTGAGCCACTGATTGAGCCGCCTGTGCTGACGCAGGGGTTTCCTTAAAACCTGACCTGTTGGTGGCCCTCAAGAACTGGAGTTGGCCGATATACTGAGGTAAACACTCGAAGGCAAACTATATGGTGGACATATAAACTGGCTCCCCTGTCTGTTCGGCGTTCTAGAAAACGCCTTTTTCTTTTATACAAGTCAGCGCTTTACATACAAAATATATATATATATATATATATATATATATATATATATATATATATATATATATACTTAGTTAAGTTATGGTGGGTAAAAAAAGTGGCAAAAACCCTCCACAGTAAAGCATATACTGTAGCAAATGGAAATATTACTGTAAGGTCGAAACGGCTGTCTGTGAGTGGGTTTTCTGGCTATGCATCTTAACCCTGACTGTGCTCAAAGCTGTGACCATGCAGCAAGCTTAAGCTTATAGGGGACCATGTTGAATGGTTTTGAAGCAAAAGGTGGCAGTGTATGCTCATTTGCTTGTCATTTCCCAGAATCCCTTGCTGCAGTGGAAGTACTGTGTGCTGGGTGATAATGGTGAAAGGCGGGGTTGCAGGCCTGTCTTAGACATGCAAATGAGCATACAGTAATATTTCCATTTTATAATATATATATATATATATACACACAACTTAACAGAAAAGGCTGAGGCTCCATCTGGGAGAAGACGACAGACAGCGCTGAACATGACACACGGCCTTCAGAAGCCGCCAGCCTTTTTAACATGTATTTATTTGGCTGCGGGGACCTGCTCTGCATATTCCGTTTGTTTCCTCTCTGTAAAGTACAATAGCCTCGTAGTTGCAGCGCTTGGAAGTATAGCGCCGCGTTGGACCATGTTGAATTAATTTGGCTAGTATTTTGACATCTTTTGATGCCTGGGCGGTTTTTCTATTGTCTTCATTTTCGCCGGGGACTCTGGTTTCTGCGCCCTCGGTGATCACGTCCAAGACTTAACCCGATCAGTGCCGGAGTTAACTCCCCCACAGGAGCGAACGCCGCCTAGAAAATGAACAACAAGCCACGGCGTACAGCGTGTGTCATAAGGCCAGGGCGACGCGCTTCATGGCGTGCGCTGTGGGTAAATAGGCCACTGAAGAGGTTAAATGAGATTTATGACTGCGTGTCATTAATTCCAGCTTTTACATAATGGCTTTTGTAGTGTTTACAGTTTGTGTCTAATGTCTGTTGGTAATTATATTATTTGCCAAACCTTAAAGGGACAATCAAAGAGGCCATTTTCTGGGCGTTTTTATTTTTAACATAGGTGTGAAGCAGGGGGTATTTGGAGCTGAACCCCATTAATTTCAGCTCCGGGGACCCCCTGCTTTCGGAGATACTTACCTCCATAGGGGGTGCCGAAGCCGCCCCGCTCGGCTATCAGTTATCACATAACGGCGGAGTTTCAATGCTCCCGCGCCCTGCCGGCCAATAGGAAGCCGCGACGTCATCAGGTTCCGCTTCCTATTGTCCCACGTGACGCGGGAGCTTTAAACTTTGCTGAGACACCGGCGCCCTCTATGGAGGTCAGTATCTCGGGAAGCAGGGGGTCCCCGCAGCTGGAAATTAACGGGGTTCAGCTCCGGAGACCCCCTGCTTCAATCCTATATAAAAAAATAAGAAAATACAAAACCCGGCTTGGATTGCTCTGTTAAAGGCATGTTCTTAGTTTGCAACGTAATTATGACGCCTCGTTAGACAATCGGATACGCGGCAGTAGGTGATAGGCCTGGCTTCGTGTTCCGGGACAATGCATTTATTTTTCTTAAGATGCAAAGTAAAACCGTTACTTTTAAGGGGGTTCAATCTTCCAATTGCACGAATACGTTTAATATTTTTAGACCTGCTTCTTTCAACTCGGCCAAATCGTCAAGTCACAATCCATATTTTTTTTTAAATCAATACATGATCAATACATGATTTGTAAGCAATAATAATGAAAAAGAATGGTAACATTGTTTTCCCACTTTTAGCACCCCCAGTTACAACTACGCACCAAACCCCGATAAACATTGGATAATGAGATACACTGGCCCCATGAAACCCATCCATATGGAATTCACCAACATGCTGCAGCGGAGACGCCTCCAGACACTCATGTCCGTGGACAATTCAATGGAAATGGTAAGTGGTAGAAAAAAGACCTCTCCCCAAATCTATTGTAACAATGTTAGAATAAATATTGAACATTACTTGACAAAAGTAATCGCACTTCAAGAGTTTACAGTCTTAATTTAATAACATATTCCTAAGTAACGGGGATTTCACAGAAAGTGTAAGATTGGCAATACATTTTATTCCACAAAGTTATTAGCATGCAATCCCAGGGGCAATTAATGTATGCCGTATTAATCTGCAATATGCACAATGTGCTGTTCTTAATTAATAAAAGCAATGCATTTCACAACTCCTAAATCTATCCAAGTACACTTGGGGTATAATGATGTATCGATAATGATCTGAAATACTGATGTTTTTCAAAAGAGCGATTTCCATCTGTTTAATCCCATATTTAACATACCTGAACATTGACATATTTTTATCAAGGCCACTTCTACGCAAACCCAGGGCGTTTTTTTATCCTGCGCCTATGTATCAGTGTTTGGCTTCAATTTTTCCCCATATGCTCCAGGTTGGGGAGAGTCAGTAGGAAGAGTTGGGGGAGTTACATGGGGCACGGATTATAATGAGATGTATCACATTCTGCGTCTCTGCCCCAGCTTGCACCTTGGGGAGAGTCAGTAGGAGGAGTTGGGGAGGAGTTACATAGTGCACAGATTATAATGAGATGTATCACATTCTGCGTCTCTGCCCCAGCATGCACCTTGGGGAGAGTCAGTAGGGGGAGTTGGGGGGAATTACATGGGGTACAGATTATAATGAGATGTATCACATTGTGTGTCTCTGTCCCAGTTTGCACCTTGGGGAGAGTCAGTAGGAGGAGTTGTGGGGGAGTTACATGGGGCACAGATTATAATGAGATGTATCACATTCTGCATCACTCTGTCCCAGCTTGCACCTTGGGGAGAGTCAGTAGGGGGAGTTGGGGGGAATTACATGGGGTACAGATTATAATGAGATGTATCACATTGTGTGTCTCTGCCCCAGTTTGCACCTTGGGGAGAGTCAGTAGGAGGAGTTGGGGGGAGTTACATGGGGCACAGATTATAATGAGATGTATCACATTCTGCGTCTCTGCACTGTTCTATTTTCCTTTTTATTTGCCCCACAAAGCCCGTTATCTGCAGTGGTGCTTGTCTAATACGTTGCATCAGACGTAAGAAACTGCGCCACAAAACTGAGCTGTGCGTCAAACTCTTTTCCCTACGTTAATGCTATAATGCATTTCTCAGCACACGTGTGCTTTAACCCATGTGCATGTCATGTTTTCAGATTTATAACATGTTAGTGGAAACTGGAGAACTGGACAACACGTACATCATATACACGGCTGACCATGGATACCACATCGGGCAGTTCGGGCTGGTGAAAGGGAAGTCCATGCCGTACGAGTTTGACATCAGAGTTCCCTTCTATGTCCGAGGACCCAACGTGGAGGCCGGCGCTTTGTACGTGTTACTGGTACAGCCATCCGTACACTAAAGATTTCATATAGCACAAGAGGGATGGGACGAATGCCACCTCATATGGGTGTTCAAATAATAAAGGCCAAAGGCCAA
Organism: Ascaphus truei; assembly: GCF_040206685.1. Lineage (NCBI taxonomy): Eukaryota > Metazoa > Chordata > Amphibia > Anura > Ascaphidae > Ascaphus > Ascaphus truei. Next base: position 345,276 of record NW_027455805.1, read on the forward strand.
AGGACAGGGGCGGCCATCTCCACTCCTCAGGGCCCACCAACAGGCCAAGTTTTCATATTGTCCCTGCTTCAGCACAGGTGGCTCAGTCGAAGTCTACCTGCCTGAGCCACTGATAAGGCTACCTGCGCTGCAGCAGGGATATAGCCTTATATAACCTTAAAACCGCACAATCAGTGGCTCCGTGATATACATAAATACAGGTATACACACATCTTACTCCCTTTGGCATCAGAACTTCTACAAAGCGCTAACCAATATATGGCACTCAGTTCTCAAAAACAGATTTGTGTCGATCTGATATGAAATCACCAATGCCCAAGAACCTCAGATGAGTGAGATCGAGGATAGCTGAATGGGTGGGATTGTGTGGAGTAGTATAGTAGTATTGTTTGGTTCACAACTCTAACTCCCCAGAATGACTTGTTGTGAAGTAAGAAGATTAACTCGATCATTCTTCCAAGATCATGTCCATTAATCTAGGGACCAATCCCCTTCTTACAGAACAGTGGTTGGGAAGGATTGAGAATGACCAAGCTAATTCCATGACTGTTTGGCCATTTCATTTTAAATAAACTGTTATATCATACGTTTATGTTGACATCTATATGGAAGTTTTGTTTGCAAACTGCACCTTTTTTTTTATTGTGATATATTTCGGTAAATAAAGTTTAATTTCATTTTCATTCATATCGTGTTAGGAATCCTCACATTGTCCTTAATATTGACCTGGCCCCCACCATGTTGGACATCGCCGGCCTGGACATTCCACCAGAAATGGATGGGAAATCGATTCTAAAACTCCTGGACACAGAACGACCTGTGAATAGGTAACTCGACACCGGGACTTCTATCTAGGTCAGTGGTCCCAGCTCCAGGTCCCAAATCGAGAACCCCTAACAGGCCATGTTTAAGGACATCCTTTCTTGAACACAGGTAGTGAGCCACCTGTGCTTATGTGAGGACAACCTTAGAAACTGGACTATTAGGGGTCCGTGAGGATTGGAATTGGGGACCACTGATCATGGGGCGGGATGGAGGAAGGATTGCGTTATAGAGCAGGGCATACTTGCGGGGGGGTTAGTGCTGTAATGTTGACTACACTTTTTACTTGAAGCCCATTCAATGATTGATTGAAATATTCTGGATAACCCGCCCATGACTGCTTATTTCAAACGGAAAAGTAGGGAAGCGAAACTATCCCTGCCAATGTCACTTCATAATGACTGCACTTACTGCCCAATGATGGAAGGTGGGGCAAATGATTTAGCTAGAGACAACGTAGAGCAGGGGTGGGCTACTCCAGTCGTCAACGGTCAACAACTGGTCAGATTTTCAGGATATCCCTGCTTCAGCACAGGTGGTGCAGTCTTCAACTGAGCCTCCTGTGAAGCAGGGCTATCCTTAAAACCTAACCTTTTGGTTGCCCTTGAGGACTGGAGTTGGCCTTCCTGACGTAGGGTGTAGTGAAGGTGGCAATAAACATTAAATACGATGTCAGAATAGTGTTTTCCTTCAATTATGGCCAACTCCTTTTATGGAGACTTGTAAATCCTAACTTCATGTTGGTAAGGAGCAATACCAATTCAATGACCCCCTACAAATGAACCCCAAGCCCCGAACATCACATGTTCTCACTGACCTCCATACACATACACACCTCCCCTTAGACATTCATGTTGTTCCATATCACCTGCTAATACCCCAAATGAGCGTTTTACCAGGGCAGTAACACAGGGAAGATATACACTGCTGGCGACCCGCGTATTGAGTTATCTCAGCGGTTAAAAAATCTGGGAAAGCTGAAACGGATCGTACATGTGGGCGTGTAAGTGAAGAATTAAACTGACCAATGACAATATGTGAGTTGAAGGATTTCTGGGGCTTGTAGTCCCATTATCTATTGTAGCATGATATGGTATCAGAAGCAGGACTACAATTCCCATTATCCCATGCATGGAATCGGTGCATGGCGCTACTTCCTTGATCTGGCAGAGGATAATGGGGGCATCCGTACAGATCCAGCAACTGGAAGCCTCTGCTCCAGACATCAGACTGCCGGTGATTTGCATTTTCAGAGCACAGCTATGCCAGCTTTTGCTGGAAGCCAAGCAGCGGTGCATACAAAGCCTGTTCTGTTATAACCATGGCAATATATCTCCTATAACTTTGGTTGACTGAATATTTTTCCCATCAAAACAAGTAGAATGAATTCCCTTCATGCCTGGCAGTCTTGCAGTGTTAAATGACATAAGTGGGTTCTTGGGATGGCACATTATACAGACGAGCATATATTAACGAGCTGAAAAAATGCAATCCTCTACTGTGGAAATTTCTTCACCTTTCCGCTGAATTATCATCGCTACAGGGCGGCCTGGGGTGATTTTGCAGTGAAAGGGTTAAAACAAGATTACAAAAAATACACAGTAGTAAAATGGTAGTTTCAGCATGTACTGTATGTCTCTAAACACAAACACAGATTATGCTCTTAATTCCAATTGAATTTATATTTCATTCGTGGCTTCCCAGATGCCCATTATAGGATTTACTTGTTCAGTTATCTATCCAACGCTTATATAAAAATAAAGATATCAATATCTATATGATATCCAGTATCTACATCTGCAGGTATTAGCTCCAGCTTTGTTAGATTACTGGGCTTTGCTGCACAGAGCTGGGGATTGCTGCCAGTTCAGTATCCGGCACTGGGTTTGGCTTACAGTACCTGCAGTATTACAGTACCTGCAGTATTACAGTACCTGCAGTATTACAGTACCTGCAGTATTACAGTACCTGCAGTATTACCTGCGGTCTTTTTCTCCCCTTTGAATGGTAACTTCCAGTCCTGCCGCGGTCCCACCTCCTCCGCACACTTGGTTACGGTTTGGATGATAAATGACAATATATAGCTGCATATTACCATTCTTACAATGGGAGGAACCGGAGAGAGAGATTACATGACAAGTTCCCAGATATGGGAAAAGTATACGGGGAACTATATGTAACAAAACGATGTTCCGATACCATCATCCCAGAGTGAAGCTGAATATAGCAGCACCAGGCCCAGGTCCGGCATTATATTTGTATTGTTATTGGCTGACGGATTATGGTGAATCAACTGGCCAATGCCAGTCCTCAAGAGCCACCAACAGGTCAGGTTTTCAGGACATCCCTGCTTCAGCACAGGTGGCTCAATCAGTGGCTCAGTCGAAGTTTGAGCCACCTGTGCTGAAGCAGGGATATATCCTTAGCTGTTGATGGCCCTTGAGGACTGGAGTTGGCCACTCCTGATATACTGTATATTAGTATGTAGTAGCCGAACATACACGGTTTAATTTTTATAAATTTCCACTATGAAACCCCCTTGCCTGTTTGTGAGATACATTTGTGAAACAGAACATTTTAGGGGCCACCATTGTGAATATTCCCATGTAACTTTATATATGAATAGGAACATAGTAATATATATATATTGTACGATTGGTTGTTTTGCTGTTACGTTGTCGCGCTGCAATTAAAAAGGCCGAATCGCAACATCAAAATATCCTACGGAACCAGGTTGTAACCGTTACAATGTCCACACATGCGTCCGTAGCGGCCGCAATCGCAGTAACACTGCGGCGCTAGCGATATTCTTGTGCTGTGTCTCGGAGAGGGGGCTACAAGCCCCGGGAAACACCCATTGTATCAGGATAGAAAAGGGGCATTTGGGGGCTGCCAGCTGGGGTTTAACGGCCGATGTTTTGAATGTCTTTTAACCAAGGTTCCACGTCCAGAAGAAAATGAAACTTTGGCGGGACTCGTTCCTGGTGGAGAGAGGGTAAGAAACTTTTTTCCCTCTTTCAGAATAGTTGTTTGCGCGTTTCTATCTCTTTGCCGGGACTGCGAGCGGCGCAATGTGTGGGGCGTAGCAGCTTTCAGCAAAGGGAAGACATCTTTGCCACATATTTATCCGCGGGCCGTATAACTTCTAGCACATTGGGGACAGAGTTTAAATCTGCGATCCACATGGCTCATGTTATATATATATATAATATATATAATATATATATAAATATATATATATATATATGTCATTGGGGGTTCATATAAGGTTAAAAAACAAACACTTGTTTTTTATCGGGTATTCCTACTCTAAATAGTCAATGACGTCACTTATCAAGGTCTTATCTGCTTGTCCATGTATGAACAGCTATGTCATCCTCCATCATTTAAGCAAAGAAGGTCATGTACATACATATTTCCTGGGTGAGTATGGAGATGTATGTATGTGTATATATATATATGTATGTATATGTGTGTGTATATATATATATATGAATATATATATATATATATATATATATATATATGAATATGTTTTCAGGCGGCCCTTGCTGAGATAAGCTGCTTGATGCGAGGAATAGGTTATCTCCGAAACATGTCCTAAAAATGGGTTCCGTTCCAAATAAACAATGTATTTACCTCTCAAAGGGCTTACTTTGCACATCTGGACCATCGCCTCCAGCTGTACGTGTGTACCAAGTACTGCACCTGTGTGATGTTCCTATCCACAATAAAGACTAGCTACTGTTCCTTCAGCTAATTGGAACAGCACATAATTAATGATATTTGCTGCATGTTAAACAAAAAGTAAATTGGATAGATGAGGGATCTCACTACAGCTGCCATTTAGTACACACGTTTATATAAACACGCACACAATAATATAATTCAAACATGATATGTTAAATGTTGGCGGCTCCTCTACTTGACACTGACAATGCCTTAAGGCATTGACCGAGGCCACAGACCGCGCGGGCGACAGCAGGAGGAGGCGCGCGCTGCGCGAGGAATCAGTTGGAAATGATTTCTCAGCGTGATGGGGCAGGTCACGTGAACGGTTTGTCCAATGAGGGCGAACCAGCTCAGTGACATCACTGACACTCCCCTCCCGAACGCGCGTCTAGCATGGCCGAAAAACGCACCCGCTTCACACGGGTGACGTCACGGACGATCACGCCTCCGCGCGGGCGAAGGCAGCATGGCCGGGCCTATAACTTCCCCTATTTCCCCAAATCGCTCACCGGTGCAAGTGCAGCAGCGCTGGAGAGAAGCGCTTCGATACGTTGATGCAGAGTCCAGATGATACAGGTTACAGCTGTATTTGCAGCAATGCTTCAGCTGCCACTCAATACATATTCCCCAAAGTATTAATTTAATAGTGATGAAAGGCTTACAATGAGCGGAACGCCCTTCATTTCCTCCCGGGGGAGCTCGCCCCTGGATTAAGACGTCGTGCTGTATATATTAGGGGCCGATTTAACGTGCAGCCTGTGTGTACGTACGACCTGAATGTAGGAGAGAAAGACAACGCAGTGAAAACAAGTGGCTTTTTTATGCAACTGCTGGAGTATTTTGCAATATGCACATTCAATGTCCAATTTTGCAACATAACTACAAAAAAATGCATTGTGCACCTTTTTGTTATTTATTGAGAGAGAGAGAAATTAGTATTCTGCCAGTATGCTGTATTCCATCCTAAGTGGAATGAAGGTCGTGCCAAAAAGGGTCGAGAAAGGCAGTATTACTGCCGAAACGTTGGATTCCTTGGCACATGAAACCCCGTTTCATTTGATGATTGAGACCGTGAGCCTGATTCTTCTTCTTCACTGTATTTCATCCTAAGTCATATAAAGAACATTTTTTTTCAACAGTTATGACCACGTAAGCCATATAAATAAATTAGAAAAAAAATCCTTCATATGTTTAACAGCTTGATAATAAGAGTAATAGTTGTTTAATTACATATAGGGGAAAAAACTCTTGTATGTGACACTGGGATAACACACTCATCTGTGTTCTTGTTATATAGAACGAGGAACAGTTGCAGCGCTTTGCGAGACAGTTCTGAATCCCATTGGACTGCAATCTGTTGAAGGTCATTCCAATGGCAGAGAGGCTACCCCTCCGTTCTTGCAATGTCCGATACTAACCGTGTCATTAACGGCATAAAAGCCTATTTTCTGGGTAATCGGGTTTGTGTTTGTGTCAGACGGTCTTCTATTATAACTGTAATTTTTTTATGTTTGGTGCTTTTAGCCGTATACTTTAGCTAAGCGATATTGTTATATTGTTAAACAGTGCTGGACTCTGTGTAAAAATAAAAGTATTACTCGTTTCTATTTCTAGCAACGACCTTACCCTTCTCCATTTCTCTACAATGCAGCCTGTGAAAGGGTTAAAACCATATTTAATAAAATTACCATAATATTTAAAAAATAAATAAATATTATTTTACCTTTTTGAGCTACAAAGTAGCGGAAGTATCAAAATTAATTAGAACCACGGCTACAATAGCCACAGCAAACGATGGCACGTGGCCACTGATTTTAAAGGGGAAATCAACGACCAAAGCGTACTAACGGCAGTGCCACGGTTAAGGGGTTACATTGGGGTGATCTGTGCATGGTTACCGCAATCTGACCCCTAAAAGTAGTTTTTTGTTTCTAACCATGCGAGTGAAGATATGTCTGACATCAGTGAGTTTTCCCCGGCAAAGAACCCCGCGCCTTTCTTATCTTCATTGGGGTCTCTGGTAAGGACGCGGTGGGCTACGGGTCACGCCCGTTCTTATCTTCATTGGGGTCTCTGGTAAGGACGCGGTGGGCCTCGGGTCACATCACAACTTGGCTGACAAACACTTCTTCATTCAGTAGAAATGCCATTTGCAACTCATTTACAAACCTACGAAAGCAGCCAAATATTTGCTATGAACATGGCTACATTTGTTTAAGGAAGCCAATTAGAGCGTTAAATTCCGTGCAAAACGTTATTTACTGGCAGCGTTGTATTGCACCATGAAGGTAAGCCTGCCGCCAGCGCTTGTGTTTATTTTGAGGCGTTGGATTTAACACTTCGAGCTGCACCTGCCTTTGGAGTCGCCTCCGTATTAAACGGAAACGCTTCGCTTTGGGGGTTTTCATTTCAACCACAGGGAAGGAAACATTAATGGCAGCTGAATCATTTCTGGCGATTCAATAAATAAATGGGAAAGGCGTGAGATTGCTCCCTTATTTATTAACTCTCTGGGTGCCCCTTTAATAATAATAATAATAATAATAATAACTTTATTTCATATAGCACTTTCCTCCCAACGGGACACACAGTGCGTCACAATTACAGCACAGCGCGCGGTACGCAGCACATAGGAATGTTACAGACACAATCCCTGCCCAGGTGAGCTTACAATCTATGTTTGGTGCCTGGGGCACAGGGAGATAAAGTGACTTGCCCGAGGTCACAAGGAGCTGACACCGGGAATTGAGCCAGGCTCCCCTGCTTCACACTCAGTGTCCCGGTTATCAGAGTGAGTGTCTCTCACTGAGCCGCTCCGTCACTGCTGGGACCAGATTCTGTGAATATTTCCGGGGGCCCTTCAGGGCGGAGGGGATCCTCATGCTTTGGTTCATATTCGAAGAATGCTGCTTTTACCGCCGTGTTACCCGCAATTTTTTTACATTTATTTTGTTTTATCCCTCTTGAACTGGGGGGATTCCCCAGAGTTGATCTGTGGTCCCCTGACCTCCGGGAACCGTCCCAGATCCCGCAATATTTGTAGATTTGTTTTTTATGTGCCGGTTTCGGCGCCAGAAAAACCTATAAAATACAGTATGGCGGCGGAGGGAGCGCCAGTAGAAAGTCACGCGTCCGCTCCCTCTCGAGGGCGGTACACTTTTCAGGTGATCCCCTGGGTACAGAGTCAGCAGCATTAAATCTTATTCCATCTTGCGCGGAGGGTCGCATATGTGATAACGGCGCGCTGGTAAATATCCGCGTCCTCATGTTGGCGTATCTTGCTCTGTACAATCTTCTAATCGCCGTTGTGTTGGTTTTTCTTTTGCTCCTGTTCTGTAGCAAACTGCTGCATAAAAGGGGGGATGAAAAGGTGGACGCGCAAGAGGAGAACTTTCTGCCGAAATATCAGCGTGTCAAAGACTTGTGCCAGAGGGAGGAGTACCAGACGGCTTGCGAGCAGCTTGGGCAGGTACGACCGCGCTACGCAACAGCGGGATCCGTGTCTAGGGTTACACATGAACATTCGGATAAGTCGATGCGAAGCGCGTCGGTTTTAGGGTGCACCCCGTTGGGTCAGTCGGTCACATGACCAGGTGACTAGTATATTTAAGGCAACTTTGCCCCCAAAATTGCCGATAATTATAAAGTTTTTTTTTGTCGTCACATTGTTTTAAAAAAATCTCAGAAAACAGCAACATTTAAATTTTTGATTTCGAGTGAAAATACTTGCGCCCTGAAACAGGACAGGTTTGCGCCTCTCTAGTTATGGGGCTATTTAAGGAGAAGGATTTTCTTGCAGTATTATAATGGGACATGCGGTGGCACCTGAGCTGCCACGGTTTTCCTTTCTCTGAGACAGTTAAAGGGCCACGCGTGAGCTGGTATTAACCTCCGCGCCGGAAAGATCGGCGTTTAATGAAAGAAACGCCAACAGGTTTTGTACATTGAACCCCCTCGCGAACTGATGCAAGAGATCATTCTCGTCCCCTGTAAGAACCCCCCATTCTCAGCCCCTGTAAGAACCCCCCATTCTCGTCCCCTGTAAGAACCCCCCATTCTCAGCCCCTGTAAGAACCCCCCATTCTCGTCCCCTGTAAGAACCCCCCATTCTCAGCCCCTGTAAGAACCCCCCATTCTCGGCCCCTGTAAGAAACCCCCATTCTTGGCCCCTTTAAGAAACCCTTATTCTCGTCCCCTGTAAGAACCCCCCATTCTCGTCCCCTGTAAGAACCCCCCATTCTCGTCCTCTGTAAGAAGCCCCCCATTCTCGGCCCCTGTAAGAACCCCCCATTCTCGGCCCCTGTGTAGGAACCCCCCATTCTCGGCCCCTGTAAGAACCCCCATTTCTCAGCCCCTGTAAGAACCACCCCATTTGCTGCCCCTGTAAGAACCCCCCATTCTTGGCCCCTGTAAGAACCCCTCGTTCTGGTCCCCTGTAAGAACCCCCCATTCTCGGCCCCTGTAAGAACCCCCCATTCTTGGCCCCTGTAAGAACCCCCCCATTCTCGGCCCCTGTAAGAACCCCCCAATTCTCGGCCCCTGTAAGAACCCCCCATTCTCTGCCCCTGTAAGAACCCCTCATTCTTGGCCCCTGTAAGAACCCCCCATTCTCGGCCCCTGTAAGAACCCCCCAATTCTCGGCCCCTGTAAGAACCCCCCCCCCCACTCTCGTCCCCTGTAAGAACCCCCCACTCTCGTCCCCTGTAAGAACCCCCCGTTCTTGTTCCTGTAAGAACCCCCCCATTCTAGTTTCCTGTAAGAACCCCCCATTCTCGTGCCCTGTAAGAACCCCCCTTTCTCGTCCTCTGTAAACGAACGAACGGCATCATCTTGGCACACATTTCCCTTACACACAGAGCAGTTCATGAGGGAGAAAAAGCAATCGATAAAACACGTAACTTTTGACTCCTAAAGATGTGTTTTTCGAGCCCTGATGGTGGCCGCGTGCGCACTAATTACAGGGCTCACGCTCTGGTCAGAGTTTCGTGCGTTGAAGACCCGAGCAGCGGGTCCTGTGTTTACCGTCCCACCGAGGCCCGGAACCCTCTCTCCTGCCGTACTCGATGTGGGAGTATCGGCGGTCGGTGTGTTTTGCGGTGATTGGATCGCCGGCTTGTACAGCCAACTCAAAAGCGCAATCCAAGCCGGCGAATTAGTTTTTTTTTTTTTTTTAAATATAGAATTGAAGCAGGGGGTCTCCGGAGCTGAACCCCTTAATTTCAGCTCTGGGGACCCCCTGCTTCCAGAGATACTTACCTCTGGCTCAGCAAGCAGGGTTGAAGCTCCCGCGTTACACCGGCCAATAGGAAGTCGCACCGATCACGTCACGGTTTTTTATTGGTCCGCAGTGAAATATCTAGCGGCCATATTGTGAACCCAGGTAGCCGAGCGGAGTGGCTATCGCCACCTCATTCGCAGGTAAGTATCTAAGGCAGCAGGGTGTCCCCGGGGCTGAATTTAACAGGGTTCAGCTCCAGAGACCCCTCGAGGGCGGCACGCCAGCGGCGCTTCCACGGACTTCCCCGGCATGGCGTCTCGGTCAGGAAATGCCAGAGCCGGCACTAAAGGGGTTAAGACACTTTAAAGTAATTGGATGAATTTAGAAATGTTATTTTTTCTGCTCGTCGATCAGCGCTGTGTTCAGGCCGCAGCTCCGCGCAGCTTAATTACACTTTGCGCGCCGCAGACCGCGGCAATTATTTAGATCAGAAGAAAAACACTAAGCGAAAAGACCCGTAAAAAGCAAAGCGCGTAAATACGGAGCTGATGGTACCTAGGGGCGGCCAACTCCAGTACTCAAGGGCCACCAACAGGTCAGGTATTAAGGATATCGCTGCTTCAGCACAGGTGGCTCAAAGCTGCTACAGCAGGACCTGCAATGCCTGTGGACGTCGGGACCACAGAGGGCCCACGGGGAAACCCCAAATTCATATAAGACTGATTTGAAAAAGAGCAGCGTGGATTTAATACTTTGAAAAGCCACCGTTTTAAACACAGTTTTTGTGCCCAAGTGCGGTGCTGCATCAACAAAACTGCCTACAAGGGATCAGAAGGGGGGATCAGAAGGGGGGATCCGAAGGGGGGATCCGAAGGGGGGATCCGAAGGGGGGAATCAGTGTTTTCGTATTCGTGTAAGAATAAGCCATCTGTAGCCAGCGCTGATCATTGCACCTGGAAATATCCATTTCTGTTGATTTTAAGTCATCCAAAAAACAACACAGGGATTGCACCATCAACATGCTGATAATGAATGGTTTTTGCCCGGTCAGCAGTAAGTCCGGTCAGACAGCTGATCACACATTGGCAATTGGTCAAATGAGAAGTGCAAAGGTAAGTTACACATCACCACTTCTTTAACGTTCACACGTCCGGCTCCGAGATAATTACTTGCAGGGCGCGTGGTTTATTGTTTTTAAAGATACATCAAAGTCTTTTTCTGGCAACACACCGACCGCCGATACTCCCGCATCGAATACGGCAGGAGAGAGGGTTCCGGGCCTCGGTGGGACGGTAAATACAGGCCCTGCTGCTCGGGTCTTCAAGGCACGAAACTTTGTGCAGCTCTTCCAACGCTCAATCTCATGTACTCGATGCAAGCGTGCAGCTCTTCCAACGCTCAATCTCATGTACTCGATGCAAGCGTGCAGCTCTTCCAACGCTCAATCTCATGTACTCGATGCAAGCGTGCAGCTCTTCCAACGCTCAATCTCATGTACTCGATGCAAGCGTGCAGCTCTTCCAACGCTCAATCTCATGTACTCGATGCAAGCGTGCAGCTCTTCCAACGCTCAATCTCATGTACTCGATGCAAGCGTGCAGCTCTTCCAACGCTCAATCTCATGTACTCGATGCAAGCGTGCAGCTCTTCCAACGCTCAATCTCATGTACTCGATGCAAGCGTGCAGCTCTTCCAACGCTCAATCTCATGTACTCGATGCAAGCGTGCAGCTCTTCCAACGCTCAATCTCATGTACTCGATGCAAGCGTGCAGCTCTTCCAACGCTCAATCTCATGTACTCGATGCAAGCGTGCAGCTCTTCCAACGCTCAATCTCATGTACTCGATGCAAGCGTGCAGCTCTTCCAACGCTCAATCTCATGTACTCGATGCAAGCGTGCAGCTCTTCCAACGCTCAATCTCATGTACTCGATGCAAGCGTGCAGCTCTTCCAACGCTCAATCTCATGTACTCGATGCAAGCGTGCAGCTCTTCCAACGCTCAATCTCATGTACTCGATGCAAGCGTGCAGCTCTTCCAACGCTCAATCTCATGTACTCGATGCAAGCGTGCAGCTCTTCCAACGCTCAATCTCATGTACTCGATGCAAGCGTGCAGCTCTTCCAACGCTCAATCTCATGTACTCGATGCAAGCGTGCAGCTCTTCCAACGCTCAATCTCATGTACTCGATGCAAGCGTGCAGCTCTTCCAACGCTCAATCTCATGTACTCGATGCAAGCGTGCAGCTCTTCCAACGCTCAATCTCATGTACTCGATGCAAGCGTGCAGCTCTTCCAACGCTCAATCTCATGTACTCGATGCAAGCGTGCAGCTCTTCCAACGCTCAATCTCATGTACTCGATGCAAGCGTGCAGCTCTTCCAACGCTCAATCTCATGTACTCGATGCAAGCGTGCAGCTCTTCCAACGCTCAATCTCATATACTCGATGCAA